>NC_141905.1:64150303-64453333 GCF_057802395.1 Ceratotherium simum simum | reverse complement strand
AACAACAAAAGACCCCGAATAGCTAAAGGAATCCTGAGAAAAAAGAACCAAGCTGGAGGCATCACACTCCCTGATTTCAAAATATACTACAAAGCTATAGTAACCAAAACAGCATGGTACTGGCACAAAAACAGACACACAGATCAATGGAATAGAATCGAAAGCCCAGAAATAAACCCACACATCTATGGACAGCTAATCTTTGACAAAGGAGCCAAGAACATACAATGGGGAAAAGAAAGTCTCTTCAACAAATGGTGTTGGGAAAACTGGATAGCCACATGCAAAAAAATGAAAGTAGACCCTTACCTTACACCATACACAAAAATTAACTCCAAATGGATTAAAGACTTGAATGTAAGACCTGAAACTATGAAACTTCTAGAAGAAAACATAGGTAGTACGCTCTTTGACATCGGTCTTAGCGACATCTTTTCAAACACCATGTCTGACCGGGCAAGAGAAACAATAGAAAAAATAAACAAATGGGACTACATCAAACTAAAAAGCTTCTGCACAGCAAAGGAAACCATCAACAAAACAAAAAGACAACCTAACAATTGGGAGAAGATATTTGCAAATCATACATCTGATAAGGGCTTAATCTCCAAAATATATAAAGAACTCATGCATCTCAACAACAAAAAAGCTAACAACCCAATTAAAAAATGGGCAAAAGACCTGAACAGACATTTCTCCAAAGAAGATATACAGATGGCCAACAGACACATGAAAAGATGTTCAAAATCACTATCAGGGAAATGCAAATCAAAACTACAATGAGATATCACCTCACGCCCGTCAGAATGGCTATAATTAACAAGACAGGAAACAACATGTGTTGGAGAGGATGTGGAGAGAAGGGAACTCTCATACACTGCTGGTGGGAATGCAAACTGGTGCAGCCACTATGGAAAACAGTATGGAGATTTCTCGAAAAATCAAGGATAGAACTACCATATGATCCAGCTATTCCACTGTTGGGTATTTATCCAAAGAACTTGAAAACACCAATTTGCAAAGGTACACGCAGCCCTGTGTTCATTGCAGCGTTATTCACAATAGCCAAGACTTGGAAGCAACCTAAGTGCCCATCAAGGGACGAATGGATAAAGAAGCTGTGGTATATATACACAATGGAATACTACTCAGCCATAAGAAACGATGAAATCCAGCCATTTGTGACAACATGGATGGACATTGAGGGTATAATGCAAAGTGAAATAAGTCAGAGGGAGAAGGTCAAATACCGTATGATTTCCTTCATTAAGTAGTAGATAATAACAACAATAAACAAACACATAGGGACAGAGATTGGATTGGTGGTTACCAGAGGGGAAGGGGGGAGGGAGGAGGGTTACAATGTTATAAACCAATGTTACTGCAATAAACAAAAAATTTAAAAAAAAAATGTACTTAAAGCAAAAAATGACAGAACTACAAGGAGAGACAGACAAATCTCCAAACTTGTTTTCAGTGATAAGGCGGACAAAAAAATTAGGAAAGATATAGATTTGGGCAATACAGTTAGCAAGGTTGATCTGATGAACATCATATAGACTCCTGAATATTGAACGTTTAGAGTACATATCCTTTTCAAGCACAGAGCATCAGTTATAAAAAGTGACCATTTAGTTGTTCACAAATCAAGTCTCAACAAATTCCAAAGAATCAGTATAATACAGACCACAATGCAAAAAATCAGAAATCAATAACTAAAAAAATAACATATATATATTTGGAAATTTAAAGTTGTATTTTTAATGGCCATAGGAGAAATAGTGGATATTTTTTAAGACTTACTCTCAAAGGAGAAATAATTCTGAAAATAGAAAATATTTAGAACTAAATGAAAATGAAAATACCACATTTCAAAACCCGTGGCAAGGAACTAATGAAATTATTTTAAGGATATTTTACAGCCATAAATACTTACATTAGAAAAGTAAACTGAACATTAATGAGCTGAGCATCAATCTTAAGAAGGTAGAAAAAGAACAGAATAAACTCAAAGTACGTAGAAGGAAGGAAATCTTGAAGTTAGAGCAGTCAATGAAATATGAAACAAACTTACAGCAGAGAGGTTTGGCAAAACATGAAATTTAGTTCTTTTTAAAACTGACAAAGCGACAATAACAGGAGAGGCAGGTAGAAGTGGTAGAAAGTATGGGCTCTGGAGCTGACTGCCTAGTTTGAGTTCTCCCTCTGCCGCTTACCAGCTGCATGGCCTTGGGCAAGTGACTTGTGGCTGGCATTGGTGGAGCCACAGCTCAAAGCCTGGACTGCCAGATCGCAGTGCCCATGCACTAACTGGTTATCCTTATAACAGGACTTCCAGGTCATCTACTCTGACGGGAGTATCTTCCACCGATAATGAAACTGGGTACTATTATCCCCATAACAGATGGAGAAACTGAGGTTTGGAGAATTTATGTAATTCTCCCCAAGTCATGAAACTATAAGGTATTGGAGCTGAATCAAGACTAGATCTTTCTGACTCCAAAGTCTGCCCTCTCAACCACCACACTTATCTATAAGAGGAGAGGAAAATCCCTGTTGGCCCCTCAGCATAGTGACGCTGTGGAAAGCTACCTACTGTATACCCAGCTTCAGGGAAAATGTCTTGTTTAAGGTAGAATGTAAAAGAGAAGGGGCAAATGCCCCTTGCTCATATACAGAATTTTCTTCTCTTACTAATGATAACCCAGTGGTTAAAATTATGGGCTTTGGAGTTAGAAATAATAAGAACAATTGCTAAAATGTGTTAGACACTTACTATGTGCCAAGCATAATGCTAAGATTTTTCAATCTGTATATCTTTTTTCACAGATTCTATTATTGTCCACCATACAGATTAAGAATCTCAGGTGCAGAGAAGTTAACCTCAAACAGCTGCAAATTGGCAGAGGCAGGACTCCAACCCACGCCATCTAACACCAGACTTACATTCTATCCGCACTAAATTCCTGGGGCCCAACTTCCTCATCCATTGATTGGGGGTGACTGTACCCATCCCCCTGAACTGTGAAGAGGGACTGAGACAAGGTAGGTAAAGCCCCCAGCACAGCTGGCATGATGATGATGATGGTGATGATGGTGATGACAAGTGGTACTTGCAAAGATGTTGGCCTGAAAGGAAGTTACAATTCCTAACTGCTCCAGAATAACTTACCGCTGAAAATCCTCAAAAACAAATCTTTCCTTCCATTTCACTCTCACAAATTTTCAAGAAGACAGATCATTTGTGCTCTGTGTGAAAGCTTATTTTCAAAATCAAAATCATAGCATTTCACGTTATATGAAGATATGAAGAAAAGTATTTAAAAGAATCTGACAAATAAAACTGTAGAGAAGTGGGAGAAAAAAAGCTCATATTACCCAATTCAGTGAGTCTAGCCTTGAACTTAATTTTCCAGAATTCTTGAAATATCAGTGATGGCAGCATGAAAAGACCAATTAATCAGGCTGTTTGTTCTCCATGTGTGAGTCACTGTTGCCATCTACAGTTAAAAATGGGGCACGCAACGCTGCCAAATAACTGATTCTGAAAAACAGTCCTGGAGATGGTGCTGCTAAGAGAAGATGCTTGTTCACTGAGCACAGAAAGTGAAAATGCTACCTGGAGGAGCAGCTCTTTCTCAACCACCTCTTCCGTCTTGCTGATGAGACGCTTCTGCAGCATGTGAATTTTCTGTATCAGCTCAAAGGTACTGGGGTCACTGGCCTGTTCAAGGGGAACAACGTAAAGCAGCTGAGATATCATCAGTTTCAAAGCCCTGAAGTCCCTATGTAAAATAAGTATTGTTTTATCAAAATCTATTGCAAACCTGCAGGCCCAATACAGAGAGAATGAGAACCAAAAAAAAATGTGTAACAGGTGGGATGGTCATCAAAACAGATCGACTTTTGGCTAATGTCTTATCTATTGGCTCTAGTTAGCCAATAAATGGAAAATGAATATGTTTATTCCACTAGGGGAAATAATAATAACAACAACAACAACAATAATGGTAGCTACTGTGCAGGACACCTGATTCTTTGCCACCATCCAAACACTATGCTAAGTGCTTTTCATATATTATCAAATGTTAGCCACACGACAGCCCTGTGAGACACTGTTAGTCTTCCCTTTGACAGATAAGACAACTGAGGCTCAGAGGATTAAGTCATTTACTCACACTGGTAAGGGTCAGAACTGGATTCAAGCCCAGATATACCTGGTTCTAAAGCCTGTGGTTCTTAATTACTGTGCTCAGAGGCTTCCCCTACCATCGTCTCTGTTTCCATAGGAATGAGACAGGGTCCTCCAATTCATTCAGCCTCAGGTTTCTCCTATGGTAACTGTCAACAAGAAGATGCATTACAGCCGATGATGGGGAAGGTTTCTAGGATGTGGACGCCTGCTAATTGGCAGCAGAACACGACCGTGGCATTTACCTCTCAAATGGCGTTATCAATCCATAAAGCTTTGATGTGCCTTCAGTAGCTATCTGTGTACAACTCAAAGATCTACTCTTATAAATTGATAATTTGTCCTGTAGACTTTGAGCCAAAGCTTCACTCTCAACTGTACTGACATTTTGAATTAATCTAGCAGCGAAATATTTTCAACTGCCTCCCAGAGTCTCTATTTTCTAATTTTTAATAGAAATTGACATAGAATTGGAAACTTTAAAGATCTGCTTGGAAACACATGGAGTAAACTAATGTGACAGTAAATGAATTTAAAATCTCCAGATCCACTTCCCCAGACACATCCATATTATCGTTACTTTAGCAAATGATACCACTCTTGGCATTTGAAGAAGAATAAATGAGGGTCCAAAACACGGGGGAGAAGAACATAGTCCATCAACTCTGACTTTGTCTAAGAAATACTGGGCAATGCCAACTGATAACCATATATTGGGACTAGATTTGGCACACATTCATTTGGCAAGACTGGATGTTAAAATTCAGGCCTCGTGTTTACATAATAGTTTATAATGCATTATTCTTAATGCTTTCTTCATTAAAAGGAAAAAATAAAGATGAAAAACAAAACCCCACTTGGCTGATTTTCTCCCTTGCCCTGCTCTTTCTTAAAACACATACTTATTTTCTCCCAATGCCCTAATTGTTCATTTAGTCAAAGGCCCTTCTGGTATCCGCCTTGCTGGGTATAACTATAGGAGGTAGCCACCCTTTTCTTGAAAATGCAGAGCTTGTCTTTAACTGTTATCTGCAGTGCTGGTGGAAATGTCTATTAGGATGTCATAAAATAAAATATGAGGTTTATCATTATTACGGGACTTTGGCTATGTCCCCAGATCCTAAGAGAAACGGTTTGGCTAACACAATGCTAGTCCTTCAAAAAGGGGACTAGTTGACAAAAGCCATATTTCCTGCAGGAAGCAGAAGGATGCAAAGACCAGCTGAAAGATCGTGAAGATGCTGGTGGGCAATGTAGCTAAAAGCAATTAACAATCCAAGACTAACAGGCAGCCGCAGGACAACTGGTTGACCAAAAAGTACCTAAACAAGAAAAATAAATGTCTACTGGTGAGGCCGGTTCAGAGCTTTCACTGGGTCTTTTTTAGACAAAAAAGATTTTGTCCAGGACTTTTTAAACAAAGCCCGAATAAACAATCTGGTTCTGGAACGACCCAATTTACATTTGATCACAACTTACATTTTAGGTGGCCATTTGCACCACATTAAATAAAATCACACTTCCCATCGTGCTTTAGGTAGGAAGCCTTTGTTGGGTAGAAGAAGAGATTTGGGGATGGGAGGAAGGTTCTGCCAGATGTTACCTCGAGATTCCTCCACCTGTGCACATTCATGGGGTTCTCCAGTTCTTCCTGCAGGGCCCGGCATCGTGCCCTCTCCTTCAAGAATTCTCTTTGCATGCGAAAAACCTCCTGTCTGAATAAGACAAACTTTGTTTTGCAAAGAAATTCTCCACTCATTTGAACGTCATATCTTTATGTGGTTACATACACACTACATCTTACATAAAAAGTTGGAATTAGGGGGACTTTTGTGAACACTGAGACCAGCCTCCTAATCAGCAAGACACAGAGGATACCAACTCTTTGCGAGCTTAAACTTTGGCTTTTGCTTAAAAAAAGAACCAGAGCTTCAGAATTATGATTCCAGATACCCAAGAAATTTAGAAGTATATGGAAAGAACAGGGAGGAGGTGAATTATGAGAGTTTCAATATACTTTTTAATGTTTCTAAATGTTTCTATAGTAACAGCTATATTACTACTACATTAGCTACATTCCACCATAATGTGTGGCCCTTGACTGCAAGATATTGCAGCTCAGGTGATCAAATGACACCACCCTGGCTGCACAATGGAATTCCCTGGGGATCTTTGACAACACACCTTTGCCTGGACCCGATCCCCACAGGGATTCTGCTTTAATTGGTCAAGCATGTGGCTTGGGTTTCACAGGTTTTAAAGTCCTCTGGTAATTCTAATGTGCAGCCAGGATTGAGAAACACCAAGTTAGAAGTGATATTGTATCTCATGCTCCACAACTCCACAGATGGCTGAAAAAGTCCTGAGGAACTAGCTCTGGTTCAAACATACTTCTAAAATCTGCGGGAATCTCTGGTTAACAGGTAATGTGCTCCAGCCATCCAGGGTACCCAGTGAGCTGGCTGCCTCCCTGTTGAACGAGAGGCTCTGTTGGGAGGTGGAGAAGAGGCAGGCACTCACATTGACACCAGCAATGAGGATATTATTATCTATCCTCGTCTGCCGTGGGTGTGCAGATTACTAATTCTAAGCCATCTCTTTGACTTAATTGCTTCATTTAAACCAATAATACAACTTCCCCTCATTAGCAAGACAAACCATTAGAATTAACTGCATGATGCTCACTCAACAGGGAGCTCAGAACAAGCTGCCTAGAATTAAAAGCATATTTTTAACACTTCGATTTTCTAGAGTGTCATCAGAAGAGGAGGGCAAGAATATTAGCTACCATTATTGATGGCTTATTTTGTACTAGACTCTGTGCTAGGCACATTATATTTGTTTTTGTGTTTAATTTTAACTACACGTCTAAAGCTCAGAAAAGTTAAATGATTTGCCCAAGGCCACACGGCGTGTAGGTGGCAAGGTTGCGACTGGAATTCATGCCTGCTTGCCTCCAATATCTTTATTAAGTTGTCTTCCCATTGAAAAGAAAAATAAAATCTATTATCAACAAATAAGTCTTGTTGACTAGGAATGGGTCGATTTTGGTCCTTTGTGGATGTAACAAAAATAACTCACAGCTGGCAAGTTTAGTGATGGTCTTTGAGATCATTCGACAGCTGCTTAGAATGAATCCATTTGTCTCCAAAACGTCAATGGTGGTATCTCTGGGTAGTAAACTTATGAGTGGTTTTTCTAATCCCTTCTTCATATTTGTCTGCATTTCCCATGTTTTCTACAACGAATTTGTACTACTTTCATCATCTGAAATACGAGCAACTCTAAAAAGAAAGTATTGATCCATCCTTGATAGTGGCAACTTCCCTTGCTATTCCTGAATATATTCACTTCATCAAAATATCAAAACTATCTTCTCATTCAATTAATTTAAGAAGCAGATCCAAATAGCGTCCTTGTCCCAAGGTAGTCAAGGATGTTGTTCATCTACAATCTGTGGGGAATAAGGATAGCTCCTGAGAAAACACCAGACTTCTTATTTGGTTTCCTGCAATTGCCTATATAAAACACGGTGATGTTTTCCCAAAGGGAAAGTAGATCTTGTATAATGTAAGGTTTAAAGCAAGAAGAAGGCACACTAAGCTAAAGGGAAAGCTGCAGAAGATAAATCAAGAGTGAGATGTAAAATTTGGCTGCCTTCGAAGGAAACAGAGTTTTCAAATAGAGATAAAATTAAATTTTTCCCCTCTTTTTATTCTGTGTATAATTCCAAGAAAAAGATGTGCAAATGTTACCAGGATTAAATTTAAATATTGATGCTCCATCTCTCACCTACTGCCTTATTAAGGAAACTCTAAAGAGCTCATTGGGGGAAATTTTTTCTGAATTGTAACTAGCTTGTATTTGTGATTTCACTTGAAATTTCATTTTTAAAATCCAGAATAAAGTTTTTAAAAGATCTTTTTGCACCCTCTTATATTTCCCTGAAAGGAAATTAGTTCATTTTTTGTGACATGGAATGGACACAATGTAGATTGTGAATTATGGAAAAGTTGTTCTCATTATTTGCTGATAATTTCAACATATAAAAAATTATCTTAGGGGCCGGCCCCATGGCGTAGCAGTTAAGTGCACACGATCCGCTGCTGGCGGCCCAGGTTCGGATCCTGGGCGCGCACGGATGCACTGCTTGTCGGGCCATGCTGTGGCGGCATCCCATACAAAGAGGAGGAAGATGGGCACAGATGTTAGCCCAGGGCCACTCTTCCTCAGCAAAAAAGAGGAGGATTGGTGACAGATGTTAGCTCAGGGCTGATCTTCCTCACACACACAAAAAAATATATATATATATATATTTTATACAGCTTGATAAAGACCTTCAATGACCAACAAGAGGAACACAAAGTCATTTCGGGAGCTCCCCACAGACAGCTGTGCCCTCAGCTCTGAGCAGTCTCCTATTACCTGAGTTCGTCGACATTAGCCACACTCCTGGCAAGAATCCCCTTTTCCCAGCGAAGTTTCTTGATCTCAAGTTTGAGGATTCTCATGTCCTCCAATCTCTGATTGTACTGCCTCTCGACTTTATTCAACACGGATTGTTGGATCTTGATCTTCTCATAGAGCAAAGCCAACTCATCATTGCGCCGAACAAGCTGCGACCCCAGGATATCTCTCTCGCTGATGACCTAAGAAGATAGGGAAGGGCATGGCCACCAGGGAACTAAAGGTCTCACTTTTCATCACGGCAGCAGCACTCATTCCATCAGTGAATATCTATCCAATGCCCACATGTGCTAGGCACCCAGTGGGCAGGGCACTGGAGATAGCCTGCTACCACCATCAACACTGGACTCCTCCCATGAGAGTTTGCAGTCTCGTTGGAAAGAGTTCAACAAATAATCCGTGATAAGAACAATTCAATAACCCTTGGCCCATAAGTGTTTGTTTGTTTTTTTCCAACCCATTATTTTATAAATGATTATATTTAAATGACTTTATGATGGGCTACCTCTTGCCAAGTTCTACCACTCGTTGCTGTCTGAAGCTGATCAACTTGTCTCTTTTCTTTTTAACCTGCCAGATCTCTGAAAGCATTTAAGCTTCTAATCCCCAAATTATGTAATTATTAATTGCAATTATATATGAGCAATTACATTATACTAGAATGTAAGCTCCCTGAGGACAGGCACCTTGTTTTCTTGTCGGTCAATGACCGACACACAGTAAGTGCTCGTAAATACGACTTCAGTAAATGAATGAATATTTCATAATTAATCAACAGAAGATGGACCTCTGCTGCTGTTCTTCCAACAGACTAAATGGAAAAGCTTAGAGAAAAATGAGGATCTGTGAAGAGTTGAACCAAACAGCTGGGTCTGCTGATGAGGTCTGCAGGCCTGGTGAGGAGGTGTTCCTACCTGGTCTAATTCCTTCTTCTGTCTCAGCCTCTCTCCATCAGCCTCAGCAATGATTCGCAGGAGTTTTCTCTCTTCAGCTTCCTGCTTTTCAATGCTCTGTTTGGTCTCCAGGGCTTGCTGTCTCAGCTTCTGCAGCTCGGCCTGACAAAGAGTGAAAGATGCAGACAAATTTCACTCTGTAACAGCACAAACTAGGACTGCGGGGTCTGGATTTAGACATACAGCTGTGCTTCTGATACTTTCCTCTGATGTTTCGTTTAACATGGTTTGATCACTCTCACAAGCAAAACAAGATTAACACACACACGCACATACAAGCCGGTAAAGAAATAGCAACGCACATTATGGTGATCATGTTTATTCTATGAGTTGTGCCCTTGAGGGATTTCCATCAGTTTTCTATAAACGGGTAGCAGGGGGCTCATTGGTATTCAACAGCACTACTCTTACCAGCTAAACATGGAGAGAATTCACAAAGAATAGTGCAGAGGAGGATGTGGGGTGAAGACGGGAGGAGCCTCTGAATGTACCAGCTCCTGTAATGGTCCTAAAACCACCAGCACATCAACTGCAAAGAGAAAGCCCATTGCGAGCAAAAATTAAATTAACAAAGATAACAACCAAGCGTCTATCTTATAAAACATCTTGATGGGACCAAAGAGATGTCATGGTATAAAAAGATATATAGATCCTATTTCTAAGATGCTTCCAATCTACATGGAAGATAAGACATACAAGTATTGTGCAAATATTAACAGGTCCAGGCAATAATGTTTCATTATTTTTCTTAACACACAACGGTGAATCGATATGATGGGAGGTCAGAGGACTGGAGTTGTCAGGGAGGCTTCCTGGAAGAGCTCAGATCTTGAGGCTCTTGAGGTTACATGGAAATCACAAGAGTGATGGGGAAAGGGTGTTATGGACTGGCAAGTTTCTGAAGGAAAATTCCTCTCATCAAAGGACACATTTATTCAATTCCACAAGGATATTTGTAACCTACAATATCCCAGGCATGATACCTGGCATTTTGCATAGCTACTCTTATCCCCATTTTACAAATGCAATTACAGAAACAAAGTAAAGCAAATTAACTCATTCAAGTTTACATCGCTAGTAAGTAGCAGAGTTGAGATTCCAACCTACATCTTTTGGTTCTAAAGCTTATGCCCACTCTGCTATCACCACCCAATGGTTCCAAGTCAAGGACATACTATGAGTAATACTTGAGGGATTCATCATCCATTGGAAATGACAAATCGAACCAACCACACTACAGTGTGGCAATGTTATCTACTGTGTGAAAAAGGACAGGGGAGGACACAAGAATGAGTTTTTATTTCTACCTGGCATTTAGGGGGAAGAACCAGTCAGGGCCTTGGCAGCTGACAGATAGTTCCAAAGTGGAGGGGTATGTGTTGGTAGGGGGAGGGTATTCAATAGTCAGGCTTTCCAGAGCAAAGGCGTGCAAACTATAAAGTACCTGATGTGTTCACCAGACAGCAAAGCATGTAGTGTGGCTGGATTAGAGTGTTAGGTAGGGAAGAGCAGGAGGTAAGGTTGGTAAATCAGCTGAGCCAGCCTGGGAAAGGCCTTGAATGCCATGCACTGTAGAGAGGATGCAATGCGGAGTCACAGAGTTAATCATATTAAAGCAGAAATATGTCTTTGAGAGGTTCCATGCCCAGATAGAAAGGACAGATGGTATCACAGACCAGGTGAGCACAAGAAATAAAATGAGAGGAGGAGCTCTGCTTTCACCCAGGCTAGGAATTGCAAGGGAGATGATGAGATGATATTTAGGCTCCAACTTTTCAATGGCTTGCAGGTCAGCAAATGACAGCGAAAAAGTGCTAATTATTTCCTTCAAGGAAATATTGGGACACCTACCTTCACCCACCCAGAAATGTCACTGGGATGATAGAAAACCCTGTATTTGCAAGTTCCTGTGAACCAAGCCAACTCAGGTCACAGTCTGCCTCTATTCCCTGAAGACCAAGAGTCATTAATTCCATGCCTCAAACTTACCCAAACAGTAGAAGGTACTACGCACCTAGTAACAGACATGTAATGTCACAAACTAAATGCAGCTCGCCACTGTAAAACCAAGCGTTTCTTTTATGACATTTTGTTTGTTCATTCATAAAATACGTTTTTGTCCAGGGATAAGCAAAAGGAAATACTTATTGAGAAAAGATCTGATCTGGTATTTACCATTTTGGGGGATTGCCTGTCAGGAAAGAGAGTGAAGAACCAGCCTTTCTATTTCTATAATCATTTAAGGTGATAGTGAAGACGGCAATAAAATACCTATTTGGCTCATGCTTTCTTTAATAAAACTTTTATTTTCTCAGATGTTCAACATTCACTTCCCTGTTCCTAAGTGCCAAGAGCTGATCAGAATCCATCAGCAGAACAAAATGAAAGCCCTGTTATATTAAAATGCAATCAATGGTGTGTAAAAGTATCTGTCTGGAATGTAAAACCATTTGTGTGCTTGGCATTGCTGGGTGTTTTTTCCATAATATATCAAAATTCTGAGTGGTCTCCTTATGTCCTAAATTTATGGGCTGTAAACAAGATGTGGCTTTAGACGTTGGCAGCAAATGTTAACATCAACAAACTACCTTGGGTCTAATGTATTTAGCAGCTATAAATCTGAGCTGTCTCACCCAGGATGGATGGTAACAACTGCTGTGCACCCAAAAGCTCATCAAGCAATGTTCTAGGTGGGACCTGAGGTATCAGCATCTCTCAAAGTGTTACTGGCGGTATGAGGTTGTACTATGATGGCAGGACACACTCCTTAGTCACTGCCTCCACAATTATACAGTTTTGTGGTAGGTGTTTATGGTTATCATCTAATTTTGCTGCAGACATAAATAATATCTCAAGATCCACACTTCCGGGAGTTTCACCCATTCATACATGATCCTGACATTCATGGGGCTTCACAGAAACCAGCTGTTTACCTCAAGCAAAACAAATAAGACTACTTGAAGCCTTCTAGACACAGGAATAATTAAGTTTTCTCCCTCTCTCTCTCTTTCTCTCTCTCTCTCTCTCTCTCTCCCCGACAGTTTCCATCCGTGTCATTCTAGAGAGTCAACTAAGTAAAAAGATATGGAGCTCTGAAGCCAGTCGCTAATGTGCTGCTGAGCTCTGGACACAGAGAATTTGCTGAATTATTCACCAAGAATGAAAGTGCTGTCAGATTGATGTGGGATGATTGGGAGGTGACGAGACAGAATTGGGGGCTTGTTAGGACTGGAAGGCAGACACTCCAAATGAAATGGCTCCTTCAGTGCTGATGAAACAAGACTGGGACAGAATGGGCAGATGAACGCAGAGGCAGCAACATCTACAGAGAACTATTGACATTCTGTCACAACCATAATGTGCTGACGACATCTAGAATCCTGAGGAGTCAGTAGAGCCTGGTAGCAACTGAAAAAGGAAAGAAACATGGAAGGAGCAAGATTTTTATTTTGAGGGGGATGAATGAGGATGGGGATGACCTATTATGGGCAATTGTTTGTCTGCTGGCTTGGAGAAGTGGTAAATTGGATTGTCCTGTCAAAAGGCATCTCACGGTCTAACAAACAGGCTAGGGCTTGCTCTTCTGGGAGGGATTATGCACCCACAAATCTTTGTAGAACTCACAATAATAAGCTAAATGTCTCTTGGAGCAAAGTTACTAGAAAATCTGCCCTTTCCTCCAGGGTTTTGGTTTGCAAACTTCAGATGCATGAAATCCAGAGACCTGTGTGGAACATGATTCAAATTTGAGGCTAAAAAAGTCAAGAGCTCAAACTCAACATTTGAGCTGTCATATTTTTCTAAAGAATGTCAATGGGCTTAATGATAGGCCAAAATTATCCAGTTGAAGCACCATTGCATGTCACCCTTGGATAACCTCAAATAATAAATCAAGCCGGTATCCTTTTACAGTTCCTCATTCTTGCCTTAATGGGAAAGGCTGGGGGGGATGGCATCCTAGTTTCACAGAAAGTCGAAAGCAATCATCTTCCTATAATCCATGACCCAAAGCTCTCCAGACCTAGGATTCCCCATTTAGGGCAGACTCTCTAGAGCAGAAGCCCTTTAATCATCTTTCATGTCCACCAGCTGCCAACTCTGCTGGCCCAGGACCAAAAAACAGAGAGCCCTATTGCCCCTTATTTTATTTTATTATGATGCCTTTTTGGAGCTTATATGTGTAGATACCTGATGATAGAGAGAATAAGTGAAACAAATATTAACCGGTCAAACTCTAAAGAATTAGGCATAATGGTTCTTTTGCATAGGACATTGCTTATTCTAAAGCAGGATTTTGTAGAAGGCAGTTAGTTCCACCTTAGACCCTATTATGAGGTAATACTAATCTTCTGACTAGAGCATTCCTTGGGAAAGTGAGAGATGAGGATCAATGTCGTCCTCTAAAAAGAAAGAGGTGATGTACCATATCAAGTTACACTGAAGCCTTGCTAACGTGGGTCCTTGAGGCCCATGAGTGAAGCAGTGTTTATAGTAAGATTCTTCTAATTCATTCAACGATAAATAAACCTCATCCCACTACAGGCTCCCGGCTGAAACAAACTTTCTACTTTCTACAAAACTATGCTTCGAACAAGGACAATAAGGGCAAAGATGCAGGATATTTTCAAATTTTAGAAAATATATTTATGTTTCTTTATATGTAAATAAATTTTACTGCAGAATTTTCCGGGTTTTTTTTTTTTTTTTCTGGAGTGGGGAGATGACATTCTCACACAAGTAAATACATCAATTACCATACCTTTTTTATAAAGGCACCTTTGTAACATTTTAATCTTTCTCAAACCAAACATGCCTTAAGTTAATTTCATGTAGTAATTCTATTTCCATGAAGACCTATCATTGAGTTGACAACACCCATTATTGAGAGTGCATATTTCAACCTATGGCATCTTGGAATCAAGGAAATATGGCATTAAATCTGTCCAACACTAGGTACACATTTTCAAGATAGGAACTATCTTTGAAAGCTAATAACGTGCAGAAACCAAGATACCCAGTCTCTCATTTGTTGTAGATAGTTCCTGCAAGTGGTTCATAAACATCCATGAATATTCTGCATATACATTCAAAATAAAAATGTCATCATTCTCTTAGAAGTTCCTTTTCAAATTCTTCGGTCAAATGGATTAGAAGAGAAATCTATTGAATTGGATAGGAAAAGGAAAATACATTAGGTTTAGTGAATGTGTATAGTAAAACATATTTGGTTTGAGGATTTGAAATGGTGTAATTATTTAGTACGTGTTATTGGAAAAAGTCTTTATATTAGTAGACATAGAATGTTCTAAATTAGTACATTTAAAAAGATATGTCTCAGTAATATATGTGAAGACAGGTGAGTCCCTGGAGAAGTGGCTGCAAAGTTCTTAGACCCACAACAGTAAGGCGAACTATAAACCTGGTTGAGGGCAAATCAAGTAAGGACAAAGCTTGATGCCCAGTAGTTAATGATATTGTAGGCAGAAAAGTCATGTGCATGTGATGTAAACCATGATTAGGACAGAAAGACAAAGGGTCTTGCCAGCACTGACTTATAGAAGGCCCAGGAAGGAGTTTGGGAGGGTTGAGTGTGGGCGCAGGAGCTGGACTTGGGTTGTGCATGCAAAGAGATTGCAGTGAGCCTGCAAGCTCCAGGGCTTCCTGGGCACCGCTGACCTGCTAGGTCCTCTTCCGCTAATGTGATGGTAGCCAACATAGGAGAACGAGGTGCTTGGGCATCTCCACTGGCCTCCTCCCCATTCTACCTGGGAGCACTCCCTACAAGGAAGTGACGCGGAGGTGGTAGAGCTCACCCTCCTGGTGTCTTGTGTTCTCCCTGCCCCTTGTTGCCTTCAGCGACTGTGGAGCCTGCTAGCGGGTCATATAGATAGACTGTTGGTCCATTACTTTCATTATAAGATCTGTACCTTCAAGATTTCCTTCTCCTTTTCTATCCGCTGCTGTTCCAGATGTAGCTTCACAAGTGCTGACTCTTTGGCAGAGATTTCTTCTTTCAGCTGATCTACCTGATGGGTCATAATCTTTAATTTTCTCTTCATTTCTGTTATTTCATCCTAACAAAATGAAAGGGGAAATGTTTGAAAGTGAATTAAATAGAAATCATCATCCCTGTGGACATTAAATACATATTCAAGAGCTTTTAAGGGAGACTCTCTCAAAACAAGAGTCTCCTAACCAGTCACAACTGGGCTGTTCCTTTGTATCTTGTGCCCGTCAACCTCAAAGCACCTTATAGCCTTAACTCTTGAAATATTCTCATGAGATATATGCATAGTATGCATAACAAATATGCCATACACATACACACACACAAATACACACACTTCTTTCCTCATTTCACAAGAGAGGAATTGGAACTACAACAAACATTATCACTAAAAGATTGCAAAGCAAAGTTCTCCAATTAGATGACAAGAGTACGCTGCTCCCCTCTGACTCATGGCAACTATTAACAGTTTTAAAAATCAGAAACAGGAGAATGGAAATTCTACATAATAATTAAAAGCAGGACCATGATCATCATCTCCTATAAAGTTGTGTCATTTCCATTTCAAACGATCTGATAGTTCTGCGTCAATTGACCTTCTCTTTGAGGTGAATTCCATGAGATTTCTTTCTCGATCTATTCTAAATTCAGCCATTAGGATAACAGAAACTGCTTTAAACCCAGGATGGGGAGGAATGAAAATGGAAAGACATAAACATATTCTCTACCTGAGCCTCAACCAGGTTTTTGCTGTACAGATTCCTGTCTGACCTGACAGCTTCATACAGGTTCTGTTGCTGTTTTAGTTTAGTCTCTGATTCAGCGATTTTTTTCCTGTAGTCAAAAATCTGCATTTCACGGATTTTTATGTCTTCCATGTTCAGGAGGACCTGGAAGAGAAGGAAGTATATGAAGATGGTTAACTAGCCCATCTGTGGTTATCGGTTCAGGACAAACAGAGATTTTCATCTAAGGGTAGAAATGCCAGCAATCAGGAAATCTGACTGGCTGTAATCACTGTGGTACAACACAGGAATTCAGCCCAGCTGATTAGGGGCCAACATACATTTTATCTATGCCAGAGTTCTGCTCAAGTGTGAAGGCTTAGCACAGTTATTTTGTGATCATAGGAGAGAAAAAAAAGATAAAGAAACTCTTTCAATTCTAAAAACCTCTCCTGACCGCCCCACTCATCAAAAGAGGGGGGAGAAAAGGCACAGGCTTAAACAGATCTTAACATAGAGGGCTAAGAAAGATGAGAGATAACTTAGCTGCTTGGCCACACTCACGGCTTTACCAAGTTAACCACGAGAAAGAAAAGGGGGCTTTGAAGGTTGATAGCGATCGTAATGCTGTCTTGCCAATGCCAAACTCACTCCATCAGGGAAACTCAAAGGACTTCATAAAAATGCGTTCTATTGTGCACAAAACACTTCCGGGAAAGACGAGATGCAGGAATAACTGCCTTCTTTTTGCAGGTATGACAAACCAAGGCACAAAGTTCCAGTGTGGGCCAATAGCTGTCAACCAGCAATCCATGCAGTAGAAATTACCTAATCATGACTCTCAGCTGCAATGGCCACAGAACTTCCTTACGAAGAAAAATTTTATGGAGGAAGACTGATTAAATCAATGGAACTATGGTCTAAACAGCAGCTAGAACACATAAAGAGAAAATTCTTAAGATTTCAGTGGAGTTCTCTTAATTGATGGTTACAGATGAAGGAAATAGAGCATTGTGACAGAGAATGAAAGGAAGAGGATGTACCTGAAGTAACATGGCCAGGGAATGTTCCCCTGAAGAAGAGGCATTTTAGCCAGAACCTCAAGGTCAAAATGTACTTAGACCTTTGCCATGCTGACGCTCATTGTGATCCAGGTGTGGGCTACCTGTGAGCAACATGTTCCCAAATCACTGCACTGCACAATCCTTTTATTCCTCTTGTGGAATCAGTATTCCAGAAAATACACTCAGAGAAACCCTGTTCTAATGTGTTCCCATCAGAGTTTCATGGCTGGTGTTTAATATACTTATCCTTTATATCTTTAAACAAACACCTTTCAAAGTTTTGTTAGACTTATATTTAAGGAGGGATGGGATTAAATTTTAGTGAATGCCTTTTCAGCATGTATTCTTTTATACTATTTTTTCATATTGGGACTATTGATTTGATATACTTAGTAATAAATATTTCTTTTTACAAGTATTTTAATTGTATTTCTTTACACACAGTCCCACATGCCACAATTTTAAATAAACGTATAAATGTGAAATACATTTATTTTCTTTTCCTTATTTACTTCCTTCTCCCTTCAACCCACATCAGCCCCTCAATGACACATGAAGTAACCAGGTTAACAATCTAGTTTGTGTTCTTCCATATTTTTCTTTGAATTCTACATATTCTATTCAGGCCTACTAACATCATCATCATCATAACAGCTAATATTTCTCAGGTACTTTCCATGTACCAGGCATTTTACATGTATAACTCATTTAATACTCACAAAAGTCCTATGAGATGTGCATTATCATCACCCCAATTTTACAAAGAAGGAAATGGAAGTCAAAAGAAGTAATATCACTCACAGCTATTCAACTAGTAAATATACAGATGTAGGGATTTGTTTTCCTTTTTGGGTTTTGTTTTTATTTTTTGGAAAAATGGGATCTTCTTATATATACTTTTATGCACCTTGCTTTTTATCACTCAATAGCACTTTGTGGAAATCACGTGGGGTAGCTCTAATTCATTCTCTTTAGATCTGGTATAACACCCTACAGAGTGGGTGCACCATCATATCCTCTGCTCTTCCCCTCTGAAGGACACTAACTTGGTTTCCACTTTTTTTGCCACTCTGAACCATGCTGCAATAAACATTTTTGTACATGTGTCCTCATGCACCTATGCTTTTATTTCCATGGGATGGACCCCCAGGAGTGGAATATCTGCCTCAAGAAACATACATATGTTTAACTTCAATAGATATTGCTAGATTGCTTTCCAAAATGGCTGTGACACTTCACGTCTCCATACCGCCAGCGATAGTTTTCTTAATAGAAAACTATCCTTGCAGTTTCAGGAGAAACCCTCCTTCGTCATACTGGATGATTCTTTTAATGTAGTGTTGAATTTTGTTTGCTAGAATTTCATTTAGGAGTCTGCAGCCGTATTCATAAGTGATCTAAGTTCATAGCTTTCTTTTTGGTTCTAATATCAAGGTTTCTGCTAGTTTCACCAAGTGAACAGAGTACTTTTCAGTGCATTCATTCATTCTGTCACCCATTCATTCATTCACTCCACAAACATGTACTGAGGACCCATCTATGGCAGGCACTGTAATAGCACCAGAGATATAAAGAATAATATGCATTTCCTACCCTCAAGTTCCCCTCTAGTGAGTGACTCCTCCATAAAATGGATAATCAAGGAAAGGATACAACCAGTAAACTGAGATATGCACAGGGTGTTATATGAGAATCAATCACTGGAAAGTGAGTGGATAGTTTCTGAGGATGGTTGTACACCTGGTATCTAAGTGGTTAATATCTGGGATTTACATAATTTGTGGGAACTACCTCTTCCTTCCTCTTCTCCAACCATCCCAACCAAGGACTCACCTTGGACCCCAGGCTCTCTCCTAGGCCTGGAGTCTTTAGTCATTATCCCTCCATAAGGCATGGGTTATATCAAAACAGCAATGCTGATCAACATTACCCCAGGAATACAAAGTGCATGAAGTGCACTTTTTCTAAGTTCCCAAAAAATGCATATTGCCTCAGAATTATCTGATTCTTTAAAGTTTGAAGGAACTCAATGCTAAAATCATTAGGCCCTCAATGACAGTGTTGGAGCCAATTCTCTCTCAACTTCTTTGGTGGCTCCTATAGTTAGTGATCTTTCTAAGTTTCCTACTTCTTTAGTCAAACCTTGATGTATGTGTTTCTGAGAGAATTATCTCCTTCAACCAATTTTTTAAATTTATGCAACTAGAGTTGTACAAAGTGTTTTTAATGCTTTTACTGTTTTATCATTATTAATTGCTATCATCCTCTTGGTGGCTCAAGGTAAGAATATATACAGACTCAGTGGTGAATGGCTTAGATGGTTGGTTGGGGGCCTGGAAAGAACAAAATTAGAAGATCTGAGACAGGAGGTCTGGGAAAGAGGCATGTGGATAGATCTGAAACGAAAAGAAATCCTGTTCCTTCTTCCATCATTTCTTTGATTCATATCTTTAGAATCCATCAAAGTGAGTAGCAGGCAGCTTTTTAAGATACCACCACGGTCACTAAAATGTATGAGTTAGGAATAAATGTGAAACCTAAATAAAGTGTCCATTACTGGATCTGTTATTTGTCTGATTTTTTTTTTTTAAAGAAAGGTACTATCTTAGCCTACAATTTAGCCTTTCTACAAACATGACATCACCTTCTTTGGGGTCAGTGAAACAAATGGGTTGAAAATACTCTGAACAGCAACATCAGCATTCAGACTATCAAGCAACACATCAGAGAAAAGAAAACAATTGCTAGTTCAATCACTTTGAGAGATGTTACAACAAGAGCAATCCTTTGCACAGACAGAATCATGCTCCAGAGAAAGGATGCAGCCGAGGGTATTTCTTTTTTGGACAGCCAACTAGCAGGGTCCATCCTTCTGCACAACCAGGCACACAATCACAAACTTGCTTCTGGATTCATTTTTTTTTTTTTAAGATTTTATTTATTTATTTATTTTCCCCTCAAAACCCCAGTAGATAGTTGTATGTCATAGTTGCACATCCTTCTAGTTGCTGTATGTGGGACGTGGCCTCAGCATGGCCGGAGAAGCGGTGCATCGGTGCGCGCCCGGGATCCGAACCCAAGCCGCCAGTAGCGGAGCACGCGCACTCAACCGCTAAGCCACGGGGCTGGCCCTGCTTCTGGATTCTTGAAGCTGGGAGTAACAAGAACCCATCATGACGCCAAGAAAATCAAAGGTGTCTCAGTTAAATGACAATGAGGAAAAAAAAAAAAAAAAGTAGTAAAACTAACAGAAAAGATAATTTACAAAGCAATTTAGTTTTAAGTGTTGGGACTCAAAATGTGTTTTGATGGAAATCATTCAAACCAATGTCACATAGAAATTCCAATCCTGAAAATTCACAAAATGTGTGGGGTGTTAAGTAGGAGCAAAATCTTTCATCACCAAATGTCCCCTGTTAAAAATGGTATATCAGAGAATGTGGGGCTGGAGCTTAATTAATTGGTTACCCTTTAGATACCTCGAACCAACTCATGAGATAAATCACACTCAAATATAGAAAGTTTTATTACAGCCAGAGAGGTGGAGCTGCTAGCATTCGTAGGCTCGCTTCAGAGGAGCCCAGAAAATGCTTACAGTGCACTCTGAGGGTACAGTCCCAGCTTATAACCTACTCCTACCTTTTCTTTTTCTGTTAAAACAACCTGCCAATAGAAATAAGAGTGAGATAAAAATCAATAACTCGTGCTGGAGATCTGCAGCATAGTCAAAACATCATACAGACTGAGGCAGGATAAGAAAGTAGGTCACTGAATTTGTAGCCCTTTAACTGGCATTTGATGAAATATCAGTACAATAAACCTCTCAACTAAGTTCTTCTCAGTCGACGTCAATGGTTTGAATGCTGACAGTGCCTTTACCTTCATAATGAAACTGAAAAACTCACTCTCTGAAATAAAAAAGACGACAACAAAAAAACAAAACACTTATGTGCCCAGGCTTGTGAAATTTTGTCTTCTCTATTTTTCTTGCTTTCTTATTTTATCCTCTATCTTAAATTTAGAGAAGCATATCTATATTTCTATCTGTTGTTTAATAACATATTATGTTATCTTATAAAATGACGGTTATAATAATATCTACCTCAGGGGGTATTATGAGGATTTAAGTGAGAAAAATATATGTTTGTGCCATCAGATAAGGACCTAGTATATAGTAATTTCATCATTTAATAAATGTTAACAGATTATCATGATAGGTTAATATTATATATATTATATAATACTAGTACTTAACAAATCAATTTGATTTTTCTATGAATCAAATTCTCTTCTGTAAGAAAATAGTGATCCATAGTACACTTTTGTTATTATAACACAAAAAGCTTATAATTTGTATATGTCCCCTTGAAGCTCCTCTCTAGGGTTCTACCCTAGCAAGGATGCTCTGTATAAAACTTCAAATTAATACCAAAGAAACAGGAGCTTTATTTCATTATGAAGATACCTATTCAGAGAACAATATTTCTTTGATCAACTTTTGCTTTCTTCACTTAATTCTAAGCCCTTGAAACCACATTGTTATTCATTTCTTGGAAACTCTGTCTAGAAGAGCTTTGCTTGACACTGTTATAGGCAAATAAGCAGAGAGCTAAGCAACTTGTAGGTAGGGATTCATTGTGAAAGAATGCTTTTTGGCATACAAAATGTCTGCGAGGTGATGGCCAGAAGTTTAGTATTTAAAATGAAAAAGAAGGGGTCCTAAAGTGAGCCAAGTACATAATGTGCAAAATGTTCCTCAGATTTAATATTAACTAGGAATGGTTTTACCCAGAATTAGTAAAAGTTGAAAGAGTAAATATGGTAAACTACAATTTATAATGCCATTCCTGGTGCCTCTCAATTTCTGTGAATAGTAAAATTTTGAATGCAGCAGGGGAAAAGCCAGGAGGACTAAAAAAGTGCTGAAACCCTGTAAAAGATTGTCTTATGGTTCAATATTCACTCTCTCCCACCATCCCCAAGGCCTCATGGGAGGAGTCTATTCCCCCATGCTGTTGAGGTTGGGCTTGGACATGTGACTTGCTATAGCCAATGGGATGTCAGAGAACATTGGGCAAGTAGAGAACCATGAAATGTGCTTGTGTGGTAGGGTTTGTCCTTTGCATCCCTCCTCTCTCAGTGAGAATAACATGCACCTGGAGGATGAGAACCAAGTAGAGCAGAACTGGACCCAACCCCCAGCCCTGAGCCAAGCCCAGCCTAGATCAGCTGACCCCCAGCCCACTGCGGGTGTGTGAGTGAGAAGCAAGTGCTGGTCTTTGCAGACCGGTGAGATTTTGTGGTTGTGTGTCATGCAACATTATTATGGCAAGTGTTGACTGAGACGAACACAGAGGAAAAGGTTTGGGATCTGAGCCATCCATTTCTGGCACAAATGGAGATCTTCCTTCTCGTTTGCAAATGCCAAGGTAAATTAATAAAATGTAATGTAGGGCTTTCTGCATCTTAGATTTCACCTTTCTTTCTCTAAACAGAAAGACCCAGAAGGCAAATGTTAATACTTTTTTGCAGCCCAGGAGGAGAAAGAGACCACGCCACAAGTCACTCACAGCTAAATTGCCAAGGATAGTTCAGATGAGATTGTCCATTATGGCAACATGTTTCAGATGAATTTAAAGAGAGGGCAGACCCATAGTGATAAATATATTATTGAAGAAGAATTTAAGATAGATACCTAAAGGTAAGTCTTTTTCTACCTTATTCAGATGTCTAATTATGCTTTCCATTCATTCTTTCAAAAAATATTTTAGTACCTATTTGGGAAAGAAGTAATATGAAGAGCTGAAAAATGATAAGACTTGCCCCCAAGGAGTTTGTAAGTAGAATGAGGCAGACATGCAAATAACAGTAAGTTAACACAGGATTTTCTCAATTGCCAGAGAACTGAACCAAGTACAGAGAGTTATAGTTCACTTTTAATAAAGCTCCTTGGGAAAAGTCAGATTTTGTTTGGCCCCTGAAGGAAGGGCAAGGTTTTATTAATACTGTTTCTTTATTTTTTTAATCACGATACTAAAATAATACGTATTCACTTCAGAAAATTTGAAAAATACAAAAAGCACAAAAGGAGGAAATTGGAACAACCCATATCCCTACCACTAAGAGATAACTACTGTTAATGTGTTGGTATATTTCCTTCCACTCTTCTTCCTATTAAAAAAAGCAGCTAGGGCACCGGCCCTGTGGCATAGTGGTTAAGTTCCGCGCGCTCTGCTTCGGTGGCCCAGGTTTGAAGGTTCGGATCCTGGGCACCAACCTATACCACTCATCAAGCCGTGCTGTGGTGGCGTCCCACATACAAAATAGAGTAAGATTAGCACAGATGTTAGCTCAGCAACAATCTTCCTCAAGAAGGAAAAAAAAAAAGAGGAAGGTTGGCAACAGATGTTAGCTCAGGGTGAATCTTCCTCAGCAAAAAAAAAGAAAAAAGCAGCTAGGCTTCTGCTGCTTCTTCTAGCTGAATTCTCACAGAGTACTCTTCTTCATCATCGTAGGTAAAACAATACACACACACATATGCACACACACACACAGAAACTTTCTTTCAAAGCAAGTCTATATAAGATTCTCCTGTCACCGATTTTGCCTGGAATGTGGTCAGTCTGCATGTATAATTCTTTCTTCATCTCCAGAAAATATCTTCCCATTACATCTTTGACTTGGGGCTCAGTTCCACTGTTAGAGACCAACTATCTGTGGGCTGGTTTCTATTCCCCGTCCTTACTTCTTATCTCCTCTTTGATAACTTTTATCTTTAATTTTTTTCCTCTGCATTCTAAGAGAACTCTTTAAGTTTGCACTCCGCTGGGTCCATTTTCCACAACATCAATTCTGTTTTTCACCAACTTCAGCATGGATTTTAAGTCTGCCATTGTTTGCTTTTGTTTTATTTGGGTTTTGTTTGGTTTCTAGTCTCTTTACAGTTGTTCCTTAGTTTATCCATCTCTTACTTTTTATTTCATCTTTGCTTTACCCTAGGGGTAATGTCATCTTGGACTCATAATCTAGATGATAGTCCTACATTGTACTGGGGTCACCCTGTCCTTAACAAAAAAAAGTCTAGAATCCCCATTCTGTGTGCTAGGAAACCCAACATGCCACCTAATATCTCCAAGAATTCTTGGAGGAATTGTATTTCTCCTACTTATTGTGGCTGTGATTTCCTGTTTCCACAGAACTCTGGATTCTCAGTTGGCATCTTATCTCTTGCAACTGCTGTCCCTTTTCTAGGAAGTGTCACCCGCATGCCTCACCACTCCATTCCTGGCCATGCAAAGTGCAATCCAGCCTCAGGGCTGACGTAGCAGACTGTCACTGAAGGTTTGAGGTACAGAGCACAGCGAAGAACTTCAAATCAAATATTGGACATCCCTGTTCTTAGCAATTCCTCCTTGGTCATTTCTGCCTCTGAGAACTCCTCACTGGTCATCTCTTCCAGAAGACCCCAGCCTGCTGCCTTATGTTGGTGTTGTCTGCTCTCCTCTCTCATCCTTTCACATCTTCCCCCCATCTCTTGCTCACCACATCCCCTTTCCCTTGCCAATTTCTGTTACTTTTCTTATCTTACTTTGTTTCACTCTGTTCATTGGGCCTCACCTTTCAAACCAATGTAAGTATCAAGGTAGTTTCCTCAACAAAGGTTATTCTTTCCACTAAACCTGGCACTGGGTTTTGTATATTCATACTCTTCGAAGGAAGCCAAACGTTTTCTCTGCATTTTCTTCCACTTGGTTGAACCTCAGGTAATCACTGGGAGTCAACTGTTTTTTACTTACAAAAATGGCTACTTCAGAGGTTTCAACATAAATATCTTACAGATGAATTTTCAGAGCCAAACTCTTACCCTGGGGCTCCCAGTGGCCATTTTCTTTCTCTGGTTCTAAGGCATATTTTTTCCATAGTCCCCATTAAGCTGCTTTTTTCCTTATTCATCCTTGAGCAAGGTGGGATTTATTGCAACCTGGGAACAATATTACTAAGGTGCATCCAACTCTTAGCACACCAGGATGGTGGTAAAATGCACTTTCAAATCTACAGGTGGAAATACAGTGATGTGCAGAGCCCCGTCCATCTCCCAGTCTCCAGTGTTCTTTCATTTAGGGATACTGTGGGAGCCCTGGGCCCAAATGCCTATTCTCTGTCACTCTGAGCTGATGTAGCCTATGGAAAACTGTAATTCCTACTATGCCCACTTCTAGGGGTGATTGTCTCTGCCCTGTCACACACCTAAGCCACCGTCCTCAGAATGCACTGGGCCATGACCAGGTACCCCACTGCCTCCCCACTTGTTCTCTGGATTTGCCATATTTGCCCGACTAGCTGGGCAGAAACATTGGACTAAGAGGAAGGTGGAGTGACACCCGCTCAGTTCTTGGGTAGTACAGACCCTGAGTCAGAGAAGAGCTGGTGAGAGGGTTCTGAGGCATCTTTCTAGCTCTTCTCAGGTAGTTTCATTTATGAAGCACATTCAAGAGACCATGAGTTGAGGTCCAGGTAGATTTTCTCAATTTCCCTCTGTTGGCTTTAAAAGTCTCAGCCATTCTCTTTGCTATTTTAGCATCAGGCTTTATATCAGCCTTAGTGTTTGATGCTGTTAAAAGTTTTCATCCATATCTGTACCTTATTGACGTTTAACAGGAAGTTGAGAATAGCTACATTCAAATGCCACTTTAAGGAAAAACTCTGGACTGTTCATCAACAAACTTGTTTGTTTGTGAAACATTTACAAGAATTTACTATGTGCCAAAGATTATTCCAAATACTTTACAAATAATACCTCATTTAATCCTCACAATCACCCCATGATGTCTGCTTCCAATCCTTTTCCTATGCACACAGACAAAATTGGGGTCAAACCACATAAATAATTGTGCATTCTGTTTTTATCAGATTCATGTTGTGAACATGTTCCCCATAAAAATGTTTTTCAAATACTGATTTTAATGGCTAATTATATTATATCAAATAAACGTAGCACAACTTATTTTGAAGAATATTATTTTATAAAAACCTTTGCATTTCTTCTTTTTCCATAGATTTGGTTTTTACAAAAGAAATTGTTCAGTCAAAAGGATAAACTGGAAACAACGTGTTCTCACTTGAGAAGTAGACGAAAATGTCAGTTTCATGACATCTTCCCCAGCCCCTGATATTGTTCCTCAGCTCCCTATAAATAGAATGCACGAAGGGAACTTTCTGTTTGCGGGAATGGGGGGGATTGCGTGTGTGTGTCTGTGTCTGTGTGGGTGACAGTAAAGAAAGAACTATGAGGAGGGGACAAAAAGACATACGTGTCCTTAATAAGAAGTCCAGGGATGACACAAGTTGCTATAGCAACTGATATATGCTGTCAGGGGTTAAGTAAGAGAAAAACTGTAGCTGATAAATAATACTTTAAGAACTTGTGCTTAAATTATTTAGGTGAGACATTATATAACCTTGTGCAGTTAAACATCAGAAACTGTGAAAAGACAGTTAACAGCAAAACTTGGTACCAGTATCTCTCCTTTACAAGAAAGCAGGGAAAAATATACAATCCTATATTAAAAGAAGTGGCAAAATTCTTTTTACCACTCATCATCTATCTGTTTGTTTAACAAACACTTTTTTGGTGCCTACTATTTACCAGAATTCTGGAGATAAAGAAATGAATGAGATAAAATCCTTGCTCCCCAGAGTTCACTGTAAATAGGGAAAACAAATGTACAAAATAAATAATTACACTAGAGGATGATAAGCACCATTCCAGAAATCTCGACAAATCCATAAAGTGGGAAGCGACTAGCTCCACCTAGGGAGTCAGAGTAGGCTTGACCCCAGAGTTGGTATTTGAGCTGGGTCTTGAAGTATGAATAGGAGTTTTCCGGACAGAGAAGGAGAGAAAACATTTTCCAGGGAGAACAAAGAGCTTGGACTCTGTCCCATAGGTCAGAAGATACCAGTGGCTATGCCTTGCCCAGGTAACAGGGGTGTACGAAAAATACCAATTCACTCTACCCACAGGATGGCCAGGTGGGACCTGGGAAGCTAGCATCCCTGAGTGAGTCCCCTCTAGCCCTGAACAGCCTTATCCCCCTTATTCTCAAGGGTGTGAGAATCACTTGGGAATCTTTTACAGAGAAGACATGTCCAGCCAGGGCTGGAGTGAACATATGCATTAGTGCTCCTCCAAACCTGTATTCTGTAAATCTGATCAGCATTTATTTAGTCTAAGTGGGAAGAAGCTGATTTCCTATTAGACAAGCTGTTTCCCACTTTATGGTTATAACTCAAATGTTGGCTGTCCCTCTTGTCATCTTCTTTGAGATTCCACTCCAAAAAACAAAACAAATCTTAAACATACAAAGCATTAGTCAACACTAGAATTTACTGTGGATTTCATTGAGCAGACGGAAGAGAAGGCTTACATTGCACAGCAGATAACATTTTGCGGGGGGGAAAAAACTCATTAAATGAATCTTTTCTCCCAAACTCTCTTCTCAGTCTCATAGCTAAAACTTTTCTTCATTCCCCAACACCCTCCATCCTGAAACCACCGCTCTATGCCATCCGTGAATGCACTCAAGACAGTACTAGTTTAACCACTCATGCTTAATGCCCACAATGTGCTAAGACAACTGGTGAAAGTAGCATCCAGATCCCTGAAGTCATTCTTAAAGATACTGCCTTGAGCCTGCTCCCTCTTGAGCAGTTTACAAGAAGTAGAGATCTGGAACTCAGCTACTCAACCTGTGAATTTCCACCACTGGTGAGGTTTTAGGTTCACAATAGTTTTAAAATAAAAATGCTCTTTGAATATGTGACACATTTAGTGGATGCCAGTAGCCACTCACATCTTAATTTGAGGTCATTTTATTAGGTACTTTTCTCCTAACAACTAGTTGGAACCCTTGCTCTGAGAGGACAACAGTTTCACTGACAGGTGAGGGCATGCGAACAAAGGGTTGAAAGTTGGTGATGCTCACAGCCCTGCTGAGGCCAACCCGGGATGCTGCAGGGCTGGGCAACAGGGAAGAGGGAGAACCCGGAAGTTGGGAGAGGGGCTCAGAAAGGGAAACAGATCACCAGGCACAAGCCTCATCCATGTCACAGCTTGGCCCAGGATCAGCTCTGGGACAGCTTTTATTCTGTCAACATCGTTCCCCTTAAATCTTCATGCGAATCACAAGCTGAAACTTGAATAAATCTTCTTTGCACCAGTGTGTGACAGTCAGAAAGGACGTGCCAGTGCTCCACCCACATCATCAAGGAGTGGCTTACCTTTTGGGTAAGGTCACTGGCTTCGTTGATGTACCGATCTCGCTCCTTTTCCAGCTGAAAGATGATCTTTCTCTGCTTCTGAGCCTCGTCCTTGTAGTTCTGGATTTCTTCCTCCAGGTTCTTCTTGGCTTGTTCATGGAGCTTTACCAGGTCTATCTGTTTCTGGGTCGCGTTGACTGCCTTAAGCATATTCTAAAAATAAGGACAACAGAGCAGCCTTTACTCAAAATGTTTGGGGATTTTGGGTTCAATTTGCCTCCTGCCTCATCCCTAAAATAATTAGATGCATAGTTTTTTGGATGAATAAAAATAATCATATTCTCTACAGCTAATTCAGTTATTAACTCTAACAGTTACGTTAATTTTGCACAAGACACTTTAAACACACATATAAATGGCACTAAGAAACCACAACATCCCTGGGAAATGAGCACTATATTGCTCCTATTTTAGGGGTAAGAAATTGAGACTGAGAAGTCAAGCTACTTGCCTACAAGTTCATAAAACAGGGGAATGGCAGAGCCAGGATTTGAGTCGAGGGCTGGCTGACTCCAAAGTCAACCTCCATCCCAGCTTTAGCCTTTTTCTTGTGAGGTTAGAGCAACTAAACCTAATCATGTAACAGGGCTTTGACTACAAAGTAAAATAAAACCAGCTTATAGAAAATGCAGATACCTAGAATTAACATACAACCCAGCAATTTCACTCCTGGCTATATACCCAAAAGAACTGAAAACATGTGTTCAAACAAAAACTTGCATATGAATGTTCATAGTAGCACTACTCACAAAAGCCAAAAGGTAGAAACAACTCAAATGTCCATCAACTGATGAAAAGATCATTGAAATGTGGTATAACCATACAGTGGAATATTATTCAGCCATAAAAAGGAATGAAGTACTGATACATGCTACAACATGGCTGAAGCTTGAAAACATCACTCTGAGTGAAAGATGCCAGACATAAAAGGTCACATATTGTATGATTCCAGTTATATAAATATCCAGAATGGCCAAATCCATAGAAACAGAAAGCAAATTAGCAGTTGCCAGGGGTAGGAGGAGGTGGGGAGCAGAGAGTTACTGCTTAACAGGTACAGGGTTTCCTTTTGGAGTGATGAGAACATTCTGGAACTAGACAGTGATGATGGTTGCACAAAATTGTGAATGTACTAAATGTCACTAATGGTAAATTTGTCTTATGTGTATTTCACCACAATAAAAAAAATTAACCCAGTTTAAAAAATAAAAATGCAGTTGCCCGGGTCCTAACTCCAGAGATTCTGACACAGTGGACCTGGGATGGGACCCAGGCATCGATATTTTTTTAAAAGCTGCACTGCTGATTTCTCCTACTGAAGTGGAAATGCCTTGGGTTGGCTGCCCAAGAGGCCAGGTAGTTCCCCTGAAACACAGAGTTAATAGCAGTGCAACGCTGGCAGCCGCGCTCATGCAAGAGGGTCCGCTTTCCTAGTCACAGATGAATGGACCCAATCACCCTTCCCAGGGACTTTTGAAATAGGGCCTTTAGATTTTCGCAACTCAGTAGAAGATGTAAAATTGGGAGCTGTTGGTGACAGCAATTTTTCTGTCACATGGACTGGGAAACAGAGAGACAATCTTCATTGAAAGAGAAGAAGAAAGCAAAACCTCAGCAGGAAGTCTGGTGGTGGACAGAGAGGGCTTTCTACGTATCCCAAGAATGCCAGGCCAGTTCCCTATCAGTTCCTGAGGCCCAACTGTATCCCTGGGTTCCAGGGGGCACCTTGTAGCCCATTCCCAAATCTCTAACCCATACAGACCTGCAGCCAGGTCTGAAAACCACTGCAATATAAACAGATAAAATGCACATTAAACTTTGGTTGGGTGTCAGTGTAGAAAATGGAAAAGGTCAACTTTAGTTTCAAGTGTTGAAGTAAACATTTGCTCTATAAAAGACAAAGCCACTTCAACATAACACTGAAAGAACCAAAATATATTAACATTGCTGCCTGTCAAAACTATGCTACTCATTCATTCGACAAATGTGGCATTTCAAGCCAGTCGGGAAAGAATGTACTATCAATAAAGGTTGATTGCATACCTGCCCTGCGGAGGGTCAGCCGCTGTGCTAGGCATTAAGGATGCAATGGCCAGGAAAGAAAAGAAAGTATACCCTGCCCTAAAGGAGGAAGTGACATTCGTCGAATCAAACAAATAAATGTAAAATTAATGTTGTGCTATGTGTCCTACTGTGACATAAAATCTACTGGTTGTTTACCAGTACATATAAAATCTAAAGGAATTAAATGTTACATGTGTTAAAAATAAATTTAAAATCTAAACACAATAATATTGTTTACATATACAAATTTATAGAATAAAGGAACAGTTTCTAGGATTATGCAAAAAAAAAAATGCAATGATTTTCTTACGGAGTGCTCAGCATGTAAAGATATCAAACCTCCTACCTACTATTTTCTGAGATTCCCTAAATAGTCTACTTTAAGTTAAAGGATAGTCTATTTTGTTAACATTTGTTCAATTCTGGGAAACCTAAAGTAATAATGAAAAGTCGGAATGAACAAATACAGGCTGTTTCTACTTTGATGAGATGAAGCGGTCTTGGCCAAAGCCATCAGGCTGTCTGATGGAGGCAGGCTCCCCGCTCTACACCTGGCCTGTCAATTTCTCCTCCCTGGAGGAAATCCTTGAGCAGGGATGTTTACCCTAAATCCTTGAAAGTAGTAAATCTCCTAAGAGTGACCGTCAACAGAAGGAATCCTCTAGAAAGGGTGGGAGAGGAAAGAAGTGGGGGTGGGGGGGTCCTGCCTTGAATGGAGGCTCTCCAGGCCTCAAGCCCCCGCGACCCCTCCTCAGCTTTGGACCTTATCGAGCTCAAAGACTAGGAGAGATAAGGGCCTAAAACAAAGACCAAAATCGACACCAATCCTGAAAAGACGGAGGAAAGGGGAGAGACTTTTATATCACCAAGTGTTACACCGAACACCTCAAAGTTAAAATCTTCTTAGCACTCACTTGTACTTTCTGGATTAGCAGAAGTTGCAGATTATAGATATTAAATTCAGAAATTTGATCAACTGCTTAGGATGCCAAATAACACCAGCAATAAAAACAGACTCCACAAAACGCTCTGAAATCCCCTGCTGGTTTATATCGTAATTCTCCCAATTCCCTTTGTGCTCACAGGTGATAATGCGGTTTCTATTCACAGCCGGTGAACGGCGCACTGTAGACAGCTGCTCAGAGGAAAATGGAGCACTATTATTTATTCTAGTCTACTTTTGTTTGCCTCAGAGTTTTCTCTCCCCATACAACTGGTCGTAGGCAGATATTAGAACACTAAAGAAAGGCATTTATTTACCAGTGCCACTGTAACGAACTCACCTTATTTAATATGTCCCTTTCTCTCAGAAGCTCATCCATCGCTTTCTTATCAAGTTCCGCTTGTTTCTTTGAAGCCTCCACCTCTATATCACCAGGGAGAAAAATAATAATAAACATGGGGTCAACCTAAGAAAGAATCTGCCAAAGACAAAGTGACACAAAAACTGCTCTGTATGCTTCTCTGTAGCTGTAAAACTATTTCTTATTGAGTGCTACACGGTCTTCATTATAACTCAGTGACGTAGGTCTTCCTGTCCCACTAAACAGATGGAAACTGAGGCTTAGAGACATTAAGTCACATGCCAAGGGTTCACAGCCAAGAGGCGATAGGGCTGAGATGGGGAGCATGGTTTCTCTGACTCCAAAATGTCCTTGCCCTTTTTAAATCTTTTTTATCATACAAGTAATTAGACACGGAAAGAAATTAGAAATACAAATAAAAAAAAGAGAAAAAAAATTCAAATCAACCAGAATCCACTTGGATTTTGAGAATTCTCTTTCCAGACTTTTTCCGATGCAAGTATATGTGTGTACATAAATATAAATACACATACATTCATATAAATATACCAAAAGGGAATCATACTACACATACTGTTTTGTAGCTTGCTTTTATAATTACCAAAAATAAAACAAATGCCTCTCTATATTGTAAATGTGCATCTACAACAGAATTTTTTAATGACTCCATGATATTTCACTATATAAAAGTGTATAATTTATTTAGTCAATACTCCACCTTAACATTTAAGTTGCTTCCATTTTATTTATTTGTTTGCAATTATAAGCAATAATCCTGGGAAAGTTCTCATTCATTTATGAGAAGGAAGAGGAAGTCCTGGATCAAAGGGAATTTAAAAAAAAAAAAAGACCTTTCTCTCTTACTGCCAAATTTCTCTCCAGAAAATTAATAGCAATTTAAATCCACACCCAAAGCACCACTGGGTATTATCATTTTCTTTGATCTTTGGCAATCTGATAGATTTTTAAAAACTAGTATGCCCGTATTTAATTTACATTTCTTTGATTAGTAGCAAAGTTGACTACTTTTTCATGTTTAATGACCATTTCTTTAGATTTCTGTTTTTCAAATTGCCCACACTTGCCCTTCGCCCATTTTTTTCATGAATTGTTTATCCTTTTTATGGATTTGTAAGAGCTCTTTACATATATAATAAGGATACTAACTCTGCAATATTTTGGTCAATTTGCCTTTATATGGAGAGTCTTTTGCTATATAAAAAAATTAGCTTTTATTTCATTAAATCTCTCAATCTTGGCTTTATAGTTTCTACATTTGATGTTAACTTTTTTCCCCAAAAAGTAGTTTATTGTCATACTACCATTTTCTTAATAATCCATACTGCACACTGGTATAAAACAACACCTTTATCTTAGAAGATAATTTGGGGTCTTTTGGTGGCCTTTCCAATCTTTTCCATTGATCTGTTTATTTCGGCATTTTCACTACACTATTTGATTATTAAAGCTTTATAATACATTTAAACACCTGGTAAGGCAAATGCTCCCTCATCACTCTTCTTTTCCAGAATTTTATGGCTATTGTCACATGTTTATTCTTCTGGGGGAACTCTAGAATAAGTTTTCAAGTCCCAAACATTAACTCACTGAAATTTTTACTGGGAATATTAAATGTATAGATTAATTTGGACAGATTTATATCTTTATCATTTTGAGTTTCTCATCCAGGAACTTGGTATATCTCTCCATTTTCTCCAAGACTTCCTTTATATCTCTCAGTAGAATTTTGTAGTGTTTTTTATATATAGGTCTTGCAGATATCTTGGTAACTTTATTCATAGATATTTTATTACTCTAGTTGCTATTGTGAAAGGGGGTTTTTCCATCATATATTCTAACTGATTCTTTTTACAAAAGAAAGCTATTGATATCTATATATTTATGTTATAACCTGTCACCCTATTGAACTCTCATTAGTTCTAGCAGTTTTTCAGTTCATTTCTTGGATTTTTGTGGTAGAAAATCATGACATACGGAGAACTCATGTCCTTAACCATTATGTCCAATGCCACTCTTTGATGGGGCACATGAAAAGGAAGAGGTCCCTAAGAAGAAATAGCTATGTTAATGATATTTATAAAATAACATGAAGAGACAGCATGATGATGTCGGTAAACACAATTTAAGGATGAAAAATTGGGTTCAACACTGAAAAGATAAATATTTTTTTTTTCAAAGCTTAGAACTAGGGCCGGCCCGGTGGCTTAGCGGTTAAGTGCGCACGCTCCACTGCTGGCGGCCCGGGTTCGGATCCCAGGCACACACCAACGCACCGCTTCTCCGGCCATGCTGAGGCCGAGTCCCACATACAGCCACTAGAAGGATGTGCAACTATGACATACAACTATCTACTGGGGCTTTGGGGGAAAAAAATAAATAAATAAAATTAAAAAAAAAAAAAAAGCTTAGAACTATTACAAGCAAAAATACAGAAATTTAAATATGGGAGTGTTTTGAAAGTGACTAAGCCAGTTACAAGCCATGCTCTAGTAGTTCCATTTTTCTTCATATTTGTCATTGAAGACATTAGATTGTAAACTTGTGCTGGACTGTATGCATCCTGAGGGCAGGGACCTCCATGTGCCCAACGCCTAGCATAATGCCTGCACATAGTATGCACTCTATTGATTGAATGAATGAATAAATGGAGAAATTGTTGCGATCAGCTGCCACTGCACCTCAATAAAAGATTATTTCCTGATGTCTTAGGAGGAAAAATATCTTCATTTCTCAAAGACTTACATGACAAATATTTATAATAATCTTATCTAGAAATTTAGATTTTACCTAACTTTTAGTGAGGCAATGTATGTTTTTATGCTATTCCTTATATTATCTTATTCGGTGATTTACAACTCACAGCAGCGTGCATGAGGTCAATGAGGTGTTCCTGCCTCACATTTTCTGGTGTCGTCAGAATTCGAAACTTGATCCTCTGTTTCCAAGTCCAGAGCTGTTTCTACCACACCAAATTTAACAAGTATATGCTATTTTTAATTATATTCTTTTTCAGAATGGGATAGTATTCTATTTTATTACTTATATAAATAGTAATGTATCTGGATAATAATAGATGACATTTAGAAAGCACTTAACTATATGCTAGGCACGGTCTGCAAGAGCTTTGTGTGTATTAGCTCATTTCATCCTCCAACAACTAAATGTGAAGGAGGTGGGATCTGAACCCAGGCAGATCTGACTCCAGAGTTGGTATCTTTAATGATTTTTCTGTACCATATGGCCTCCTGTGGCACTTAAATATTTCCTCCACAGGTCAGTGTGATAGCTGGGTTTGCCATATGGTAAAGTACTAACAGAGAAAAGAAGTGAGAAGCCATTTTTTTTGTCCCACTGATTCTTGGTACATATTGTCTCAGATATTGCTAATGTGGGACATTCATTTTAATTCATCTTCTATCTTCTGTGCTAAAAGGGGACAGAAGCAAAAGGTCATGTAGAACCCAGACCTGAGAGTATAGATGTTATTTACTCCATTGACAAATACTGAGCAATACTTCAGGCTCAATACAGCCTGTTGAAGAATTTTTTAAGGTAAGAAAGTTTAAGGTCTTCAAAATGATGTCCCCTCCACATTAGCTACTTACCAGTTTGAATGTCGTTTTACTGACTTCATTTGGCATCGGTGTGTTTGTACACATGGAGCCCTGGGTTGCCAAATGACATCAGCCACCAAGGAAATGTTTACAGACTAATAAGACCAAGCACAAAAGGTTCTTGGTTTACCTCTCTCTAATCCCAAGATCTGATTTTTCAGAGTTTCCTTGTGCTGTTCCACTTCTGCCTTTTGATCTTCAATCTGGTGCAATTTCTTATGGATTTGTTCTCTGATTTTGTTGAGCTTCCCGATGTCAAGGCGCATCTGATGGACTTCTTCCTCTTTGGCCTGTAATTAGTGAGAAAGAAATAACCAGGGACACCCAGTAAATAAAGGACCGGTGACTGGATGATGGCAAACTCAGAACCAATAAAAGGAAATTCTTCCTGTGTCAGTGCAAAGTTGTTCTATGGGATTAAATCAAAACACACGCTGTCTGGATTTGAGAGCAATTGAAAAACTCTATTCTCTGAATAAAATATGTGGCTATATAAGCTAAAAATAATGAAAGGCCTGATGAAACCTGATGTCTCAAAGTACCATCAAATTGTTGAATCAAACAAGATAAGAATGCTGAGTTGTATGTATCATAAATGTGTGAAATTTGTGTACAAATGCTGTATTCGATTAGCCATTTTCATAGACTCACAAAATGATCTCTGTCAAAAGATTAACATGCTATAAAATATTCAAACACTCTTTTGAACTCACATGGCCACCATAGTTCAATTACCTACATTAGAGAAAGGGTCCTTCTTCCTCAGAATATGTTAGTCTATGAGTGTACATACGGACAGGAGGACAGAAAAACATTAACAGACAAGTCTACATGATGGCAAAAGGTACCAAAACAATAATTCTACCAAGGTAAAGCACCAGATTTTTGCCTATAGACTTCAACTTTTAGGAATTTTTTTAAATTGAAATTAAATTCGGGGCCGGCCCCGTGGCATAGCGGTTAAGTGCGTGCGCTCCGCTGTTGGCGGCCCTGGTTCGGATCCCAGGCGTGCACCGATGCACCGCTTGTCAGGCCATGCTGTGGCACCGTCCCATATTAAGTGGAGGAAGATAGGCACAGATGTTAGCCCAGGGCCAGTCTTCCCCAGCAAAAAGAGGAGGATTGGCACGGATGTTAGCTCAGGGCTGATCTTCCTCACAAACAAAAAAAAAAGAAATTAAATTCTTTTTTAAAAAAATTTTGCCATTCTTCGAAATTACTGGAAATAAAGGTTAGCAATTATCCCCAGTTCTTGACAATGAAGAGACTGCACTTAGCTGGGCACGTTATCCTCAGATTACTGCTAGCAGCAGAATCTCATAGGTTCAGACCTGATAACAAAAATATTCTATCTTTCAAGGTGCCCCATTCATGTTATTGAAGGAGAGAATTAATGGCATAAGTATTTTTACTTTAATTTCACCTTAGGGGCTAATATATTATTTTACCTTTGGTAGTCATTTCATATCTGCTTCAATTTACAGCATTCTCATGAAGAATGGTTTCGAGTCAAATCATTTTGGACTGCTTTAAATGTTCTTCAGCCTCAGACCCTACAGGATCCAAGTTAGTTGAGCTAAGACTCCTTTCAGTTCTAAGATGTTCTAATTCAGTAGTTATTAATCCAGACCCCATGAGTCATAGACTTCAGAAAAATTCCAGAAAACCTCTGAGACTGCATGCAAAACAAGATACAAGATGTACAAATAAGTGTGTGTGCAGGCGTGTGTGTGTGTGTGTGTGTGCACGCTTTTGTCAGATTCTCAAGAGGGCCTATGATGCAAAAACTGTTATAATTCACTTCTCAAAGCTATATATTATTCTTGATCAGTCACTCGTTTTATTCCCAGTATTCTGACATAATCAGAGCAGGGTTTATGAATTTTTCAGAATTAAAGTGATAAACATGAAGCTGCTCTGTTAAGCATGTAGGCATACGATATGTATCCAAGTATAAAACTGCTATCCAGACTTAATTTGCAAGCACTCTTCACGGGGGCAGGGAGAAGAATGGGGGCGGGGGGGGGGTCTGTCTTGAAATTTACATTGAACAGAAGTGAAAATCGCGGTTCCACAATCCTGGAGGTAGATACCCAACAACAGTACCGGTCTGTCCCCCACCCCTCCCATTCCACCTTCTCCATGCAAGTAGTAAAATATAATCTGACTTCTTTGCTACTCACTCATGTAAATGGTTTCTAGCTCTGGGCAACTGGTTACCTGCAAGGCTATATTACAGAGATGAACATCTGAGCTCCCTTTAGAAAGCATTTGCATAATCATAGGATCAACAATCAGGTTTGAAATGAGTAAGAATGGATGTTACCAAACTGTCTGCTTTGGGGCATAATGCAATCACTGTAGGCTTGTGCCTGCCTCTGATGTATCAAGGCTAACACAAGTTATCCAACCAAGGGCTCCAACCACAACGGCCTATACTAATAGGGAATGAGGGCGGGAGAGCGAGGGAACAGATATGCCACTCGTGTTTACTTTGAGCTCCAATGCCTTCTGATGGTTTTCCTGGGATAGCTGCTCACAAACCAAACTGTGTTGTTCGTTCTCTTGCTGAAGTTTAGAATTTCTCATCTGAAACTGCTCCAGTTCCTTTGCAGCTCTCTCGTTCAGTATCTGAAAGACGCAGAAGGAGCTGGTTAATGCCTTTTAATCTGATTACAGTATCTGCATATCCCCACTGGAGGCCCCAAAACCCTCCTGGGACGATCACAGCAACCACACATTTTTTGTCTTGGTAGAAATTGTTCTTTATCCCTAGTGAAAGCACTAATGCACTCAGATACGATGAATGCTAAACGGCTGAGGAAAATGACGCCTTCTAATGAATAACACAGAGAGCATAATTTTTTTCTGAGAGTCTGGGGAAGTCTTGCTCACAGGTGGTGGATAAATATTTTAATGCCTGCTTGCCATTTGGCAGGCTTCGCATACGCAACAATTGCTATAATCATTGCAAGTGAGCTAGAGATTCAAAGGGGTTTTATCAGCTGTGGGGCTCGGAAGCTACATCTTCAGAAGCAAATCCTGCATTAACATGCCTACGATATTTTCTTGAACAGAACTGTTCACTAACGCCAACACAGAGACAATTCCCTTTTAATCCAACTTAAGTCAAACCCGTGGAACAGCAGTGGAATGATTTCTGTCTGTCTGACTTCAGTGTCAGTTGGATTTTCCTCTTCCCTACCTTGACATCCTGAGCAGACACAGTTTTATAAAAACAGAGGATTATATTTTGGGGGCCATTTTTATTGGGGGAATATGAAGAAGATGGAGAGAAATCAAATGGGCTGAAGTAAAAAAAAGAGAGAGAAGATGGTTTAGTCACTTACTCTAAAATATATCTTCCATTCAAGCAAAAGTTAAGCATGGAAAGAATCCATTCAATTGGCCATCAATAGGGACTAAATAAAATATAGCCGGCTACGCTAAAAATGAAATTGTATTTTACATGTGTCCTAGGTATCGCTAAACAGATCACTATAGTTTTATCATCATGCCCAAAAACCTCTCAAATTTCACGTTCAAAGAAGTCTCATGTTTTTCTCATGAATACTGCACAGTGTATTATCTGTTTGATTTCTGGCTTTATATAAAATTAATAAAGCAACTCACAAAGAAATATGTTCTTATATATATTTTTTTTTAAATAGAAAAATTCTGTACGGCTTGACAATTCTTTGGAAACTTCCTAAGAGAATATATTTTCAAGAAATGACTTTTTTCAACTATATGGATTGCTTCTTTAAAAAATTAGAAAATACAGACTGGAATTATTACTATTTATGTTATCTTAAACAGCTATTATAGGAGAAATGTTAAAAAAAAAAATACCATATTTAAAATGCATAAAGACTGAGTATGTTTTCCTAAACTTGAAACTTAAAAATAAACCTGTACAATAAATCATGTTATATTCACACAGTGGAATACTATAGAGCAATGAGAGTGAATGGTCTATTGAGCTCTATCCCACAGAACTTTCCACAATAATGTAAATGTTCTTTGTCTGCCCTGTCCAATACTATATCTACTAGCCAATGCTAGTGCAACGGAGGAAGTGGATTTTTAATTTTATCTAACTTTAAATAAATTAAATTGTCACATGTGCTAGTGGCTACCATATTGGACAGCACAGTTCTATAACTATGTGGCAACAACATAAATGAATCTCACCAACAGAATATTGAACAAAAGAAGTTAGACACAGAAGAGTACCTCCTATATGCTTTCATTTCTATAAAGTACAAAAAGGGGCTAAACTAATCTCTGTTTAGAATTCAGAATACAAGTGCCCTTTGAGGGAGAGAGTGACTAGGAGGGGGCACAAGAGGGTTTCTGGGGTGCTGTTTCTTAGGCTGGGTGCTGGTGACCAAGAAGTGTTCAAGCGGAGAAAATTCATTAAGCTGTACACTTTTGGTACATACACTTTTCGATGTGTGTATTATACATTGGTGAAAGGTTAAAAAAGAATTAATTAACCTGTTGGAGTTAAAAAAAGGAGGCATATCAACCTACAAGAGTAAGAGCCATTGGAAGCCCAAATGCAGTGCTAAGTGTTATGTTACAACACCCACAGTGGAGGAAGTTTGCTTCCCAAAGAAAATCAGAAATCCTCTAACAGGCTGTGAACAAAGGCGCCATTCTTGTTTGTTCGAGGACCCGCAAGGCAGCCCCCCCCCAGCACACCTTCTGCTCCTTCAGCTGCTGCTCCAGCCTCTGAAGCTCCTCCTTGCTCTTCTGCACGTACTGCTGCAGGGCCTTAATCTCCGTCTGCCTGCTGTCCATGTCCATGTGAATCTGCTTGAGCTCTTTCTCTAATTTCTCCTTCTTTCGAGCCTCCCTCGAAGCTTCGTTCTGACGTAGCTGGATTTCTTGCTGGAACTACAGGCACAGAAAGGACAGGAAGGAGAGAGATGAACACTCACCAGGACAGGGCTGAACCAGCCGAGCCTCTCCCTCTCTCAGACCTTTCATTTTCAGGGCAATGCTTTGTGGTGCATTTTCCCTGTAGGACAGTCGTCTCTGAACCTCACTGTTCCAACTTTTCAAGAATATTCTGTACTGTTTTTCAGAGCCTTGACAGCAAACATCCACCCTAATGGTGGGAACAAATCCACAAAGAAAGAACGGTGTAAAATCCAATTAAATATGGAAGCCCAGAAATCTGGAGAAGTTACACATGGAAAGAATTCATCCAATTCTCCATCAATAGGAACTAAATAAAATGTAGCCAGATGCCCTAAATATGGAACTGTGTTTTACATGAGTCCTGGATATTGCTCAACAAAGCACTATAGTTTTATCAAGATATCCAAATTCTACGAAAGGCCTTTCTCTTATCTCATGCTCAAAGAAGTCTCATGTTTTTCTCCTGGAGACTGCCCTTGTGTATTATCTACTTGACTTCTGGCTGTATATAAAAGTGTTCAGAAGGGTTCAGCTAGATGGCTTCCTTACAAAGGAGAAGAGCCAAGGGCACTACTTGTACCACCCCCAGGCGCAGGGCACCTTAGCCTTCACAAGGGACACTTTCTTGGGCCAAAATTGTATGCAGTGCTCTGCCTTAATGACTTCTCAGACAGAGAATACTGAGAATGACTCAAGTAGTAAAACTGCTCTTATAAGGACAAACCAGAGAAACAAGCAGAACAGCAGATGCTTCATTTGGGCACCAGGGGGTAAATTTGAGACAAGAACAAGATGGGAAGGGAGCCTGGGGAAGGACGAAATGTCCTTATGGAAGGAAATAGTCCTTCATCTTGCTCTCCATGTAGAGCAAACCTGACTGATGGTCTGCTCTGCCTCTTCTCTGGATCGCTCCGTTTCCTGCTGCTGTTCAGTGGTCTGAGCCAAGGACTCCCGTAATTTCACCACTTCTGACAAGAGCTGGTCTCGCTCCTTTGTCACTTCTTCTTTGCACTTCAGTAAATCTCGGATACTCAAAAAGAAGAACACAGGAGTCAGACTAAATGGCCATCTGCTCAGGAGTCCTGCTTATCATCTCCTGAACTGAGTTTCAGGGGAAAGACTTCAGGTCAAGGATTAACAGTATTCAGATGTGAAAGAGAAAGACCCTTATGCCCTGACATGGGAGCTGTTTGTGAGTTGTTAACTGAAAAAGAAGTTCCAATAATAATATGCACACGGAGCCAGCCCAGTGGCATAGTGGTTAAGTTGGTGCATACCACTTTGGTGGCCCAGGGTTTGCCGGTTCAGATCCTGGGCATGGACATACTCACCACTCATTAGGCCATGCTGAGGTGGCATCCCACATAGAAGAGCTACAACTCTACAACTATGATACACAACTTTGTACTGGGGCTTTGGGGAGGAAAAAAAAGAAAAAAAAGAGGAAGATTGGCAATAGATGTTAGCGCAGGGCCAATCTTCCTCAAAAAAAATAATAATAATATGCATAATATGATCCCTTTTCTTATTTTTAAGAAATCACAATGTCCGTGTGTGTGTGCGTGTTTTATAGGCATTTTTATAGAAGTCCAGAAAAATAGACACCAAACTGGTAACTGATTATCTCTGAAAAGTGGGATTTAGGGTGGAAGAGTTGGGAGGATGATTTTCAGTCCTTAGTTTACACACCTCTGTATTATTTGAGTTTGTTACAATAAGACTATGTTGCTATTGTCAACTCTTATAATTAAACCTAAGGAGATGTCAATTTAGAAAATTATTTATTTAATATATCCACTGGTGGGCTATGATCACAGCTATAAAGTCTAAAATGAAGCATAAACATAAGTAAATAATACACATGGCCAGTGTTCTATCCATTCACCCATAGAGAAGAGACTCATTTCTCCCAAGGGGATGCAACTCAGATAAAATGTTCCCAGGAACAAAACTTGGAGAATCATGCATAATACCAGTTTTCGTAGAGTGTGCGATAATATTTGTTGATTTGCATTGTAAATCAACTTCCACATTTCAAAACCCATTACATATGATTTGGCATGACTTTCTGCAGAACTAGTGTTTTGAAAGCAGAAAAATTATGTCTGATACGACCTGTGCATCAGAATTAGTCTAGAACAAGACAGCTACTGTAAAGCTGAGAAAGCCGAGAACTTGCACTCGAGACCCTTGCATCTGACTGTCATCGAACGACTGTTCAAAACATAGCAATTTGACAAGATTTATTTTAACATAAGTGTTTAACAAAGAACCTTCAAAACTGCATTCAAACTCTTCTCCAGAAACAAAACCTTGAATTCTAAGGTTGCTGTGAAGACAGACAGCTACACCTAAGCACACTGTTGAAGATAAAATTCTGGGCCGGTTATTTCTTCAGCTCTCCTCATCACGTTCCAGTTCTCGTTAAAACTCTTCCTAACTGAATCAGTTCCCTCACATTGCTCTTCAATAGTTGCTCTGATTATGTGTTTATGAACACCACATGTTCTGTTTGTTTTTCCTATTCCCTCCCCCAACATCTGCACTTAGAACTATCAACATTGGCTTAATGCATCTAGAAAGCATAAGAAACCTAGACAGCAGTTAGATTTGGTTAAGGATGCCTAAGGAAGCATATACTTATTCCTGATTCATTAGTTAATCGCATGCCCTGCACAGTGCTAGACTCCTAGAAGGAAGGTGAAGGTGTCTTCCTTCAAGGAGTTCACAGAGAAGCACATCAACAAATAGTTTCAATACAATGTGATCAGTGTCATACTTCAGGTCGATGTTGGGTCCTATGGAAACAGAGAACACAGTGACTCTTCTGCTTGGTCATTGGGTCTGAGGGTGGGCAGGAGGTTGTGACAGAGATGCTGATGGTGATGAAGTTAAGATGGTGCTTGAGATGAATCTTGAAGGATGCAGAGTTGTTTACTGCATGGAGAAGGGAAGAAAAAGCATTCCTGGCATAGAAAACAGCATTTTCAAAAGTATGGAAGCATGAGCAAGCGTGGCTTTGCTGGACATGAGTCTAGTAAGACTGACTGAGGCAGATCTATGAAGTGCTTAGAAAGACATGTCCTAGACTTTGGGATTTATCCTTTGGGAATGGGTAGCTATCAAAGGTGTTTATGCTGGAGACGGAAGCATGTTGGTACATGTTTCAGAAGCATAAATCTGGTATGTGGAAGATGGTAAAGAGGGGAGATGTCTCTTTGAAGGCAGGGAGAACAGTTAGGAGTCTACTGCCAAAGCCAGCAGAGAACAGGGGCCCAAAGCAAGGCATTAGCACCGGCGATAGGAAGGAGGGAAAGACCAAAGTGATGCTTAGAAGACTGAATCAACAAGGTGAAGCTTTAAGGGATAAAAGAGTGGCAGAGGTGAGAAGCAACTCTGTATTCTGGACTAGAACCTGAGAAGTAAGAAGGATGGTGATGTGATTAATCATGGGGTGGAGGAGGGTGGTACGGAAGGACCTGGAAACCTGAGCAGAACGGCAGCCAGTTCCATTCCACACAAGTTTGAGAAAAATAAACCTAAAATCTTTACTCATTTTGAAACTGTAATGCTGATTCTCATAGAGCTAGAAGTTTAACATAATCACAAAATCGGAGTTCTTGGGTGTGGAGAAAGGGAGCATTAAAAAGGAAAAATAGAAATAGACAGAAAACAATCTCCAGGTAACCAACAAAGAAGGAGAGTCTTGTATCATGAAGAACATTCAAGGTGACATTGGCAAGCCCCAGGCTGTCTGTTGAAGAAGAAGACTTCTGCAAAAGCAAGTTCGACATACATCAAGAAGGCTATGACCTACTTGCTATCATGGTCCATTGACAGTCCAGACCCTTGCTCAACTAGTTTGGTGAGGTTCACTATCTCCTCTTTCAGCGCGAGAATCGTCTCCTTCGCCTTCTGCTCTTTATCATAGGCTGAGTCCACCATCTTCCAGGCCTTTTCAATTTCCTATATGGGCCACAGGATACCAGTGAGAAAAACCAAACTCGGTTCCAGAAGCAAGATAAATTGCATAAATAGAATAATAAGACAACTACAATATAGTAGTCATTTATGGGGAAAGAAGATTACACATTATACTTTATGCATTAAATTTATATTGACTGACTGAATTCTTCAACATGAGGTAGTCAATTCTGAACAGCAGTTTTAAGGATGGGTACTGGCTAAGGATATTTTTTATTGTGTAGGTGAGGGTGGCTACAAGGCTCACATACAGCAAGGGCTGCTATAACTAGTGGGATTATTTCTAATAAAGATGTTAAGATAGGTTTACAAAATTAAAAATGAGAACTTATGTGCTTTCCAAGTCCAGATATTTTATAGAAAAAAAAAGCTTTATCACATAAGGAATGGTCTTGGATCCAAGCCCTAAATTTGAAGTTCTTGATAGATTCCAAATAAAAAATATATTTTGTCCTCAGGTCCCATGTGAGCTCCTGGATGGCAATGTCAGCTTTAGAACAATCCATAGCAAGGTGGTCTTCACTGTTACCTAATTGTATAACAGCCTTGGTAATTCCCATTTTCAGAAACCCAAGCCCAGGCCTTCCCACCAAATGCTTATGGGTGGAAAACAAAACCCACAGCCGGGGACTCATGCAACCTTGACTTCCTTACTACTATGAAATGCAAGGTAGAATATTAACATAAATACTTAAAAGTGAATTACAGCCATTCAAGTAAACCAAGAAAGCACAGTAAATGTTACAAGAGCCTTGGGTTTCACCCTGCCACTTAATTTTCTTGCAAGATTTCATCAAACGGAATGTGGGTCACTGATACAAGAACCTATAAGATTTAGGTGAAAATATTCTACTTTTATGTTGACAAGGAATAAAACGAGTGAAAGATAGTACATAATTATATAAATTCATGCTCACTATTACATTAGAGAGATGCCTCTTGGGTAACTACAGCACATAATTTAATGATTCAAAACAAATGTCAGTTTATGGGATATGTTTTTCTGTAGAGAGCATATGTACTATTTTCAGCAAAATAAACGAAGGATGTTTAAATGAAAATATGATTATATGAAGTTTTGTCCAAATCAACTGCACCAATTAGATTTTAATCAATTCATGACTTGCATTTACAGTTTTTTAATTTACAATAAAAAGTGTTGGGGCCGGCCCAGTGGCGTGGCAGTTAAGTGCGGGCGCTCCACTGTGGCGGCCCAGGGTTTGGATCCCGGGCATGCACCGACACACTGCTTGTTAAGCCATGCTGTGGCAGAGTCCCATATAAAGTGGAGGAAGATGAGCACGGATGTTAGCCCAGGGCCAGTCTTCCTCAGCAAAAAGAGGAGATTGGCAGATGTTAGCTCAGGGCTGATCTTCCTCACAAAAAAAAATTTTGAAAAAAAAAATTTTTTTAAGTGTTTATTTTTTCTCATCATAAAGTGGATTAAAGCCTTCTTATATTGGCTTTTCAGCAAGGAGAAGAAGAAAGTGACAATAGAGAGAAAAGGACACTGAAAAAAAGTCATTTCTAAGAAAACAGATAAGTCGTAATTTGCACTGGTCTGGGAAATTCATTTTAATTGGGGTCTATTTAGTTGCATGATATCAAGGAAATTATCTAAAAATTTTGTAAATTATTTCTCGTCACTAGGCTTTTAATTTTAAATTGAAATGTCTTAACTTCTTATCACACTGCAATCTACAAGGAACATTTATGTTTTATCTTCAAAATAATGCAACACACTTGAGAATGAAAAAATAAACTGTAAAACAAAGCCATATACTTCCCAACGTGCCCCTCTAGACTGAATCCCTGTTCTCCCGCTACGAGGGACTGGAAGAGCAAGGCGTAAGCAAGGGAGTGATAAGAAGAAAGATCCTGAAAATTACCATCTGGGAATTCTCAAGGTAGTCCCTCCTAAAACAGCAGAAAAAGTAGAAACATGAGAATATCTTTAACAAGCTATCATCATGAGATATTTAATTACTCACTCTACATCAAACAAGACAAATTGAGATTCCTAATATTGCACTTCCCTATCTCTAATTCTCTTTACTAACCCAGTATTTCTTAGAAACCAAGCCAGTAAGGTTCTACATTATTTTATGCATAGTGAAATTCACCCAGGCTAATTATTTTCTTTGAAAATAAACTTTATTCCCAAGACTTAATGAATATATAAATCATGTAAATTTTTACTTAATAACTCTTTTACTACCAGCCCAGAGCTGCCCATGTAATGAAAGAATGACGCTTTAAGTATAGGATGCATTTATGGCAGGTCTCCATTGGTTCCATTTCTATAAGATCACTGACCTTCTTTAGGGACGCGATGGTGGTCTGATCATCTTGAGAGAGCTTCAGGGCAGTGGCAACCTTCGCGGAATTAACCACAATCTCTGCATTTAGCTCTCTGCATTTGGCCATCAGACGCTTTTCATTGTCATAAGACTTTTTCATGACAGCATGAAGCTTCTCATATTCGATCCTAAATCTTTCCAGACTTTTGTCTCCTGAAAGTTCACTGAGAACCTCCTGAAAATCCCTTTCGATTTCTTCAAATGCAGTTTCTTCCAGTACTAGTTTGTCACTCTTTTCCTGTACAAAAGAGCAAGGGTGGGAATGAGTATTGCAACATTTACATTACTGCTATTCAGGAATTACTGTTATCATCCATGAATAAAAGATCTTTGTACAGGCAAAATAAAAGCCACTGACAAGCAGAAAAATTAAGACTATATGATGGGAAGGCTCCTTGTTCATCCCCTGTTGCATGTATATATATATATAGAGAGAGAGAGAGATATAGAGATATATATATACACATACACACACATATGCATTAGGATAACAATATTTCCTACCACATGGTGTTAACGATTATATTAAATGAGATAATTCATGTTAAACACCTAGCCAAGTGCCTGGCAAACAGTAGGCACTCAATAAATTTTGATAGCTGTTATGACTATTCTAAGCCCTCATCTCTTTACATTTCTTCCTGCTTCTTACTGTCCCCAGGACTGCAGAGGGAAGCTATGGCATGTTGAGGTCAGACATAAGGAGATCTTGTTATAGATACTATGAAATCACACATACAGTAAAACCCATCTGAAATATGGAATATTCTCCTAAAAGATATTCCATAATTTTTATGCCTTAAAAAAATTAGGTTAGGTCACCCCCACAAGTATACTGAAATGCCCCCTGTGCAATGCTCATGGGCCTTTTCCACATTTGCTTTCCATGATTATCTGGGCAACAAATTATTTAAAAATATAAGCCCAGACATATAGATATAATTCAAGGCAGTCACGCTATGACTTAGATGAGAACCCAAGAGTTAGGTATATAATAATTCTTATTTCCCTAGTGTTATGGGTTGAATTGTGCCACCCAGAAAGTTCTGTTGAAGTCCTAATCCCCAGTACCTCTGAATGTGACCTTATTTGTAAATAGAGTCATTGCATATATAATTAGTTAAGTTGGAGTTAGGGTGGGCCCTAATCCGAAATGATGGGTGTTCTCATAAAAAGGGGGAAAAAATTGTAACTGTGTGGTGATGGATGTTAAGTAAGCTTATTTTGGTAATCATTTCCCAATATATACATATATCAAATCATTATGTCATACACCTAAAACTAATACAGTGTTACGTGTCAATTATATCTCAATTTAAAAGGAGGGGGGAGATTTGGACACAGATAGACACACACAGGAAAACAGCACATGAAGATGGAGGCAGAGATTAGACCGATGCAGCTGCAAGCCAAGGAAAGCTAAGGATCGGTCACTACCATCAGAAGCTAGGAGGAGGCAAGGAATGATTTTATTCAAAGTCTCAGAGGGGGCATGGCCCAGCCAACACCTTGATTTCAGACTTCTAGCCTCCAGAACTGTGAGATAATAAATTTCTGCTGTTTTAAGCCACCCAGTTTGTGGTAATGCATTATGGCTCCCCAGCAAACTAATATGCCTACTTCTTGTTAGATACAGCACAATAATAAAAAAATGAATGGGTATGGCTAACATATTTATTCAGCAAATATTGACTGAACATCTGCTATATGTAAATCAGAATGATTGAGCCTGTGGGACATATCAAGGTAAGGAATAAGCAGCCCTCCCATAGGAAATTTATACATTAATAGCTGATGGGGTATGTATGCAGATAATGGAAGTATAGAATTTGATGCCTGCCATAAAATGGATTCAAAGTTCTGCAAGGACCAATAGGAAGACAGAATTGCTCCCAGCAGCAAGAATTAAAGCAAATTTCATAAAGGAAGTGGCATTTGAGCAGGCCCAGAAGGGAGAGTGGAAATTTTACACGTGGATATGGAGAGAAAGGGCATTCCTGGCCCACGGCAAAGCTTGAGCAAAGGGTCGGGGCCAAGCAGGTGTCCGGAATTTGAGATTGGTTAAGAAGCTCAAGTTGGCTAAAGTACAAGAAGTATTATAGAGAGAAGACTAGGCAGCGAGCTAGGGACAGACTGGGGGCAGTGAATAGCGTTCTAAGGAATACAGAGTGAATTCGTCTGTAGGCCACCGGGAACCACTCAAGACTTTGGAGCAAAGAAATGATAAGGTTTGAAAGGTCGTATTTATGTTTTCAACATTATGCTTTGATATTCTACACTAAAAAGGGCTTTGGCATCAAAACTCCCCTGCTAATCAAAGAAATCAACTGAGAGAATCTCTAATCCCAATAATAAAGTAAAATTAAAATTCACCCTGAAGATTTTGGGCAAGTAGTCTAGTTTACCTCCTGCTTTGACAAACCTATCTTACCCAATATGGAGAAAGTCTTAATATTTTTGTTTTTCAAAAACGTTTGTATTACTGATTAAATTTCTGAAGATGACACGCAAGCAAAACAGAGTCCACATTTTAAAATAGATGTGGAGTCACAAGCATATCTGTAACATATCATACAACAACATTAGTACTCATGTTAAACTCAACAGAGGTTTTCTTCCGGACTAAAAGCAGATTACTGCAAAGGTCACAATATAGCAATTCCACAAAGGAGGAAAAATCATATTAAGGAAATATGGTGCTGCTGCTGCTCTGTGCCTTCCCTTTGTTGATGCTAAACATGAGCACACACAAAAATTTATCACGGCAATGTTCTCAGTTCCACCCCTGTAAATGGTATTAACGTCAACACTTGATCACTAGCCTAATGATTTGTGTGCACACCAGTCTCTCCCTGTTCACCTGGAACTTAGCAAAGGAATGGAAAAACATCAAAGAAAGAAAAGTTTTAAAGAAAGTTTTGTGAACAAAAGAGATTCGTTCATGTTGTCATTTAAAAATATACTACTATCAAAAGGAAAGCCAAAACACTCTCTTAGTTGTGACCAATAACCAGTTGGTATCTACACTGTTCTAGCATATAATGATATCTATTTCAAAGGCACGATTTCAACATGAACTGATCAGAGAGGAACTGGGATGCTCCTTCATTCAACACCTATCTATTGAGTGTTTACATCTGCCAGGCACTGTTCTAGGTGCTGGGAATACCAATTAGTGGGGAAAAGGAAAAGAGAGCTGCAGTGAAAAATGAGGCCAGAGTGGAAATGGAGACTTGTGAAAGCAGGAGTGAGGAAAACTTGGCTGAGGTCAAGTGAGAAGAAAAATACAAGAAAAGAAGGAATGAGCGGAGATCATGAAAGGGAAGAGAGACTGGGAAATAATTAGTTCATAATACTGGTATCTGGGGCTTATGCAGGGAGAATGAAGAAGAATGAAGTAAACCAAGATGGCTAAGGGGGGAGAAAAGGAGGAAATCCTCAAAAGCAAATAATGGAAAAAATAAAGCAGAACTAGAAGGAACAGGTGAAGGAAAAGCCCAGAAAAGAGATAGGAATGAGTGTGAGTAATAGGATAAGTAACGTGGCCACAGCAGTGTGGATGTAGGAGAGAGATGACAGTGATGGAGCCCATGGAGTGAGGAAGGTGGAGGGTATGAAAGAGATTTATAACAAGGAAAGGAGAGAGCTGTTGACCACAGGAAGATGGAGTTCATCAGGGGAGACTAGATATGGAGGAGATGGAATGATGAAGGGATGTGAATGGTGTAGAGGAGACAAGAAAAGCAACTGGAATAGGGGTGGGGCCATGATGGTGGTTGGGAGAAGCTGGGACCAGGGCTGGCTTCAGGGGCACGTGACCTATGCAGTTGCACAGGGCCCCTTGCTCAGATGGGACCCACCCTTGGTTTAATGTTCTGCTGTTTCGTCTTGAAATTCTTAATAATTTTTTAACAAGGGGCTCTGCATTTTCATTTTTCATTGAGCCCCACAAATTATGTAGCTGATCCTGGCTGGGACTGACCATGTCATGGGTGAGATGGGGGGGCTTCTGATGAGGCGATGAAGGATTTGTGTTAGGGCACAGTGGTTGGGGACTGTGACTGGCAAGTGATGACGGGGACATGAAGTTGTACAGGTTATAAATGAGGGTGCTAATGAGCATACAACAGGTCATTAAAGGGTTGCAGAAATGACCCCTCGTCGGTGAGGCTGAAGGTGGGGTGTACTACAAATTGCGGGAGTGAATGGAGGCTACACAAGATAAACACAGTGGTCAGTGACAACACAGGCGTTGGTGACAGGCTGAAGAGCTTAATGAAGATCCCCTGTCACAGCAGGGAATCGTGGTGCGACAGGTGGGCAAGGGTCAGTGAATAGAGATGACAGTGGCTATCTAGGAAGCCTTCTTCCAGGTCCCCCCAGTCAGTGAGACATCAATATTTCTGTGTGTATCTCACTTGTGGCATCACCTTATGGCTCAAAATCTAAGGGCGTGTGCCTGTCATGTGTGAGTTTGGGAACTTACGAATTTCCTACCATGCTTAGCACAGCGCCAATTTAATAGGTTAGGGGTGGGGGGTGTCCACCCAATTGAAGGAGGGACAGGAGGTAATGGAGCCAGAGCCAACGGGGAGAGGGTGGGTAGGGTAAGGCTGCGGGTAGGGATAGGATGTTGATGGGGGGAATATTCGGAATCAGTGGATGTGACAGGGGGTTAGTCGACAGTAGAAGAGGGACGATGGGGAGGGGTCAAACGGGAGAGGCGACAGAGAGAGAGGCGCTGCCTCCTGACCTCGGCCATCCTGACGCTCTCTGGGGTTGGCCTCAGAGGCTGCTGTGGAGATCGCTGAAACTGGGCCGGAGTCTGAGGAAGGGGCCGTGCACTGCCCCCAGAATCTAAAACGGCGCCACGTTATTTCTATCCCCCTCCGGGGGCCGAAATCCGGCGCTCAGCGCGTCCTCCGGTCGCCTGGCAACCGCCACGCCCCCTAGGGCGCCAGGAAAGGGGAGGAGCCTCTGAGGCCGGCACCTGGGCGGTGTTCATCAGAGACATATGCAAATTACCCTGAATGGGGCGGGACCAAGGAAATAAGGGGGCGGTGCCTCTGCGAGGCGGGGAGGAGTCCAAGGTCCGCGCAAAAGTTGAAAACACCTAAGATCCAGAGGGCACACGGGAAGAGCAACAGAGAAAGAGGACGGCGGGGGAGACCCAGGAGCCAGCAGTGGAAAGCTGAGGACTAACACGTAGAGGGAAATGTGGATCAGAGGGTTCCGGATGAGAGAAGGACCGGCAGCCACCCTCTGCCCTCTCTGACAAATAGACTCGGTCACGGGAACAAGAAACAACCTCAGTTCGAGTCAATTCAACCCTTACGAAGCAGCTACTGTGTGCAAGACACGGAGGGGAAAATAAGGTAGAGAAAACACAGACCCTGCCTTCAAAGGGTTTAGTCACTAGCGGTGAGAAAAATAGCGTGCAGAGCTCGAGGCATCCTGGAAAACCGTATGTGGAGACACATCGTGGAAATCTGCCTAGCGTCTGGGGCGCCCCTCTCAAGACTCTTTCTTCTCCCTCTCGCCCTCCCCTCCCTCTCCTTCTCCACCCTCTTTAGACCTCAGGTACAGAGTTGGAGTAATTAAACTCCCTGGTTCGTGAAAGGTGCAAGACCTCTCTCTTGTTTTATTTTTTCCCGTTTATCCCCATCCCTACTCCCACCCATCATCCTCAGCCCTATAGGTACTCAGGCTACCGTGCTAGGATACGTATTTCTGAAAAATGTATAGCATTTTTATTAGTGCATTTTTTAATGTTTAATAATGATAGTGGACTTTAAGGATCATCTTATTTTCTACTTTTTTCCGCCAACATTCTTTTTAAGGATCTATCCCTGTTGCAGTTGGTATTGTAATCCCACTTCATTGTCTCTGATTGCTGCATAGCATTCTATGTTGGACATCCACACATTTTCACTTCCATCCCCCAAGTGATGGATACCAAGGCTGCCTCCACTCTCCAATACCACAAACAACACAGCCATGATCATCCTTGTCCATGGTCCTTTATGGATCTGTGTGCAAATTCCTCTGAAATATATGCCTAGGAGTGAGATTGTTAAAGTCTTAGGGGATGCACAGGGCCATCACATTTGGTTATACAACTTGTCTTGCACAAAGACATCAAGCCAAAGGGCCCGTGGGGGCTGAAAAACAGTCCCTACTCTCTTTCCCATGTCACGTGCCCTGCCGGAGGAAGATGTGTCCTTTTCTTCTCACAAAAGCTCTGTTACCTGGTCAAGTTGTGAACATAGAAGGCTATAACTATCCAGAGGGTATGCCTTTTTCAAATTCATCTACCTAGACCTGGACGTTATTTTCCAGTGGCACAAAGTTGCCTAGTAGCCTAGTGGAAGCCCTGGGTACTTCACCAAGTAATGCTGGATTGCACACCAGAATTGCTGGCCTACGCAATAGTCCAGTGTGTAGTATAAGGGTTTCTGTCCTCCACTCCCCTCCTTGCCAGCACACGGTAATTTATTTATTCATAAACACTCATAAAGTGTTTACTAAAGCCAGATACTATTCTAAGTGCCTTACAAATACTGACTCATCTAATTAGCCATCTTTCTAATCTCTGTCAATATCGTGGAAGTAGTGTCAACATATTTTTGTTTTATTTGCATTTCTCTGACTACTAGTGAAATTGAGCATTTCTTCATACATTCATAAGCCACTTGGGATCCCCGTCTGTAAATTATCTACTTATAGCCTTTGCCTATTTTTCTATTGGTTTTTTTCTTTTTGATTTGCAAGAGGTCTTTGTATAGTCTGGACATTAATCTGCTTTCAAAGACTGGAAACTTTGCCTGTGATGTCCTTTGTAGAACAATAATCCTTCATTTTTTAACCCTTCATCTTTTTTTTTTTTTTAAATGCTTTTTCAGTATGATCTCAGAGGTCCTTCTCAACCCCAAGGACATAAAGGTATTCTCTGTCATTTTCTTCTATTAGCTTCATAGTTTTACTTTTTCACATTCAGTTCTCTAATCCATCTGAAGTTCACCTTTGCCTATGGTGTGAGATAAGGATCCAATTTTATTTTTCTCAATGGAGTGAGCCCATCTTTCAACATCTTGGTTCCCAAATATAGATGATTCTGTTCTGAGCTCTCTGGTTTGTTCCTGTCCCAGTACCACAAGGTTTTATTATGATGGTTTTGTAGCCAGTCATCATGATTGAAGGGCAAGTCCCCCATCCCTACTTCTTCTGTCAAAATTGCACTCGTTATTCATGAACCTTCATCATCCCGTATAATTTTCAGGATGTTTTTCAAGTTCCTCATGAGAAATTTTAATTGGAACTTGATTGGATTTATGAATTAATTTGGGGGAAATTAACATTTGTACAATTATATCTCATTCATGAACAGAGACTGTGTATCTGGTAGACAAACAGGACACAACCTGGCTGAGGCATAATGTGCTTGGCAGTGGCGGGAGAGGTGACTGAGGAAGCTGGAGAAGCGGCTAACAGAAATGGCTTGGACATAGGGCAGGCAACATGACTCGGGCCGCTTTGCGTGTTTACGGGAAACCTGATGACACATTGGGACTATCGGCTTGTGGACCACCACGATCCAGAGAGATTCCATAACATTCCTGAAGGTAGCTAAACAACAGAGAAAGACGTAAAGGGCCTGGCCACTCATATCTTGTCCTGGTGTCAGTTGTGGGGCTATGTGTCTTCCCATTTCCCAGGAATCTCCTAAAAGACCATTTTACAAGCAGATGGCCTGCAAAGGTGACAGCAATTCAATCCAGAAAACAATCCAGAAAATACATGGCAGGCACAAGGCTGGCCACAGGAATCACAGAAGTGACTCAGGCAGAGTCACTGCCCTTTGCATTCACAATCTGGCTTTGGGAGAAAGAGAGAAAGGAAAAGCTACAATTAATTCTAACACAATATGATGGTTTCATCTAGAACACGCCTTGTCGACAGCAAGCGCTATGGGTACTCAGGGAATCTGGGCACAGTTACCTGAGTGCGTTACTTATGGTGTGGGGACAGAAAGACCCCAACATGAGAAATCAGGGAACCACTGGAGGTGGAAAGGAATGTAACATGTTAAACTCACTGGAAAGAGATGCAGGTGGACATCAACGTGGATGGATGAATGAATGAGACGATGAGTAGTTGGACAAATTAATTTATGCTGATGAAAGAAAATGCTTCATTTCCGATTTTCCAAGTTAGAGAAGACTGTTTACTCACCACCCTGCTCCCCTTTGTTGTTGTAATAAAAAAGAGCACTAGGTGGCATCATAGTACCAAAAGTCCTCACCTTCGGGAGCCTCTGGGAGAAGCACACCAACCAAGATTGGGGTCAGCCTCTCATTTAAACAAATACTAGTGCTTCTATCAATCTCATTTCCCATGACACCCACTTAATTTATTTATCAAGCACCTACTGTATACCCAGCCCCATGCTGTGCACTGTGGCAAAATAAGAGGAGCTGAAGAAAGGATCTTCTCCCTAAAAGAGTATAAGGAGAAGAAAAACATGCATGCCACTCCTTTCCCACACAAAAAAAATTTAAAACAGCCCAAGGCAAGAGTAGTAAGCAAACGAAACGAGGATGTCAGGATATACCAGCCAGTGTAATCTGGCCCCTTTGGCCCTCCGGTGCCTTCTTCCCCACTCACGCTTTGCCACAATAGCTTCTCCAATTCCCTATATATGTCATGTTCTTTCCCACTGCATGGAATTCACAAAGGCGGCTCTCTCTGTCTGGAATACTTGAATCTCCCTCTTTACCTGGCTGACTCCCATCCATCCTTCCTTCAGATCTCACTTCCTCAGGGAGACCTCTCCTGATCAGCCCCCCAACACCAGACCACCTTTTCAAGTACCATGGATTGTACCTCTTGGACCATCCCACAGTGGTAATTAATTATGTATTCATGGAAATGGGTGTTTAATCTGTCTTCTCTGCCAGGCTGTCAGACAACAAAAAGACAAAGATCACGTAAATCTTGTTCAGCCCTGTCTCCACCAGTGTTATGGGCTGAATTGTGTCCCCTAAAATTCATATGTTGAAGCCTTAACCCCCAGTACCTCAGAATGTGACTGTATTTAGAGATAGGGCCTTAAAGAGGTGATTGAGTTAAAATTAGGCCATTAGGGTAGGCCCTAATCCAATCTGAACTGTGTTCTTATAAGAAGAGGAAATTTGGCCACACAAAGAGATACCAGGGATGCACGCACACAGAGGAAAGACACAGCGAGGAGGCAGCCATCTGCAAGCCAAGCAGAGAGGCCACAGGAGAAACCAAGCCCACTGACACCTTGATCTTGGACTTCAGCCTCCAGAACTGTGAGCAAATAAACTTCTGTTGTTTAAGCCACCCCATCTGTGGTACTTTATTACGGCAGCCCCAGCAAACTAGTATAAATGGCCATCACTCCTCTCAGTGTATAACTATTAAGTGAATGACTCTTGAATGAGTTCTAAAATAAGGAAGACCAGTGAAGGATGGCATATTAGAGAAAGGTACATGGTGGATGGCATACTAGAGAAAGGTACATGGTGGACACGACTCTTAAATTTGACCTTAAATGATAATATGAGTTAGAGACGTTGAAGAAAATAGAAGGAATCTCAACTATAGTAAACAGCACTGCGCAGATACAAGAAAAGAATGCAAAATATCCTGCTATAGGGATGGTGGGGTCCCTATCGGGGGCCAGTGGACACCGATGTTGATAAGAGGATGTGGGTGAATGGTGGACCTTTGGAAGAATAGCAGAGAAGTGGCTGCAAACTCAAAGACCAGCGAAAGCCAAGGACACACACATTCGCTCTGCCGGATAACTTGAATATGTGATCATGAGCTGTAATATCTCTGCAAAGCTCCTTGATTAAACCTGGATGTAAGTGCCTTCTAGAATACCCTCCTAGAACTGCTAAGCCGTGTGCTGTGACTCAGTAATAAGAACAGTGTTGTGTACACAGTGCTCACCTCTTCAACAGCACCCAGTGAGAACATGAAGTGAAACTCCAGAAAAACAGAAAGCAACATTGACATGCAACCCCACATGGAAATTCCCAGCCTGCAACACAAAGCAACTGCACCTTAAAAGAAACCTACTCCCCTAATGGATCAGAAAAGTCATGGAGGCAGTTTTGGGGGAGTCTACACAGCCCACAATCCCCTTCTCTGAGACTATTAACTCCCACCCAAAAGTATATTCCTCCCTGAGGCCAAAATGTTCCAGATGGCCCTACCTGCCTCCCCGGGGCCATAGCTGAAAGGGTCAGGCGTACAGACATGACCCACAGGAGGTCAATTACAATTTTTTTTCCCCTAGGAATTTATAACTGGGACCAAGAGTCGCAAACTGCTCAATGCTGGGACCTGGAACTGAGTATGTGAAGCCCAGGAGAGGCAGAGAAAGGCCGGCTGCTTTGAGGGAAGAACAAAGCAAATGAAGGAGGAGAGGGATCCACAGGCCCAGGCAGGGAAGAGAGAGTTGGGGGAGAGGGGACTTCCTTGGTTGTCGACGCCTCTTCAGATCTTGGTTACGGTCCCTGAAGAGGCCCAGCAACACCTGCTCTCTTGGGTTCTGCTAGATACTTTGCATCCTCCCAACAAATTCACCTTATTTGTTTAAGCTAGATGAAGTGAGTTTCCATTGCTTATACGCCCCCCGCTCTCCGCCAAAAAAAGCCCTGACCAACACAGGTCCTGTTTGTACATGCATGCTCGCGATATCGCTGGACTTGGTAACCATGAAATCTAAAAACTGCATTTGGGGCCCCAAGCGACAGGGTAAAATTGCTCCAGTCATCATAGCTAACATTTCTCCTCCAGGCTGTTGGGAAGATTAAAAGCCCATGTGTTGCTGAAAATTGTTATCATTTATCTACCGACCCCATGCTCACCTTAGGTGACAGGGCCGAGTCCCAGCTGGCTGGTGCTCTCCAAAACTGTTTGGGCTATATTTTATTCCTTTAATCTGCTTCCTTTTCCAGTCTGCTGCAGACCTAACTTAACAGAACATTTGCTGAGCATTTGACATCAGTTCCCAAAGGGTCTCCATGCAAACTCCTTCTTGATAGTGGAGGAGGCAGCAGGGCTCCAGCAGGTGGATTAGGAAGATTGAAAGGTCAGGCAGGAGGTGGAAGCAGCTGGCAATTCGCCACGGCAGGTGATCATTTTTACCAGGAGCAGGAGATGTGTCACTACCACCCAGTCATCTTACCTGCCTTGAATTTTGTTGGCTTAACAGCAGCTGCACTTCTCCCAATCAGATCACTTTGGGGATGACTGGTGAGGCGAGCTCATTCCACTGGTGCTTCTCGCCCAAGAGGCCAGGCCAAGGTTGCAGTTCGATGTCCTACCTAGAGCTAGCGAGGACTTGCACAAACCAACCAGCTAACCAGATTGGTTAAAAAGACTGAGTGGCTCCACATAACCTGTTCCCACTACAAATAAGTAAATAAATTGAATAAATAAATGAATGAATAAGTAAATAAATGAATAAATAAAAATTTTAAATATCAAAGCACCATTCCTTTTGACAATGGACCAATGCTCTTATTTCTGCTATCCCCCCGAAAACACCACATTTTCAAATACCTCTAGACTTTACACATGCTGGACCCTTGTCTGGAATATCCCATGTCTCCTTCTTTGTCCAGTGAGCTTTTTCAAAACTCAGCTCAGTGTCACCTCCTCCAGGAAGTCTTCTCCAACTAGGCAATTTTTTGCTAGAAAACCTGAGGGTCCCTCTGTCAATACACGGTGTTGTAATCTTATTTCTATGTCTCCCCCACCCGACTGGAAGGACTAGTCTTTTCTTTAATATATCTATGGGGCTGACCCATAAGAGACACTCAAAATAGAAAGTTTGGTGAAGGAAGGAAGGAGAAATACAATTAGCCTAGACACTCGGGCACACAGCAATTGTTCTTGGGAGTGATTAGTGACTAAGGGGAGTTCAAAGCTATTGGAACACAAACATTTAAGATTCTAAGGTGGTTAAATAAAATCATCTCCAGGTAGACATCAAGTCCCCCAACAGAAGTATTAAGGATTACAATCAATGCATTTATCTCATTTTTCTTCCCATCCTTGATGCAAGTACCAAAGAACCAAGTCTTTTTTTTACCCACAGGGCCAGATGCACAGTAGGTACTCAATAAAAGTTGATGACTCTCTTCTCATAGCAGCAAAGATAGGCATCTTTGCTGTGTTAAAGGAATAAACTCTCTTTTCTACCCTGTAGAGAGGTTGCTTTCTTTCCAATATCCACTGCCAGATCTACTAAATAATTTCTGCAGCAGAAAATGCATCTACTGTTAACAGGTGTTCTTGCAGGCAATGCGAGGAGACAAAGAGCCTCTAGCACCCCCCTCAAGGAGCTTGAAAACCAATTTAAGCCCAGCAGGACAACTCAACCCTCCAGGGTGGCAGAGATCAGTCTAAAACACCATTGTATTTTGGAATCTAGCACCAGAGTCTGCAAACTTTTTCTGTAAAGAACCAGATTAAAAAATAGTTCTAGGGGCCGGCCCCGTGGGGTAGTGGTTCAAGTTTGCGCGTTCTGCTTCAGCAGCCCGGGGTTTGCCGGTTCGGATCCTGGGCAAGGACCTACCCGCCACTCATCAAGCCATGCTGAGGCGGCATCCCACATAGAAGAGCTACACCTCCACCACCCTGATACACAACTATGTACTGGGGCTTTGGGGAGAAAAAAAAAAGAAATATTTTGGGCTTCACAGGCCACATGGCCTCTGTAGCAGCTACTCTACAGTGTAGCACAAAAGCAGCCACAGACAATGCATCAACGAATGGGCATGGTTGTGATCCAATAAAACCTTATTTACAGAAACAAGTGTCGCTCTGGAGCTGGCCTGCCAGCCATAGTTTGCCGACTGCTGATTTAGCACAATGCGTGGCATATAGTAGGTGCTCAAATATTTACTGGAGGAAGGAATAACTGAATGAAGATTTCCTAAGGTTACAGCGTGGGGATTTGTTTTAACGCTCCAGTGTATCATCTTTAGACATTAACTACAGACAGAGCAATGAATACCGACTGACCAGAAATAAGCTTGAGAGATATTATCTGACAGTCTTTCCCACTCCAAGTGGAGTGTGTGGATGGAAATCTAACATGTGTAGACCACTAACAGCTTTCATAACATAAATGTGAGCTAGAAGAGTGGTTTAAAGAATCATTTTTTTCAAACTGTGGATAGTGACTCAAGAGAAAGCTGTGGCCCACATTTTTTTCAAAAAAAGGGTAAGAGATGGGAAGAGAAAAAAGAAGAGGGAACATACCAGAGTACGTCACATGTAGTAAGCATAAGGTTTTTAAGGAAACTGTCTTTTGATTTAACACACTTGTATGTGAGAATACACTGGGTTCTGAAGTAAAATGTATTTTCAAAAAAGTTTGAAAAATATTCTAACTATTATAATCTCATTCTTGGGGAAATTCAGCATAGTTGTACATTTGAAGGGGAGTCACTTTGAACGAAAAGATATAGCATAATAGTTTAGGGCAAGACTCTGGAGCCAAAGTTTCTGGTTCAAATCTTGGCTCTGCCAATTATTAGCTGTGTGACCTTGGGCAAGTTACTTAGCCTCTCTGGGCCTCAGCTTCTTCATTTGTTAAGTGGGAATGCCGATGATACCTACTACAAGGGGTTATTATGAAAATTAAATAAGTTGTCATTGGAAAGTGCTTAGAGCAATATCTAACACATAGTATAACTTTTAGCTATTACTATTGTGGGAGATCAAAATTTGGCCACTCCAAAATATATCTCTTTACCTTGATTATTTTCTCTGATGCACATTTGACCTCCCCCACTAAGTGCCTAAAGGAATTTAACTCTGGGTATGGACAGACTGGCAGGGTCCTTGCTAAGCCCATTCTTTTCAAAGTTCTGTTTACCAAATATTTACATTCATAAAGGTATCTCCCTCTGCGTACTGGGAAGAGGGGAGGTGACCTTCTCTGTGGAAACTCTTCTCAGGACGGAAGGAGAAGACTTAAGTCTACATACTCTTGATTACTATAATTTCTGTCTCTCCAGCCACATTCTCTATAGGTGGCCCTGCAAAGAATTGTCTGACAAACATTTACATTTCCCTCTCCATGTAAATTGTCTTCTTCCCCTCTGAAATCCCAACCTACCCCCACCCCCAACATCCTCCTTTGTCGTTAGCTGAAGATGGTATTTAAGATGAGAATCACCTCTATTATGTTGAGAAACTCAGTTTCCCTGGTGTCTCCCATGTATACATGTTATTAAACTTGGTATTATTTTCTCCTGCTAACCTGTCTTTTAATTATTTGGCCAGCCATAAGAACCTTAAGGGAAAGGGCAGAGGGGGATTCTCCCTTTTCCCCAACACTATGCTGTCACTAACCAACAATGAGTATGTGACCTTGAGTATGTGACCTAACTTCTCTGGGCTTCATTTATGTCGGTAAATATTTCTAAAGTCCTTGCTGGCTCCAACATTCCTAGATGGGGGATTTCCCAGCACGCACACCTTAAGAAAAGAAATAGCCAAATGCAAACCATCCATCCTGGACAACTGACACCTGTGAGGTCTCAGCAGAGTAGCCTGTTCCCATGAAACATCCTGTAAGCCAGCTTATTATTATCTGTTGAAATTGCATGCAAAGGTGAATTCAGGACAGTGAGAGATTGACCACATCAAGGAAAATGCTCTTTTTTTCCATCCATCAGACCCTTAATGACTAGCAGGGGCTTCCTGTCTCTCCCATTGTCATGTATTTTATTCCACATACTGGGATAACCACAGCTGGGGCTGAACAGGAAATCTGTCCCTGTGTTTGTTTGGTTTTTTTATTTCCAGTGTTCCTGACTGTGAAGTACCCTGTGAGGCTTCCCTGCAGGTGGTCCAGTGTTGGTCACAAGTCACCTTTCACTGTGGAATTTGAAGTCACATCTAGCACCTAAGATCATGAAAAAAATTCCATTTACTTTCACACACACGCACACACACACGAAAAACAAGCCAATAGAAAAATAGGTGAAGTTAGTACTGACTATTCACAAATAAAGAAATAAAAATGGCCAGTAGTAATGTTTTGTACAGCCTCACTCATAATTAAATAAATGCACATCACAGCATTGAGATATCTTTTTTCACCTATAAAAGAAGCAAACTAATTAAAGTTAGGGTATAGCCAATGCTGAAAAGGATGTGGGGAAACAGACATTCTCATACTTGATTGGTAAGAATCTAAATTGTGAAACATCTTTTGAGGACAATTTGGCAATATATAGCAAAACACTAAATGTACATAACCTTGACCAGTCACAAAACTATGAAAGCATTGAACTAAAGCAGCCACCTATATATAGACTTCTCGTTTGAGAAAAATAAAGCCCTATTTGTTTAATTTCTTGTAGTCTTAGACACTTATAAAATTATACTCAGGTATTCTATTACTTGTAACCAAACACATTCCTAATTGACAAGTCTAAAAAAAAAAAGAGGTGAAAGAGGACAGCCTTATCTTGCACGAACCTGAACATGAAGGTTTCTAGTATTTCCCCACTGAGCATGATATTGGCTTTGGGGTTGAACTCCACCCTCATTTTTATCATGCTACAGAAGTGTTCATTTATATTTGGATGCTGAATTTTGTCTAATGGCTTTTCAGCATCTACGGTGATGATTTTTTTTTTCATGAGGAAGATCAGCTCTGAGCTAACATCTGATGCCAATCCTCCTCTTATCTTTTCTTTCTTTTTTTTTTTTTTTTTGCTGAGGAAGACTGGCCCTGGGCTAACATCCATGCCCATCTTCCTCTACTTTATCTGGGATGCTGCCACAGCATGGCTTGACAAGCGGTGCGTCAGTGCGCACACAGGATCCGGGGCCGCCACAGTGGAGCGCACGCACTTAACCGCTTGTGCCACCGGGCCGGCCCCACAATTTTTTTTTGGATCTGTTCAAGATGTAATATTCTTTTGATGTGCTGCTGGGATTCTTTGTTAATATTTTACTTAGGGTTTCTGAAACAGTATTCATAAATGAGATTAGTATGTTACTTTTCTTTATTTTCCCCTTTTTAACGAGTTGTTTTTATTGGATTTCTGACTGATACATTATTATTGCCTTAATAAAAAAGAATTCCAGCCATTAAAGATTTTTAAATGTAAATTACTAAACGTTTTATTTCTACATATTATATTTGTACTTTTTCAAATTTGTCTATTCTTTTTTCTTAGTGCCGTGTCTGTCATTTTGTCTCTGTAATTATTTCGAACATAACTATTTCATAGTCTTTTTCAAATTGTTCTACTATCTCAAGTTCTTAAAGGGCTAATTCTCCTGTTTATTACATCTACTGATCCAGTCCCTGATGTGGTTCATTTCCTAGTTTGGTTTATAATTTCTTATTGTAAGTTCATCTTCAATGGGAGTTGTTTATTCTGATCTCTCACAGAATAAACAATTCGGTTTTGCATTTGCTTCTGAGAGGACCAAGAGGATTCATCACTTTGGAACCAGCTTTTATATTCTTTCTTGACTTCAGAATTCTCTCACCACATGGGTAGTGTCAATTGGGACCTCACACTTGTGCATGGCAGAGGCAGGCTAGTGGTTTCAATTTCTATAGCAGACATTTTTTAATTCATCCAGAGCCCCAGACAAACCACAAACTTCCTTGCCGTGGCCCTCGATGTGTGGGAGAATTTTTTCTCCATCCTCCAGCCACTAAGATCCTTTCCGTGTCAGGTTTAGGCAGGGGTCTCAAGTCCAGATCCCTGCCTTTCTAGAACCCAAGGTTCGAGTGCGTACCAACCCCCGGTCCTTAGCCATTTGGACTTATATTCTTGTCAAATACCCCTCCCTTCAGGTCCCTCTTCCTGTCTCACATCTAGAGATTTCCCCTTCTTTCTTTCAATTGTTGATACATTTTTTCCAGCATTTCTGTGTTTGAAGTAGAGGTTCCCTGACTTCTTGGCCCCTCATGTTCCCAGAAATTGAATCTTTGTACTTTTCTGTCCTTTAAAAACCCTTTCTAGAGTAAACACGAGGTGCTATGGAAACCACATGGGGTGGGTGTCTAACTCAGGCGTGAGAGTTCAAGGAAGAATTCCTAGAGGAGAAATCTGAGAACTGAAGACGGAGCACACATCAGCCAGGCAAAAAAGTGTGCGTGCATTGGGGGTGACAGGTTGGAGGAAGAGGTGAGACGATGGTTGCAGGCAGAAGATAGGGCACAGGTGAATATCCAAGGGGGCAAAAACAAGCCGCATATCACATTCTGGAAAGCACAAGTTCCAAGAACTGCAAGGAGTGTGGTGTGGAACCTGGAGGGAGATAGGAGTTGGTGAGATAAGTGGCGGCCAGTTCACGAACGGCCTACGTGCCAGGTTAGGACAGTAGACCTTGTGCTGAGAGAAGAGGGGAGCCAATAAAGTTGACCATCAGGTCACAGAGTGAAACCATCTGGTTTAAAAGAAAAACAAATCTAATAAATGCTCCTTATATAAATAAATATACATAGCTGGTTAGAAATTGCTGAAACAACTTGGCACACAGGATGACAATCCCAGAGGGATTCCTTGGTATTCCAGCCTATGTAACCCCGAATTCTCACCCCAAGGATTATTCAAGGGTTATAGGCAGTGTAGCAGCGCTCAGTCCAGTGTCCCCAGCACCCAGGAGTCCCCACACACACACCCCTCCTGCTTTGGGGAGGGTGGGTGAGCATTCCACCCACCCAATTTACAAACATTTTGGAAATACACAGCTCTTTCAAGAATGTTTCCCCAGATCACCCCATTCCTCACCCCTCCCCACCAGCCCCCAAACTCTGCCATAACTGTCCTTGACGTAAGGAAAGAGCTGTGAGCAGCAGCAGAAGCTTGAAAACAAAAGTAACCTGGGCCGAGGGCCAGGGGATCTATTTTTAGAACTTCTCTCATTGCCTGTTTATCTTTCCGACTCGGCCTAATGTCTTCCAGACGAGTGTTAAAGCTATTTGGCTGGCTTGACGAGGAAAGGAAGAAGGTGATCTAAGACCAAACAGAAGTAGCAATGGAGATAACCATTTGGACATTGTGTTCTCATAATTTCCTCCAATGGACACACACTGGCGTTTGACTTCCCTAAAGCCACTTAAGGCAGGATTTATTCAAGCCCCTCCCAGCCCCTTCTCCTGGCTGTGGAATTTGTGCAGGTCACAAGGAGAAGATAACAGGTGATGGACTTCAGAGCCCATTAAGTACGACCAGGGTGCTGCTGCTGCTGTCGCTCCTGGCTTCAGTTCCCTCGGGTCTAAAACAGGGGTCTAACCTCACAACTGTAAACAGGCTCTGGACACTAAAGCGCCCTCTACAGGTAAAAGCATTTAGTCATCATTCTCCTTTGTGCCCGGTTACTCAGGGAGACAGCAACGGTGCGCCCATTTATCATAAAATTTGGTGAGTTGTTTTAATCCATTCAAGCCGCAAAAGAGAAAAGGGCCAGCATTGTGTCTCGATTTATATTTCCCTGCAGAGGATAAAACAGTGGCCCTGGAATTCCGCCGCTTGTAAAACGCGCCGTGGAAAACGCAGGGACTTAACCCCTTCCATTCCACCGGCCTAGACCGACTTTTAAGGGCGTCCTCCCTGACTCCCTGTCCCTTCGCCCCAGTTTACTCCAGTGGTCAGATCCCGTCTCGCCTGGCCACTCTCCAGTTCTGCTGTCTCCTCTAGAGTGTCTGGAGGGGTCAAGGGGCAGACTTCCGCGGCGGACCCTGGGTCCAGCTCCGGTAACCCGCACGGTCCTCCTTAAGGAGCTTCCGCGGCCGAGAGTAGAGGCGGGTGTTTTGTTCTTATAGGGAGGAAAAGTTTCTGTGACATCCAGGAAATGAGTAACTCCGGAGCCCTTTAGAGCCCCGCTGATGGAGGCCAGGAGGCGGGAGCCGGCCCGGGTATCGCCGCCCCTGTCCCTCTAATTGCCCACCGCCGCCGAACAGCCGCGTCCGGGCCCGGGGGACCCGCCTGGGCTCGGCGGTCCTTCCCGCGACGGGGAGCGGGGACGAAGGCTAAACGTAAGTCCCGGGCCAGCAGCTGCGAGGCTCTGCGTCCTCCCGGAGCACTGAGCACCTCGTGCGTTGGAGGGAAGAGGGGCGCGATGGAAGGAAGAAGGGGGGCTAGGCGGAGTTGCGCCCGAGATGGCCGCTGGGAGCGGGGGCGCAGGGGCTGCGCGGGGCGCGGGGAGCGCGGGCGCCAGCTCGGCCCCCAGGTTGGGGCTGACTTTGGAGCCCGGTTACAGCGCCGGTGCAAAGGCGGGGCGCATTGTCCTCTGGCTTTCACTCGTCCTTCCCGCGCTGCGCGGGGTCCTGCGCTCCAGCCCGGGCCGCGGAGCCCTGGGCGCTTCGGGGCAGCCCCGCGAGGCGGGCAGCTCTTCCTCGAGGCGCACCGAGCAAGCAGGACCACGTTTTTGTTCCTTCTGCCCAGGCGATCCGTTACTTTCGACCGTCTGAGCTGAGCGCTACGGCAGAAAGACAGGCCGGGTCGCCCTGCTCCTTGGCCAGCTTCCTTCCCGCCTCTTTGCCCTCCTGGAAGGAGGGAGTAGGAGTAAGCTTGTTTTTCTGTCGGTTTAAGGTAGTGAAGCTATGAGGTTGCCTAGGCCGGATAAACCCCCGCCGCTTCCTCTTTCGGGGCTATTAGTGGAGGAGACCTCACTCGGTGCAGAACTTTCTCTTGGGGCTGCAAATAGCCTCCGCCACCTGACCCCTAACCCCATCCCCGACCTCTTCCCAGTGTCTCCATCTTTCTGGCTGCTGGGCAATGGGACTCAGAAGCCCCAGGGCTGGGCTTCCCAGCCAGTTTGGCGCCTCTCTTTAAAAACCAAAATGCTGCCGCCTAGGAAAGGAAAATATTTTTTCGAGCCACTCCGAACCTCACTTTGCCTTTTGCCCTTCTGCGTGGTGGGAGGAGGGCCCCCTTCAAAACTAGAAGAGCACCAGATACAGGCAGATCCTGGAGCCTGGTCTTTGGGATCTAAGTCAGTTTCAGAGTCATATTCTATTCTTTTGTTCCTCTTTTGGGTTTGACCCAGGGCCCTTCCCTTTTACAAACCAGTTCTACCTCGGAGAGGCTGCCAGGTAAAGCTGATCTGTGCCTGGTGCAGTTACAGGCCCAGGTTAGCAATGAAAATGATGTGGCAGGCACCAGTTGAATTGCTGCCATTCACCTCTTCGTTAATAATGTAATAAATATTCTGTGCTTTTGAACTCTCCTTCCAGCCTGCTGCCTAAGCAGCTTTTGTTGTTTGCTAATTCCTAGTGTGCTGCTGCTGCAGGCCATTCTGCCCTCATATTTTCCACTTGTGGGTAACCATGAAGTGGTTATACTGACCCTCCACTCTCCCTGAGTGGATGGAAAGGATTTTGTTCAAGTGCCATCCTCTAGCTCTGTAATTTTCAAAGATGCAGCAATTTCAAGCTCCAGCTTTCAGGGGGCAAGGATCTGAACTTTTAACCCGATGCCATCATCCCAGAAGTTGTCACCTTACCGGGAACAGGCTCTGAGGGTGTATGGGTGAATTTTTATCCAGGGGCAAGGATGGAGAGAAACTTCTGGGAGAGGCTTCTGGCAAAATTGCCCACCTGAGAAAGTATTGTCTGGGAGGAGCTGGTGTTGGTTTTTTCCCTTCCTGGCCCCCCCGGGGGTCAATAAGGAGAAAGAAAGTGGGGGATTCTGTCTGATGAAGAGGGTACACATCTCAGTGGGAGGCAGAGATAAGCACCCCGTGCACGGAGCCCAGGAAGAGTAGGGTTGGGCCACTGGAGTGCACGACCCCAGTTCTCCATGCCAAATCTTGCAAGGGATACCACTACCAAGTGGGAATTTGTCCAGAGGAGAGGGGATGACGTGGCTTGGAGGGTATGGAAAGTGCTTCTTGTGAGGGAGAAGGGAATGAACCAGCAGCATTTCCTCCAGAGATGAGAAGCATAGGGGGACGTGGCTGTGGCCTTCAGGAATCTCCAGCATTGTCACTTGAAAAAAGGAGACTTGGTCGGTCTGGCCCCAGAGACTCACTGGTTAGGAGAAGCAGGGAGCTGGATCTGACTTACTCAGAAGGAAGAAGGAACTTGCCAATAACTTGAGCTCCTTGGGAGGTAATGCGCTGTCCCTCACTGTCAGCAGACACGGGTGGCCATCAACAGTTAGACCGGAGATGGTCCCTTCAGAGTCCAAGACTCTGTGGCTGTGTGTTTGGGCCCGAGTCCTCTCAGTAGGATTGAGCAGGTAGGGTGGCCTGCGGGGCTGCTGGGGAAGGCTTTAACGGAGCAGCGTCCTGAGAGAGGGGCAAGTGCTCCAGGTGGGCTGGGGAGCTGAGGAGCAGAGCTTTATTTATGGTTGAGACTAATCGAGTTTCACTGGGGAGGGGTCAGAGCCGTGAGAATGCTGAGGGCTGATAATAATAACCTCCAGGGCTGCTGCTAGCCAACTCTGTCCCTTGTGTGAGTTCAAATAAGGTGCTCCTTCTCACAAAGGGGATGGCACCTTGGTGCCATTTAGAAAAAGGAGCCTCATCTGGATGAATATAGCCAAGGCACATAGCTGGATCCTCACCACTGGCTGTTCTTGAGCAGTACACCGCCTATACAACCATACAGCACAGCCCTGATAACCAACAATTATTGAGGGCTTAACATTTGCCATGGATTTTTTTTTTTCCAAAACCACTTTGCCTGTATTAACTGATTTGATCTTCACAGTTGCCCTATGAGGTAGGTATTGTTATCCCCATTTTATAGATGAGGAAACTAAGGCACAGAGAAGTGAGTGCTGAGGAGCCTGGAAACTGAGTCTCAATCACTGAGCATTCACAGAGCCAGAAGCAGGTTAAGCTTAAAAAGCTAGTTTGGCCGGGGGCCTTCGTGGGAAAGAGGGGAGAGCAGCACCTATTTCTTTCTTTGTCAAAGAAATATCCGTCCTCAGCTCAGATGGCAGAAAGATGGAAAACTCATCTGGTAGCAGAAAGGCAGGAACAGAAAGAGGCAAGCCAGCCTTGCTGGCTGCTGGGACGGCCTGGCCCAAGCATTGAATGACTTTCCTTCTTAATCGCTGGGCGGCGTGAGGTGGCAAATCCAGTTTGGGGCCCGGCATTAGGGCGCTAAGTGCCACCTGGGCGTGGTGCGGAGGGAAAAGGCCACGGCTACACAGGGCCCCGAGGCAGGCAGAGAACAGCCCCAGGAGTGGAACAAGGTGGGGAGTGTCCGAACATCTGTCCTGACCGTTCCAACCCGCCAGTCCCCATCCCTGCCCAGGTCCTGTCCACCTGCAGACGCTCTTCCCAAGCTCGTTCAGGAAACCTTTCCCAAAACTCCGTTTCACAGCTCCGTATATATGATCACTTATTTTCCACACTATACATTTCAGCACTTAATTAGCTGGAATGGAGCGTTTTCTACGTACTGTCTATAGACTGTGTTTTAAACAAAATAGGCTTCTCAGCCAATGAGGAAGTCAAGATGTCTCCTGGGAAGGGCCGGCTGGTGCCCAGCAGATTTCCCATAAGGAAGATGTTTACCTGGATCATGTCACCTGTCCTGGGGTCTGGCTCTCAGCTGTGCCCACTCAGAAACCCTATCTCCACAATTTTCAGAGTGGTTTGGACTTGGGCTACTGAGTCACCTCAAGAGAGCTCCCAGAAGTGGGTATACAAGTAAGATTGCTAGTGTATTAATTTGCCAGGAGACTTTGTGGCCTTCACGTACTCTGGATGATATCTGTTCCCCACAGGGCCAGCCACATGGGAAACCAAAGATCAGAAGGTAGCTTGTGCTTGGCGAAGCTTGAGTCAGAGCAGGGTGGGGAGTGATGGCCCAACGGCATGGGGCTCTATTGACCTCTGTGGCCCTCTCCCTAACGGAGAGAGATACCTGCCAGCTGGACCGGTACTCTGGCCATCCTGGTTGTGTGCATCTCCTTGGCCAGTGCTTCAACAGCAGTGTTTACCTGGTAGAATTTGTGTCTTTCATCTTTCATAATTTTAATTTTATTTAATTATTTTGTTTAGTGCTTTATAAGCATTAGCTCCTAGCTACAAGAGTTGCATTTGCATAAGTTGAATAACTACTATCCAATTTCAGGGTTGGAGGGCCAGGCCATAGGGGTAAATGCTATATGCAAGTCAAGAAGATGGTCAGGTGGCCTGGATGGGACACAGGAAGCCAAGCACAGAGCAAAGAACCATGGTCCCTAATCAGCATGGATGGTCTGGGAAGTGGAAGGTCTGGGGCTGGCCACTGACTATAGCCCCTGTGTGGGCATGAGGGTGAGCAAGGCTATAGCAGTGCTCGCTTTGGCCGCCTCAACCACCTGGCCTGCCCAGAGGGCCTCTTTGGATTTAAAGGGCTCTCCCTGGTCTCTGTCAGGGCCCCTTCATGGCTCATCTTTAGTAAGCTGCAGGCTCCAGGTGCCCCAGAGCCAGGAGGTATGACCCACAGGGACTTTGGAGTAGGGCAGACTTGAGTTGAGTAGGGCAGACCACTGCTCAGTAGTTGGGTGTTCTCTGTATTTGGCAAGTGCCTTGACTTTTCCAAACCTCAGTTTCCTCATCAGTAAAATGGGGATAACCCCTCATAGGGCAAGCATAGAAAGCGCTAAACACATTGCCTGGCGCAGACTGGCAACCTGGCTAGTATGAGCTCTTGAAGGCGGTAGAGGTTGATCGAAGATCTATGTTCTCTGCCGAATTGGGCCGCCAGCTTCCCCATCAGTGCCACTGCTCCCTCCTCTGAGGTCTGGGCAAACGGCAAGGCCTCAGGGACCCAGACTGTCCTGGATGGTGAAAAGAGGCTCAATGGTGTCCTTGCGTGTGGTTTGTTCAAAGCTGAGGACAAAGCTGCTCATCCCACCCCTTCCAGCCAACTCTGGGAGAGGGAGAGTCAGGTTTGAGGCATGGCCTGTCCCAGGCTTTCAGAGGGGAGAGAAGGGTGGGTGAGGTTTTCTGGAAGAGGAAGAGGGCCATTTGAGAGTGCCCAAGAGGTTTATGGGATCCTCCTCAGCGGTTTGTTTGACCTGTGATGTTTTTCCCGTAAAAAGCACACCTGTGATGTTTTCCCGTAAAAAGCACGTCCCCCTCCATGCGAGTGGCCCATCCCATGACATCATCAGAATGGAAGCACCTTGCAAGTGACATCACTGTTGCCCAAGGCAACGCCTCCGCCCTAAGGTAGACAGGGAGGAACAAGAACCACTCCAACTGTAAGACACATGTTGGAGGGAGGGAGCTCGGAAGGCACACCATCCACAGGTGTGCTTCTCAGAGGATGGGCGGCGGGGGGGGCAGGGGGGGTGCTGTAAGCCAGCTGGTGGTGAGTCTTCCGGACTTGGGTTTGGCCTGAGCAGTGCTGACAGCTGCAGTCTTGTTTAGTTCTCTGAGCTTCGACTCAGAGCAAAGAGCGTGACTCCTTACAGCGCCTTCTGGCGGCCTCCATGGCTCTGGGCCTCCCTTTTACAACCTGAATCTGTGAAGGGGGTAGGGGAAGAGCAGGCTGGAGCAGTGATGGGGAGATCAGAAAAGTGGCTTTCCCTTCTTCTTCACCCCCATAGCAAACTGAGAAAGACAATGCCCACATACATCTTTACTGTGGGGGCTAAGAGAGAACCTCCATTCACTGTTTGAGCTAACGTTTATCACGCACCTATGATATGCAAGGCGCCATGCTAGGGATTCAGTGGCCTCGTGGAGCTTTGTGATCGAATGCGCACAGAGAGGAGGAATGTCCGGAATCCACTACCCCAAGAGTTCATACGAGCTGGAAACAGAAGCAAGGTCTCACGGTTTACCTCTCACCCATTCCCCGTGGGATTCTAGGTGGGTTAAATTAAACCCCTAGAATCCTTTCCTCCCTAGTAGTTCATGCAGGAATTCGGAGGTGTTTGAGATCTACCTGAGATTTGGGGAGTGGTGTTAGAGAGGACAACTATGGGTGTCAACTGTGTCCTGCCAAAAAGAAATTTGGGGACAGCACTGTTTCTAAGGCTGATCCCACTCAGCAATTCTGATGCTCTTAATTTGGCGACTTGTAGCTTCAGCCAGATCTTATAAGATGATGCCTCCTGTTCTACTTAAGATAGATGTTCCTAAGCAAGGGCTGTCAGATGCTAACACATGAATGTGTTAGATGAAAGATGCAGGAAAGGAAGAACTCCCTCCCTGAAGAAAGGTGAAAAGTTAGATGACGTGGTAGGTCTCTCTCTAAAGAGGTTTCAGAACACAAATCGCCTTGTCTTTCAACTTGAAGGTATCTGATTAAGGTTTTTGCTTTGTGCAACTGGCCATAACTTCACATGCTTCAACATAGCTTCCGTGACATCCGGCATATCAGTGGCTAAAGTAATTGCCCTAATTTTTGTATGAATGTAGTTTTTTCAGGTTTATAAATGAAAATTAGAGAATCATTAGCAGAGAACATTTTTTGCAAATTATGCTTCTATTTACAAATCTGATCTCCAAATCAATTGTCATGATCTTCTGTTCATAAAAGTAGAATAATCTTTAAAAAAAAATAATGGTTTCATTCATTGAGCACCTACTCTGAGCAAAGCCCCATCCTAGGGGCTTTGCATATAGTTATTTCTCTTCTTCACAGTAGCCCTTAGAGATAAGTATTATTTCAGTTTTTCAGGTGAAGAAACAGGCTCAGAGAGGCCAAGCAACTTGCCCAGAGTCACAAAGCTGAAAATGGCAGAGGCAAGATTCAAACCCAGATCTGTACCTCCCAGAATCTTAGGCTCTTTCTGCCACACCAGGACACCCTGGGCACCTAGCCCGGTGACTGTGAAGGTATCATACAGAGCCCCACAAAGTCTAAGTGTCAAAGGTGAGAAGACAAGCAGACCACCAATTCCGGGTCCATCCTGCTGTGACACGCTCTGTGATATTAGCAGACTGGGCTCCGTTTCCCCGTTTAATGGGGACAGTAACAGCCAGTACCAGATAATATTCAGAGCACCTTGAGATCCTCAGATGGAAGTTCCTAGAAAAAATACACAGCCCACAGTTTTCAGATGTCTCACTTCCAGATGAATAACAGTGGGACACGTGCTGCCTGGGAGGAAGGGCTCAGCCTTGAAGCCCTCCTGGGCTGCTTCTCCTTTCTCCCTCTAGGTCATTTCCTGGGCGGATGCAGGAGAGTCTCCTACCAGCCTGCGTCAAACCAAAGGGAGGGCGTTGTCATACTGCTTGCCTGCTCATTGATGCAAAACCATGTGCTCTTAACAAACAGTTCTCATGGGAGCCTGGTTCAATAGCCTTCTTAGCAACAGTCACGACCCGCCTGGAGTTCCTGAAAGAGTCCTTTGTTTGCGACTTTGTTCCAGAGTTGCTGAGGAGGCAGGAGAGCAACGTGCCTGGGCTGGAGGGGAAGAGAGCAGGGGTTTCCTGAACCTCACCCCATGTGCTGCCCCAGATACCCCAGTGCATCCATGCCGCTTCCTCCCTGAGGCCTCACCCCAGAATGCACCCCCCAGGGTCAGAAGAGCCCTCGCTCCCTTTCCTAATCTGCTTCAGAGGAGGCTTGCCCATCCTTTTGGCTGAAAAGCCATCTCAGATATCCCAGGTCCCACTCCCAGAATCTCTAGGTGGAAGGAGCCTAGTAAGTTCATTGAGTCTAACGCCCTGCTTCATGCCCAGATTTCACCTAAAGTGTCACCTGCCTTTCCCCAGACAGTACAGAGAAGGAGAGTCCATAGGTGCGTGTCTAATGTTTCACAGGTACCAGGTCACTGAGCAGGACAGCCTAATGGGAAGACTGAAGGCTTGAATGTCAGACTGTCCTGGGTTCGAATCCTGGCTCTGTGATGTTGAGTGAGTGGCCTCACCTCTCTGTGCCTCGATTTCCTTATCTGTAAAATGAGAAGAATGCCTCCTTCAGAGGTTTATTGTGAGGATGATACATGTAAAGCATTTTGCACAATGCTTAAATCTCAGTAAATGTGGCGCATTGGTTGCTATTTACTAAACTCTCCCATGGGACATCAGGGCATTGCAGCTTGTCTGGTTTTCTCTAGAAAGGGAGAATTGCTCATCACTCTCCCAAGGGTTGCTCCTCTGCTTCTTCTCTGACTTAATTTGCATCGAACCCTATAACCCTCCATTTTGCTTCCATGTCTGTAAGACTCTCAGGCAAGGAGGTAAGTGTCAAGGGGAGAGGCAGCAGGGGGTCAGATAACTTATGTCAGGGTTCATTCCTGGGTCATTTTCTTGGTAAACACTGGTAGTGAGTCAGCCTGCAGTTAGAGGAAGGCCGTCCAGGCCCACAGTGGCTGCGGTCTCTCCTCTGGAAGGATTTTCCCTCACATTTCCCAATGTGCTTACCATTGTTAGCACTTTGCTTTTCTGACTGCAGGGGGCCTCCCAGGAAAAAAAACTTAGAAGTTACTTCATCCAGGACTTGCCACTCCACTCGCTTGCATTTTAAATTCCTGCTCCTGGAAGTAAAGGCAGTGAGGTTCTTTTCCCAGTCATGACTGCATTCATTCGTTCATTCAGCAAGTATTCCTGGAGCACCTGCACCTTCCAGGCCAGGTATCTGGAGGCCAACACTGGTTTCTCCTTCCAGGTGCTCAGAAGGGGTGGAGAGCTGCTGCCTGATGGGAGAGAGGGAGCTGCAAGCTTCCCAGGTGCCGAGCTTCCTGCTCTCCCTCTGTGGCAGCTCCTGGGGGCTTTAGAGAAAACAGGGAGGTAGAAGAGACACCTTAGCCACGTCCCAGGCTTCTGGAGTTGCTGGAGGGATGTTGGTCACCCCCCTCTTCCCAGAAGAGTCCCTAAGATGCACCCAGCAGGATCTAACAAGCCAAAAAGGAGACCTGGCCTTATCACCAATCCCAACGCCAATAACAATGTTGTTTCCAGAGCACGACCATGTGACCACCACGCCATGAAGTAGGTACTACTGTCACAGCATGTGGGAGAGCCAGGATTCAAACCTAGGCCTTCTAATTCCAGAGTTTGGCCCCTTCAATTCTGTATGCTAAGCCTCTACAAAGTGTTAGGCTCTTCTGAGCTGAAAAGCTTCGAGCTGTTTCTCTCTGGGTGACTTTGGGACTGGAATATGTCCCACTGAACTTGGCAGTGTTGGTGGTTGCTTGCTGCCCACCCCAGCCTGACCCACATGTACCTGTCATTGGTTCAGGGACACCTGCTGTGTGCCAGGCACAGCCTTGGGCAGAAGCCAGGGCAGAGTGTGGGCATCACTGGTCATCACTCCATCCCTGTGGCTGGAAAACCATGTGGTTGTAGGTCATTGTTGTTGTTTTGTGTAATTCACAGGGCATGTGACTCTGTGCAGTCAGAGATGATTCTGGGGGTAATTTTGCTAACTGTTCCTGCCCTTACGATCTAGGCCCCCTGCCTTCCCTGGAGGAGGAGAACTGGTTTGCTCCGAGGGAGGCGGCCCTGGTGTGGGAGGGCAGGCAGATGCCTGCTCCGTTGTGCAGCCCAGGTGCCTGCAGCAGAGAGCACCAGCGAAGAGGCTGACCACAAGCTCTTAAGTTTTTTACAATACGGTTGGTCTCCCTCTTGCTTTGGTGTCTCTTGCTGTTGCCCTTTATTAAGATGAAAGGGGTTTTTAGATCTTTGAAGGCACGGAGCGTGAGTGTGAGTGTGTGAGTGTGTGTGTGTGTGGGAGCGTGAGTGTGAGTGTGTGAGTGTGTGTGTGTGTGTGTGTGTGTGCGCGCGCATGAGGCCCAGAGCGCTTCCCTTCCTCCCGCCTCTCTCCCCCTCTCCCCAGCCCAGCTGGGGCCCAGGCTTTGTGGCAGGTACGCCCAAGCCGCAGGGGACGGGGTGGGAGAACAGCCTGGGATTTCACTGTGTGGGGGCCAGAATCCCTCTAAGTCAGGACGTGAGTAAGAGGCGGTGGGGTAGGGAGGGAGGAGGTGGGGGTACTGGCCTTTCTATGGCCGTAGAAAAGCCCTGGGGGCCCATACCCTGCAGCCCGAGAGGCCAGGTTGTCTCTCTGAGCTCGTTTCTCTTTGTTCCCATCCAGGAATCACAAGGTGGCTGCTGGGCAGGGCAGTCTGTTTAATTCCATCCAGCCCCAGCTCATCTGTGAGAGGGGGGAGTGGCCTTTGTTATCCTTTGTATTTACTCTCTGGTTCCTGCTCCACCCCCTCAAGTCCCCTAGCCATCAAGCGTTTGTGTTTGCTGCTGTCTGGAGCCGGCTCCCCACCCCTGCAGCCTGCCCTCCCACCCCATGGGGAAAGTGTGGCTTGTCCTGAGCGTTTGCCGCTCTGCTTGGAGGCAGGGGGTGTAGAGCACAGAGAGTAGGGGGAGAGACAGGGGACACGTTTGGGAGGCCCCAGCACGCCTGCCCTGAGGTGGGTGTTAATGTTCCCTCCACGCAGGCGCTCTTGTGGGTGAGATGGGGCCCACAGGCAGAGGGGAAATTCCGAGAAATGCTAGCCCGAGCCAAGCCAACGTCTGAGAGTGTATGAGGGCTGCTTCACTGTGGGAAACGGTTAGCGCGGTGTTTCTATGGTTAACACGTACCCTGTGATTTCAGGTCTAGAACTCTGAGATGGGAACGCGGAGGTCAAGGGAGGCCCTGTGGTGCACCCTCACTGTAGAAAACGCATCCCTTCTCAGAATGGAGGGCGTTGATGGAGGCCTTCTTTTGAAAGCGGGTGTCTCCAGCGTGCAGGGTGTGAGCATGCAGTTGGGTCCCCAGGGTCGCACATGTCCTTAGTGCAGTGGGCAGGCGGCCCTGCGTTTGGTCTCTGCCGGGTGCCTTGGGGAATGTCAAGACAAACAAGCCTGCCCTGGCCCTGGAGGAGCTCACAGCAAGGAAGGCAGTGGGGGAAGACCAGAACTCAGGCAGCTCACTCTGATGAAAGAACAGAGTAGGGTACACCTGGGAGATGGTGGGGTCTGGAGCCGAGGGCCTAGTGTGGCATCCAGCTCCTCTGCTCTCTTCCTACTGTGTGGCTTTGAGTGATTGCTCAGCCTCTCAGCGCATTGGGCTGCTGCACAGGCCGGATGGCTAACTAAGGAGAGGGGACGAGCCATTAAGAAGAGAGGATCGAGACTTTATTGGTCCCTGCTCTGCGCACATCTGTGCAGACACCATCTACACAAGGCACCAGAAGCTTGCCTGCACTCAGAAAGGCTTAATAAATATGCCATCTCCCTCCCGTTGTTCTTCTATCCCTTTCCAGAAAGAAGGATTTGTCTCAGGAGTTGCGGGCAGGGAAAGGATCAGGAAGGCTCTTGGCAGCAGTTTCTGAGACGGGCTTGCTGTGAGGACCGTTGGGTAGGCTGGCAGAGACATGAGGCATGGACAATGCGGGAAATGGTGGGGAAGTATAGGAGGTGTTCAGGGGACAGTCGATAATCTGAAGTGGCTGGGCAGGTGGAAAGGGAACCGAGGGGTCCCCCAAGACTGATTGGGGCCAGGCCCTGAACATCAGGCTTAAAGCTCAGACCTGTGTTGCATGGAAACAGGAACGCACTGAAGTGGAGAAGGGAGACCTCCGGGGCCAGGGAGGCTGCCTGGGATGGCTGGGAAGTAGGGAGTGCTCAGTGGAGCTGATTCCAAAGGTCCACACCAAGCTGGGATGAAGGGCCCATCAGTGTGGAATCCCAGGCTTTGGTGCAGAGCAAAGGCTGCGGCAGAGATGGCTGGGGAGACTGGAGGTGCCCAGCAGAAATGGGCAGGTCAGTGGGGAGCTGGGTGGGGAGAAGAGGGTGCTGAGCGCTGAGACTGCGTTAGTCTCCCAGGGCTGCCGTAACAAAATACCACAAACTGGGCAGCTTAAAACAACAGAAATATATTTTCTCACAGCTCTGGTGGCCAGAGTGCAAAACCAAGATACCTGTAGGTTCACCCTCCCTCCAAATGCTCCGCGGGAGAATCCTTCGTTGCCTCTTCCAGCTTCCGTGGCTCCAGGCCTTCCTGTGCCTCTCCTCTTTGTTTTCTCCTTTTCTGTCTCTTTATAAGGACACTCATCGTTGGATTTAGGGTAATCAAGGGTGATCTCATCTCAAGATCCTTAATTTAATTGCATCTGTAGAGATCTTTCTTCCAAATAAAGTCCCATTCGCAGGGTCCGGCTATTAGCACTTGGACTTATCTTTTTGAGGGCTGCCATTCAACCCGCTGCAGTGACTGCTGGATTCCAGGTGCCCTGGGGAGAATGGATGAGAGAAAAGGGGATGTGAGTCCAGACTCAGGGGAGCCCCTTTCTTGTCTCTGTGATTTGCAGGCCTCCTTGTCATCCCTTGTCCTCTGAGACACCAGGCCTCAGTCTGTCTGTCTGTCCCAAGACGCTGTGATTTTCCATGATGCCCTTTGGGTCAGGGCCTTTGCTGTGGGGAAGTCAGGCAGGATGGCTGGACGGAAGGAAATTGTGTCCTTCCTGGGAGATTGATGGCTTCTCTGCCTTCTCCATCCTTGCTCGTCAAGGGGCGTGCATGAGCTGCTGATGAAGTGGCAGGAACAGGAAGGATGTGGGCCCTCCCACCCGCATCGGCGGAGTCCTTCCTGAGCCTGGGCTGGCCGCCTGCATGACCCCAGTCCAGAGGATGGGGTTGGCATCCTGGTGACTTTTTGGAAACCCCTCCTTCTTCCGAGAGTGGTCCTTGAGGAAACTTAGTGCTTTGGTGCTTGTGACTGGGCACCCTCCGTGTGTGGCCACTGTGGCCATGTGCAGCAACAGCAGAGCTCACCTTACTGGAGAGGCGGATCCTTTATAGTATATACTTTCCCACGGGCTCATCAGTAGGTCCATCTCGACTGGCCATGGGGGAAGGGTCCTCTCCTCTCTGCTCTCTCCCTCGTTCTGTCCTTCTCCCTGATCCTCACCAGGGCCCAGTCTGGACCTCTTGGTCCTCCTGAGCCCAGGTCCCTGCTCGGTAGGTCTGGGGTCTCCGCTGGGTTAGGGAGGGGCAGTGGGGGTCCAGTTCTCCGGTCCTGAGGACCACAGACCTTAGTCTGTAATACTGAGTGCTCCTTTGTGCATACCCATGAGGCTACAGGGTCTCTTTCTCTTTTCTTCTATTCCCTGGAGAGGCTGTGGGGAAGGCATTTGTGTGAGCCCCTAGCACAGGCCTGGCATGTAGTCAGCCCTCATAAATGCTGCTTATGGTTATTCATTCTGAGAGTGGTTGCTGGGGCCAACTAAGAGACACTGGAATCGAGTCAGGACTGGGTTTGGGGAGAGAGGTCGAGCCAGGGGGGTATTTCAGGGCGTCCTGGATGCAGAGGGACTAGCAGATGGTGGTATTTCTTGGGGGGAAGAGTGAAGAGAGTCCCGAGGTCAAGGGTAGCCTTGAGGAATGCTTGAAGGGCGGTGGGGGGCTGCAGTGGGCAGAGAGAGGAGTCATGTGTGGGGACCTGCAGACCAGGGCCCACAGGCTCGGGGTGGCCCACTGACATATTTTATTTGACTCATATGGTCTTTAAAGAATTTTTGAAATAGCAGTTGACATTGTAAAATTGAGGGATTTTGATAAAATCCAGATTTCTGGCTTCTCTTGGGAAAAAAATATCATGCCATTCATTCTTGGTGAAGAATGTGTGAGGTGACAGCTCTCTCCTTTAGACGGAGCATGTGTGGCCCGTTGACTCCGTCCCCACCGCTCAGCTCCAGCACCTGTGCCCTGGCTCATTGACTGTGGGGGCTTGCCCCTCCCCCCCATACCCACATTTGGTTTTTCAACCCCCGTCCTCAGGAAGGGGGCCTGAAAGGAGACAAAGGAAGGAGCGTGAGGGTGGCCGTGAGGGTGGCAGGTCGGAGGAAGGTGAGCCTGGCTGGAGGCCAAGACAAAGGTCCTGCCCAGTGGGAGGGGTGGAAGGTGACTGGGGAGGGGGGCCTGCAAAGATGCTGAGAAGAGAAGGCCTGGGGGCCCAGAACCACACCCTTTCTACCCACTTTCTCAATTATTTTTTGTTGGTCATTTTCCTTCCTCTTTCCTCACTTCCCTTCTTTGCCTGCCCCTCGCTCTTCTGCCTAGGCCTGAGGTCCGCCAGGACCCAGCCCCCACCCCCAGTGCTACTCAGCCCACCTTCCCCCTAAAATATCTCTTCCCTCATCCATCCATGTATTTGGGGTGCAGGTGAAGAGAGACCTCAGACATAGATGTCCCATGGTAGTTCTATGACCTTCTCCTTGCTGGGACATGGGCCAGGTCTACAAGGTCTTTCTCCCTCCCTCAGGGGACCCCTGTCCTGGAAGGTGGGAGCCAATCATGTTGAGTAGCAATGCTCAGAGCTGCCCTTACGGAACCATCTGTGCTGAGTCTGTCTGTCCCCTGGCCCCAAGTTAGGTGAAGAGGAAGGAGTTTGTGGAGACATGTCACTCCCACAGCCAGCCGCCTCCCTCCAAACGTGTGTTAAGTCAACTCCCACTGACATGTTGGGTGCCTACAGCGTGCCCATCCCCATGCCTGGTGCCCTGGAGGAGACACTCAGCTTCTGGGTCTTGCTGGAATTGTAGGTAGGAAGGCAGGGACTGGTGGGTGAACTGACACAAGCAAAGGGCAGGAAGGTGGTCTGACCTGTAGGAGTTCAGAGAAGGGCGAAGTAGGCCTGCACCAAGGGGCAGTCTCCCTGGAGGAGGGCCCCTGAGCTGGCCCTGAATGAAGGTGCCATTGGGCTGGGCAGGGAATCTGGTCTGACTCCAGCATGGGGCATGGGTTCTGCTAGAGAAAAGTGTGGAATCGGGGATGAGACGCATAGGCCCGAACACAGGAAGAGAGCCTCCCCAGGGCTTCAGACAGACCGCTCGTGGGGCCCAAACTCCAACACCAAGACTCAAGGTCAAACTCATGCTCTGCATTCAACCTATCCTTTCTCACAGCCTGTTTCTCCGGGGCCTGGGAAGCTTGGAGGACAGCTGACCTGGATGATTTCGCTGGTCGCCACTGGCGATGGTACCAGGGAGGTGCCACTGGGCAGGGGGAGGTGGCACGGCTCACTTATCCCCTTATCCCCTGGGGGAGGGGATGGAAGGAGAGCAGAGGGAGGGGACAGACTCAGTCACACACTGCAGACAGGGGATCTTAGAGGCCACCCAGTGAACCTCCCTGACCATCAGTCTCTTCACAAGATAGGGATGTTGCAACTACCTAACTCATGTTCTGAAAGTTAAATGACAAAACACATGCAGAGGACTTAGCTTTAGAAATGTCGGCTATTAGTGAAAACATCATTGTCTTTCACTGCTCCTCTCCTGTCTGCATGGGAATCCATGTGAAGGCCCAGAGGGTGATGTCAGACTCCCTGGACCGCCTCTACCTCCACTGCACCCTCCCAGTCAAGCATGTCTCCTCTCTAAGCCTCAAGTTCCTCGTCTGTAAAATGGGGCTTAGATGAGTACAGCTCTAAATTCTGACTTTCTTAAATTTGTGGCTTTATTTCCCCCAAACAACTGTGCACCTCGTTAGCTGGGACAGTAAAACTCTAGCCCAAGGCCAGGTGCACAGTAGGGGTTCAGCCCAAACTTATCAACAGTTTGGTCTCCCATGGGTCCTTCTTTCTCGGAGGGCCCAGAACCTAAGCTGTGGGAAAGGGACCCAGGTAACTGGGCTACAAGTGCCCTCACCTGCCATCAACTCACCTCCTTTATTCCATTTCGTGAGGAAACACACCAGCTGCTGCTTTTGGCTCTGAAGGTGACGCCAGGGCCCAGCTGCTTTTGCTGTTGTAATTAGCTGAGCTAATTAGCATCTGGCAGGCTGGGCATGGGGCTAACCCTTGGCGAGCTCCAGGATCTGGGCTGTCACAACCCTGCAGGAGCCCCACCCTCCTCCTGCTTGGCTTGGGAAGAGGTGGTTCTCAGACAAGAGTGAGCATTAGAAACACCTGGAGGACTTATTAAAACCCAGGTGCTGAGCCCCACCCCTAGAATTTCTGATCAGCAGGTCTGGGATTGCACCTGAAAATTTGCATTTCTAACAAGTTCCCAGGTAATGCTGGTGCTGCTGAGCTAGGGACCACATTTTGAGAACCACTGTCCCAGGGGGATTGCTGGGCTGCTAAGAAAACGGTCCTGGATGCCCCTGCCGCTGAGGCCACAGTCAGCCAGCCCTGGGTGGGGCTGGGGGGGTGATGGGGCAGAAGGGGTGTTGATGAACACGTTGTGGGGCTGGACACTCCCATGTTCCCAGTTTGTTTTAGGAATTCAGTCTGGAAGGAGGGGGAAAGGTGGATGTGGAGCCACGGGGTTACACACCCATATCTCCCCAACAGGTGGGCACAGGGATGATCTGCAGACAAGGAGGGTCGCCTGAAGAACAGGAGTGAAACTCTCCCTCTGCCTTTTCGTAACCTATTGGTCATACTCAGTGTACTTAGTGGCTGTCTGCCTCCCCGCATGGATTATAGTGTTTTTGCTGTAGAGGATCATGCTGCGCTCATCTTTGTGGGCCCTGCAGCACCCAGCATGTTCCTTGCGCACAATAGGTGCTCTGTAAAGGTAGCACAGTGGAAAGAACTTGGGCTTTGCAGGTGGAGGCAGACAGAACAGGCTGAATCTCAGCCCGGCTGTGACTTTTCCAGTTGTGTGGCTAGAAAATTACTTGTCTCTTGGGCTTCAGTGAACCCACCTGTGAAACAGGGAAAATACCACTTAGAAGGTTACGGGGGTCACTGTGTCCAGGGCCCAGCATGTCCTAGTGAGGCCTTGATAAATGGAAGCGTATTGCTCTTCAACAACTCTTAGTGGCATTCACTGAATTATGCTGTGATGGAGGTCCTGTAGGGCTCTGGGGGCCACAGGAGTGAGGGACCCCAGGGAAGAGAGAGGCCTCTTGGATTTCTCCCCCAGGGTCTGGCCAGGCTCAGAGTATGGGTCCAAGTGAACCACGAGTCCTGGCCAAGCATCTGCAGCCCTCTGCCCCAGTCCCTGCAGCCCCGTGACCCTGGACCTTTGCCAGGCTAAGTTTAGCCATGACCTGCAGGGGCCGCCACGCTCTGTGGGCGGGGGCAGGGGCAGAGAGGAACTCAGCAGGCTTCCTGCCGCTTCCTGGCAAGCAGACATACAAACGCCCTGGGAGTGACCCAGGTTTATTTTCAAGCTGAACCCACCAACGGAGTGTCTCAGACCACACGTGTGGGGCAGCCCCGTAGAGGTGAGAGCTTTGGGCCAAGGCGGAGGTGGACATCCTTGAGATTGGGAGGAAGGGGCCCTTTGGGGAGGAGTGTGTGTGTGTGTGTGTGTGTGTGTGTGCGCGCGTGCACATGTGTGTGCATGGTTTTGTGAGAGGCTCCTAGCTACCTGTCCTGTCCCCATGGTCTCCAAAAATCAGAACACCCAGATTCCCTCCTCTCATTCTTCTGACCCCAAGGCCCCCAGAGCAGTGTTCCCTGTGACCTGGTTTGGGGAGGGGAAGTAGCAGAGGCTTTGAACTTGGCCCCATCTAGTGGGCACTGAGCAGCCACCGCTCGTTCCCCACTGCTTAGGGTGCGCAGGCAGAGCCAGCCTGTGCAGAGGTTAAACGAGGAGCAGAATGACAGCCAGGATCCCATCCGATGACTGGGAGGGAGGAGATGGTTTAAGCAGGGAGTGAGTCAGAGGGAACTCCACCTCCGGAGAATCCAAGGTTCCAAAGTCTTCTCCCCTTTGCTGGGGGGCAGGGTGGAGGGAGTCACGTGCCAAGGGACACAATACTGGGGGAGCATTTTGTGCTTTCAAAGCACTTTTGAGCGTGCATTCCTCCCCGCCCCTGGGACTTGGGCAGGGCTAGTGTGCTCAGCAGGTGAGAAAACAGGCTGATGGAGGGTGGGGGGGATGGAGCTGGTATTCTATGGTGCTTACTCTCTGCAGGCACTGTGCTGAACACCTGGGATGGTTTATCTCGCTTAACCCACCCTCCCTATGAAGGAGGGCCTACTATTAGCTCCGTCTCCAGGTAAAGCAGTGAAGCCCTAGAGAAGCCGTGTGACTTACCCAAGACCTCTCAGAAGGAGTGGAGTCAAGGTTCAAATCCAGGCCGGGCTCCTTCCACATTGTCGCTTCATTCCCTCATGGTCCCCTAGAGTCTTGTTTGTAACCCTACTATTGTCAGTGTTACTGTGGGCTGCCTGCATCCTGCCAGAGTTCCTTGTAGGGGCATCCGCGCAGCCCTCTCCATCGTGAACCCCTGCAGGCAGGTTCATCTGTGTGTTCCCATCCCATCACAGTTACCCTTTTATAAGAAAACTTGCTCAGGGGCAAGCATTCTGCCAAGTGCTTTATATGCATTCTCTCGTTCAAGCTTTACAATAGCAAGTGTTACTATTCCCATTTTATAGATGAAGAGACTGAGGTTCTGAGAAGTTGAGTCACATATCTAGTAGGTGCATGTGCTGGGTTCTAACCCCATCTGTCTCCTCCAGAGTCCATCCTCTTAACCCTTTGCACACAGAGTCGATTGCTCCAGTTGGTTTGGAGTTGTGAACCTTCCTGCCCTGGTACAAGGAGGCCTTTACAGCCCTTCATCCTCCAGCAGGCACGAAGATGTACACAGGTAGCCCTGTGGAAGCTGTCGGGTCCAGAGGAGGAGGACTGCCCAGTCATAGGACTTGGCGATGGCCCCACTCCCCAGCTGGTGGCATCCTACCTTATGTTGGCATGGAAACTGACCTCTGGTGTTGGGAGTTGCCAAGGTGGCTGCCTATAGTACAGGGGCCCTGAAGAGCCTCAAAACCCCTAAATTATCTCCTAACTGGCTGCTGCCTGATGTTCCCACGCCTTCATCTTAAAACTCTGATCCACGTTAATCAGCCAGCCTCGCGTCGTGGTTCTGCTAGCACCACCCTGGCAAAACTTTCCACTACTGATTCTCTAATGCAGAAACCAGGGCTGACCTGTTTCTGCAATTATCTAGCAAGCTGCTCCTTGTCTCGGGGCAGAAGAGCTGGCTACCTGCCCCCGTGCTTTTTCATCACCACACACCCCTTCCAGTCTGACTTCCTCCACTTTCTGCGTCCTCCATTTCCTCCTCAACTGGAAACCTAAGTGCTTCAAAGCTCACCTCTGAGGCCTAAATGTGTCTGCACACTGAATTCTGCTGCCCTTGGACCTCCCTCCCCCTCAGCCCTTATGGTTCCTGCTGACGTGTCCAGCTGTGTACAGGGTGGAGTCACATCTGAGCAGCAGGCATTGCCCAAGTGTGGCAACTCGGGTCATCTACATCCTGCCTCTTGCCGGGTAGAACCTGCAGAGGTATCTTTACCTGGTGACAAATACCTGCTCCTTGGCACCATTAGGGTAAGAACCACAACAGATGGTTTTCAGCGTGCAAATTCAAGGTCACAGAATGGGGCTTAGGCAAAACGCAGAAGCTCCTATCAGTGTATGCTGGCGTGCACCTGGGGGGGGGGGGAGGAGCCCTCTGTGTCTTTTGTTGTCCAACAATGACCTCATTTGGCCGTTTGCTCTCCTGGCTGAGGTTCCAGGCAGGAAGTGGGCGGGGCAAGTGTGGAAAGGGCCCATGGTTAATTCCCAAGTTTCCTGCCAGGGAGAGGAGAGGGTATAAGGGAAGGCTTACGCGGTAAGACAGTGCTTCCCAGACTTTCATGTGGATGGTATTAAAATGCAGCTTCTGGTTCAGTAGGTCTGGGTGGGGCCAAGACTCTGCATTTCTAACAAACTCCCAGGAGATAGTGCAGCTGCACAGTTCCAATAGCAAGGATTGTAGGGTGTTAGCCCTTCCCTGAAAGTCACTTGAAGCCTAAAAATCCATTTATCCTGGAGGAATGAAGTGTCTCCTTTCATAATTAAGAAGCTGGATTTAAAGTTCAGACGCCTGGTGAGAGGAAAACCAATGACTCCGTCACTCTGGGTGTCTCCAGGATTGCCCTGGGGAAAGACCCAAGAGAAGGCCAGGAGATCAGGGTCTGCATCTGGGGTGGGATCTTCTAGACCAGGAGAGGTTTACAGTAAGGCAAGATAAGGGCTCAAAACTGCTTTGAAAACAGTTGCTGTTCAATGAATATGTGCTCTGCACCACTCCCTGTGCTGTGTGTGCTTCCTTCAAGATGATGGCCCTGCAGGTACTAGATTTTCTTCTTGTTCAGTAAGGAAACTGGGGCTCAGAGAGGTGAGTTAACATGTCCAAGGTCACACAACTAGTAGTGGCAAGCCTGGCTCTGGAACCCAGTCCTCTTGTTCTTAACCATTAGGCTTTCCTGCATTGACCGGGAGGCATTCACTTGAGGGAGAAGGGCGTGTCTTATTCAGGACTATTTTGGTTTCAGGTGATAGAAAAACAACTCAAATTGACTTAAACAAAAAGTAGAATTTATTGATGTATGTGATGAAAAAGTCCAGAAGTAATGGCTTCAAGCATAGCTGGATCCAGGGGATCTGCTTTCCTCTACGTTGGCGTCTTTCTCAGGCCAGCCCCACTTTGAGGTAGCTAGAGAGCCACCAGCAAGTGTAATTCTCTTCCTGGCAACTCTAGGCCACAGGGTGAGTCGTTCTCTCCATTGGTGCCAACAAATCCTACCTCTGTCTCCCATTGGCCCAAATGGGGTCATATCTTCATCCCTGAACCAATCACTATGTATGTGTTTGGCGGGGGTGGGTAGAATAGTCTTGGGCCTGGGTTATATGCTCACCCCTGGAGCTGGGGGTAGGTTTATCCCCACCAAAGCCATAAGGGCTGGGAGTAGAAAAGGGTTGGTTCCCAGGGAAAGTGGGGGGCTGCTACCAGAAAGAGGACTGTCTGGGCAGACAGAAACAGAGGTCCACCAACAGTGGGTTGTTCAGCCAGGATTGCAGGGACCTGGGGTTCTTGCTCCCAAGGCTGGACTGAAGCACGTGAGGAGACTGGGGGTTGAGTGGGAGAAGAATTATAAGATGTCGACCAGCTCAGTAGGGCAGAGGTTGGTGGGAGGGTCCTGGGAAGAAGCTTGGTGTGACCTTCTCTCTCACTCTCTCTCTCTGTTCGCAGGAAAGCTCCAGCCATGGCGCTGGGGCTCTTCCGGGTGTGCCTGGTGGTGGTGACCGCCATCATCAACCACCCGCTGCTGTTCCCGCGGGAGAACGCCACGGTCCCCGAGAACGAGGAGGAGATCATCCGGAAGATGCAGGCACACCAGGAGAAGCTGCAGCTGGAGCAGCTACGCCTGGAGGAGGAGGTGGCACGGCTGGCGGCCGAGAAGGAGGCCCTGGAGCCCGTGGCGGAGGAAGGCCAGCAGCAGAACGAGAGCCGCGTGGCCTGGGACCTGTGGAGCACCATCTGCATGATCCTCTTCCTGGTGATCGAGGTGTGGCGGCAGGACCACCAGGATGGGCCCTCGCCCGAGTGCCTGGGTGGGGACGAGGATGAGCTGCCTGGCCTGGAGGGCGCCCCCCTCCGGGGCCTCACCCTGCCCAACAAGGCCACACTCAACCACTTCTATGAGCGCTGCATCCGGGGGGCCACAGCCGATGCGGCCCGCACCCGGGAGTTCGTGGAAGGCTTCGTGGATGACTTGCTGGAAGCCCTGAGGAGCCTCTGCAACCGGGACACGGACATGGAGGTGGAGGACTTCATCGGCGTGGACAGCATGTACGAGAACTGGCAGGTGGACAAGCCGCTGCTGTGCAACCTCTTCGTGCCCTTCATGCCCCCAGAGCCCTTCCACTTCCACCCAGAGCTCTGGTGCTCCAGCAGCTCGGTGCCTTTGGATCGCCAGGGCTACGGCCAGATCAAGGTGGTCCGGGCCGACGAGGATACCCGGGGCTGTATCTGCGGCAAGACCAAGCTCGGGGAAGACATGCTGTGTCTCCTCCATGGCAAGAACAACTTGGTGCGGCCCGGCAGCAAGGTGAAAGACCCACTGTGTGCCAGAGATTCCCCATACCTGGATACGATGCAGGTCATGAAGTGGTTCCAGACGGCCCTCACCAGAGCCTGGCGCCGCATCGCCCACAAGTACGAGTTCGACCTGGCCTTTGGCCAGCTGGACACCCCGGGGTCCCTCAAGATCAAGTTCCGCTCAGGGAAGTTCATGCCCTTCAACCTGATCCCCGTGATCCAGTGTGATGACTCAGACTTGTACTTCATCTCCTACCTTCCCAGGGAGCCCTCGGTGGGGACCCCGGAGTCCAGCACTGACTGGCTCCTGTCCTTTGCTGTCTACGAGCGACACTTCCTCAGGGTGACATCGAAGGCCCTGCCTGAGGGTGCCTGCCACCTCAGCTGCTTGCAGATCGCCTCCTTCCTGCTCTCCAAGCAGAGCCGGCTGACCGGCCCCAGCGGGCTTGGCAACTACCACCTGAAGACTGTCCTGCTGCACCTCCTGCTCTCCCGGCGGGCCACCGACTGGAAGGCCGGGCAGCTGGACGTGCGTCTGCGTGAGCTGCTCTGCTTCCTGGAGAAGAGCCTGCTCGAGAAGAAGCTCCATCACTTCTTCATCGGCAACCGCAAGGTGCCCGAGGCCATGGGACTCCCTGAGGCCGTGCGCAGGGCCGAGCCTCTCAACCTCTTCCGGCCCTTCGTCCTGCAGCGAAGTCTCTACCGGAAGACGGTGGACTCCTTCTATGAGATGCTCAAGAATGCTCCGGCGCTCATTAATGAGTACTCCGTACATATCCCCTCAGACCATGCCAGCCTGCCCCAAAAAGCTGTTGTCTTGTAGAGCATCCGGGACCTTGAGGGCCAGGACGCAGGGCATCCTGCATGTCCACACCCCTTGGGGCATCTGCAAGCCCTGTCCTGGGAAAGTGGCGGGCTTCGCTGGGAGCCGTGGCTCAGCCTATAGCCCTGAGGAAACAATTCCAAGCCAGAAGCTGATTTGCTTTCACTGCCATTGGGCCTATCGGTGAAGCGATTGTCTGGGTTTGGGGACTGATCCTTTGCAGCTTACTTTTGGATCACCAGGAATGGCCAAGATGATGACAGAACACTCCATGGACACTGAGTTAGGGACAATGCAAACATTGATTTGGGTGTAATTATTGTTACATCCCCTGTCCAGTCTTTACTTGAATATCAACAGAGGATCTACAGGAATGCCAGCAGAAGCCCGTGTCAAGACTCTGCACCCCGATTTCCAGTAACCTTTGGCCCTGGGCCTCTGCAACCAAAGCACTAACAGGGACAGATGTGGGAATTTGCAACCTTCCATCCGTGGCCTGCACAGTAGGATCCCACTGTGGCTGCACTGTGGCAGTTTTTTATTCTACTCGGAGAAAAGACGTACTAGAGATTCAAGGCGCCCAGTGGCTAATGTCTCTGTTGCACAGAAGTGGGTACTTGGTGGCAGAGAGAAGTTTCCAGCTACACATCTCTCTCAGGGTGTACCCCGTTCTCCCTGCTCCTTCCCCCAGCATGCTGTGTCCTGAGCCCCCTGGGTGCCACGTAGCATGTTGGGTGCAAGTTCAGCAGCCCCTCACCCCTCTTTATTCTCTCCACAGCTGGTCTCTCTGACCGTCCGTAGGGAGAGGGAGGGCAGACGCTGCAGGTGGAGGCTGACAGAGAGGCACAGGGCGACTGGGGCGAAGGACTGAGCCTGGTACTGGGGGGCTGGGGTCCAGCTTGCAGTCTGGCCTCTGATGCTCAGTTCAGAGAAGGTTGCAGAGCCGAGAGGGGAGGGGTGCCATAGCCCTGAGTTTTCCTCGGGGTCCAGTCCTACAGCAGGGTGTGCCTGGAAGCCAGAGCTGCTGTGAAAACCCAGCCCCATCTGCAGGCCCCAAGACCCCTGCAGCCGTCCACTCCAGTGGGGCTCCCTCACCGCACAGAACCCTCCTGTCTGGATAGGGCTTGCTGGCCGCACAGATGACCAAGACCTGCAGAGCCCGACAGGCTCAGCTGACTGGGAACAAACAGGGACAGCACTGCGGGCACAGCCTTCAGGCCTCCGAGAGCCACCTTGGCACTGCTGGGGCTGAGGTCACTGGGCAGGCACCAGAGCCTGTGGTCAGAGCTGGCCTCCATCTCCAGGCCTGGTTCAGGAGGGTTGGGAAGCCGTTCCACCTCCACTCGTGGCTCCAGGGGCCCTTTGGGAGTTCCCCCCTTGGCACTGCCTCACTAAGCCTTGCAGAGGACCAAGGAGGAAGCAAGAATGAGTGCACCTTCACCAGCACCTGGTTCTCCCTCCAGACGTTAAGCTGGCCGTGCCTCCCAGATGGCATACCCAATTCCACAGAGTGTCAGGCTCACCAAGAACTGAAGAAAGGGTCCTGTCCCTACCCCAGGAGCGCTCTCACCCAGCCTTGGCATGCTCAAGAAGATGGACGGTTCGCCTGGCAGAGTTAATTCACAGTGGGAGGCTCGGCTGTGATTGGGGCCTTGAAGCCTGTGGGAAGCTTCCATGTGAGCTGGAGTTAGACTGAGCAGCACTTGGGTCTGCCCTTCCCCAGGCCCACAGCGGCCGCCGGGCGCTCCAGGAACCATCCTGTCAACGTGGTCTCCAGCAATAGCCCAATTCTGTTGGGATTCATTTCCAGAGTCGGGGTGAACTTCCTTATTTATTATCGCCGTGCCTTTCCTTTCCCCTCTTCCTCCTTAGCTTGTTGTGCTTGGAAGAGACCCCAGCAACCAAGAACCAGCCTCCAGAAGCCAGGCCTGAATCACTCTTGGCTTCCCCTTTGCTTCTGGGAGCACGTTCACTGAAAAAATACCTTCTGGCCTTGTGTTTATACAGAGACGACAGAACTCAGCGGGGAAATGGGGATCCTTTCATGCACCAAAGCTGCTTCTGAAGCAGAAAGCAGTGGGGCTCTTGGTGTGTCATGCTGCCTTATTTATATTAAAGGAAGAATTAAATTCTTGCAAAGAGTAGAAACTGGTCACAGTGTTTGTTTTTAACTTCAGGAAATCTATGAGGTTCCAGACAGAGCTGGGGAAGGGGGTGGATTTCCTGTTGATGAGCGGAAGCTTTCACTCCCTTTTTATTCTTATGCTTTCAGGAAACTTTACAGAATAACAGAATAGAACATTTATAGCCCATCTTTGAGGCAGGCTGCAGAGTTCCAGAAAGGGCCTTTGAAAGCCGGCTGTAGGGTGGATTCTAGCACAAGACCTTATTTCACAGAGCTGATGTGTGCAAAGAAATATGCGAGGTGGAAGAAACAGGAAGCTTTTGGTTTTTAAGGAAAGAAATTGTCTTTTAAGTGGAAGAATTCTAGTTCTTTAGGAAACCTAGGCCTTTCCACTAAGGAGAATCCAGCCCACTTTCTCCATGGAATCTCTTTTCCTTCCCAAGGATGCTTGACTTAACCCAGCATCTGCTCATTTGCTGTGCAGAACGCTCCAGGACTACAGTTTGCTGTGCCTCTTGATACCACTGATACCTGGGAGGATTAAGGGAAGGCCTCAAGTAGGGCGCTGCCTGATAGCATTTCTGAAAGATGGGTAGGACTGATCAGGAAAGGCATTCCAGCCAGAACCAGGAAGTGAGGGTAGGAAAACATTATAGATGTAGGCAACATTTAAGTAGTACCTACTGTGTGCCAGGCACCCCTCTACGTGCATTTACCTATATTAACTCATCTAATTCCTATGTCAACCCTATGATGTGGGTGCTCTTATCCTCCCCACTTTCCAGATGAGGAAACTGAGGCACAGAAGGGTTAAGTGACTTGTCAAAGGTCACACAGTGGTATGTAGCAAAGCCAGGATTCAAACCCAGGCAGTGCTGGTATATGTGCTGATAGATACTGAGAAATAGCAAATGAGTTTGAAAATGGCAGTGGGGCTGACCAGGGAAAAGCCTCGAATGCTAAGCTAAGGTGAATGTGGATGACGTCATACAATAAGCAGTGGTGAGCCATTGGCGATTTTTGAGCGAGACAGTAACTTGATCCGCCCACTGTGAAGTCCTGAACCGTGTGACCAGAGCTCTGTTAGGTGCTGCGGGGCTTTACGGCGGCTTCCAGAGCGCGGTTGGTGGCAGCTGAGGCAGTGGTCAGTGAAGGCCCCGGATGTCCTAACGTAAGTCACTCCAAAGGCTGTGATTCAGAACGTTCTCATGCTCCGTCCGGTCTCCACCTCATGGGACAGAGCTGGAAGGTTGTTTGGTTTGGTTAGCTGACCTCTAGCAGAGAGAGCCAAGAACCACACAGCGAAGGAAGTGTGTCCCTGCAGCTTGCCTCATCCCGGCCCCCCTTCACCCTCTCCTGTCTTCCCCCCCCACCCCCTGAGGGGCATCTTTTAGAGTTAATGTTTCTCATTGCCATCCAAAATTAGCTTGTTTTTCTAACTAGTTTTTTTTTAATAAAAATAATACAGTCTTGATAAAAAAAAATTCAACCACTGAGAAAAATTAACAGAAAAAAGCTCCCACTCCTGACTTCTCAATCCATTCCCCAGCAATAACCAAGATGAAGTTTCTTGTGTATCTTTCCAGAATTTTTCTATGTACGTATCACATGTGTAGATGCATCCTTTTTCTTCTTTTTTTTACATAAATCGCATCATATCATCTCACTTTTCTTGGATATCTTTTGAACATTTGGCTTTACGTTATTCTTTAAAATAGCTGCTGACTATCGCCCTGTATGGATGGGTGCACCCTCACTTACCCAACCTCCCTACTGAGGAACACTCAAGTGTGTCCACTTTTTTTGCTCTTATACACAACACTGCCATGAATACTCTATGGATAAAGCCTCCTTTGAAGTGATCCTTCGTCTCCTGGTAATCGCTATATTCTGTACTCACCAACGTACTGTCTATGGATTCACCACCAAGCATCTTACTGTAAAAATAAACTATTGCCTGGGATTTATTCAATCGTCATGACTCCAAAGTGAGGAAAAGGCATTTTTAATCAAGTACCAAGCAACACAGCTTGTGTCCCACCCAGGGTCAGGTGCTATGTGGGGAAGAGAACTATAAGACAAGGGCTCTGTCCCCAAGGAACTGGGTCTATTAGGAAGACAAGACCAATGGCCACAAAATGAGCCAGAGAACAAGGAAGGGTGGTAAGTAATTGGAATTCAACTGGTGAGGCTCTGAGGCCTGCATGGCAAGAAGGGAATGAGAGGACTTCCAGATCAGCTTTGAATTTGAGCTGCAACAGTTTTAGCTCCCTGATACACGGGAAAATGTGAAGAGCCTCCAAAGAAAATCAGAGCAACACGACTGTCGTTCTGTCCCCAAATGCTTGTGTTCCACTCTTCTGAGCCCAGGGCTGGTTTATTTCCTCCTGCACAATGTGGGGCCCCTGCTTTACAGGTGAAAGTGGCATTTGTTATCCCTCTGATGTTCCTCTACAGCCCCACAAAGAAACCAGAAAATACAACTGTCAACAACAAATTATCTCCCGGCAAGATGGAAGCATATAAACCTCTTTCTTCTTTTCTTGATGGGAAAAGTTAGGTCTTAAAAGTGCAAGGTGAGATCTGCAGGACTGGAGTAGGGTAGGGAATTGGGAAGAATATGGCCCCATCTGTTTCTTTAAAACCCACTGACCAGTGATATTTTAGCTTTCTCTTAGGGTAACTTGATTTAAAATAGAAATAGAGAAAGCAAAGACCCACTTCCTGCCACTTCTCATAAGCCACCCTGAGGCCTGTCTTCCCCACTGGCCAGAGATGACTCACACAGCGCCCCCGGCCTCATGGCTCACCTATTCCTGGAGGGTGGACTGAGCTATGTTAGACCAAAAGTCTCTTGGGACAGTGGTTGGACCCCCCCCAAAGGCTGGCAGTGGTCTTGGGTCTGTCCTAAAAGGTAGGTCTAGTGCTGAATCAGCCCCCCAGATCAGGAGATCAGCCGCAAGATCTCCCAGCCAAGGAAAATGAGTCAGCCCATACATTCCCCGTGCCCCAGGAATCAGGGCCAACCAAGACGACAGCAGAAGCCTTAAGTAGAGCCAGATTCAGGGCCAAGGAGGTTGGTAGTGTTTAGCCCTCATGGTATTCACAGCTTCATCTGGAAGGATTCCTAAGAAGCCCTCTCCACACGTGCGTTTCCTCCCTGCCGCATTTTATAGTCCGCCCAGGCAGGGAACTACGAAGCTCCATCCCTCCAGAACAAGACAAGGCTTCAAGCAGCCCAAATGTTTAATGATCCAGAGAAAGACCAGGAAGGGTGACCCCCCTGCCCTATCTCCACGTGCCCACTCAAAATGGAGGCCTACATGTGAGGTTCTGCCCACTAGGTACCCAGACTTCTCCCGCTGCAAAGCCGTGCAAAGACCAATGAGACTGAGACTCCAGACACAGTGTACATAGCACAGGGGCGAAGAGGTTGGGCTCTGTGTTTGAATCCCAGCTGTGCCATGGCCTAGCTCAGCAAGTCTCATAATTTCTGTGACCTTTGGTTTTGCCTCAGTTTCTTCTGTAAAATGGGAATAATACTGTCCAACTCATAGAGCCATTGAGAAGACTGAGTGGAAAGGGCTCATGTGAAGCACTCAGCTCAGGGCCTGATGAATAATAAACTCAATGACAACAAGAACAGCAGTGATTATTACCCTCGCTCTTAGGAGGGCTCCTTACAGCCAAATTCCTACTTCCTGGTTCTCCTACTGGTGACAAGGCTGGCCTTCAAGTCCCTTTTCCCACCACACTCATCATATGTGAGTCTGTCTTCCCTGGGGGCTCCCTCTGCACACAGTGTGGCACCTGCAGGAACTGTTTCTGCCACACCTACCTTAGGGCCAGGCGCATGCTCAGGAAATGTCTGTGGACCTGACCAAGGGGGTCTGGGGCACTGGCCCCAGTTTCAGGGAATAAGGAGGGGTCTCTTGCCTTAGCCCCTCTGATCCGTCTGCTCTCCTAGTCCCTTTGCAGGAGAACAGCCAGAGCCCAGAAGAGCAGTTACCATAGCAACAACAGAGCCAGAGACAGGGTACCAGACAGGGCATCCCTGCTTCTCATGAGACCTAGATGTGGACAGCAAAGTGGGAAACAGCTGTGACAACTGCTTTGCAATGAACTCTCAGGAAGGAGTCCAGGTTTCTATGTCATCCATACATCATTCATTCCGTCATTCATCCAATCATGGTATTCTTGTATTTCCTCACTCACAAAACCCTTATTGAAACACTACTATACAGCAGGCACTGTGCCAGGTGCTAGGAAAATAAAGCTCAAGTGAGACACTATTCCTGCCTTGACAGAGCTCCCAGTCCAGAAGGGGAAGCAGAAGAGGAAGGCAGGGGAGGGCGGGAGGCAGGGGGGCAGTGGTGATGGGGAAAAGAGTAGTGCAGAGGTTAAGAGGGCAGCCTCTGGAGTCTGCTGCCTGCATTCAAACCCAGCTCTGTCCATTACTGGTCATGCGACATCTGGGCAAGTCATTTCACCTCTAAGCCTCAGTTTACCCATCTGTAAAGTGGGAATAATTAATACTTACCTTATAAGGTTGTGAGGTGTGACTAGTATATGTAACTAGTACCTGACAGACAGTAATCACTCAGTAAACAGAAGGTTTACTATTGCTCTGACTCTACCCCGGCTTCCCTCCTCTATACCTGAAGCTCAGCTTTTAAGTGAGGGTTGCCTGCAGAGCTTCCTCAGCGGAGCCCCAGCTAATGCTTCCCCTGGCTTTCAGGTTAAGCAGCCCCTGCCATCACCGTACCTAGGACGTCTGAATGTCCCCCACCCCACCCCCTGCTGCCATCAGATTATCAGGACAGTGTCCCAGATAAAGTCCCCAATGAGGGCCTTTCTCTTTAGCAAATGAATGGCCTATGACCACTTATTTTAGGATGGAGTTTTAAAAATACCTCCTGCCCTTATCATTTATATGGTTCCTCATTATTCATTCTGGTGCCTTCCTCCTACAGCAGAAATGCACAGAAACATGCAAACACCCACCCACACACACACACATCCTTTGAGAGATTTTCTAGCCCCCTGAGCATAACCCGAACATTCCACGGCTTTGGAAGCATAAACCAATCCAGATTTAGCAAAGGTGGCTCCTGCTAACAGATGTCCATCCTTCTCGCTTCCCAGCCCCCCAGTCCTGTGATGCGGGGAGAAGGGTTGCCCCTGCTCAGGCTCCCCTGGGCAGGCAGCACGATCAGAGCCTGCCTCAGTTGCTTCGTCCTCCCCCGCCAGACAGGCCTGCATGTGGCTCTTTCCTGCTTGCTCCTAGCCAGGAAGCTGACTGCTGCTCTTCAACCATGCCATCCGGAGGGAGGCTGTCTGCTACTCACAAAGTGGGCTGGGAACCCTTGCTGCCTGCGAGGAGATTCTTGATCGTGGTGGATCCTTGGGAGGAAATAACAGGGCATAGATTATCCCACAGTTCCTGTCTGGAGCACATCTGTAATTGTCTTTCCATGAGCGGAACAGTCCCAGGGCGCTTTTGTGTTCCAGGCAGCATCCAAGCTGCCTGGCAACTGGACAGACCTGCGGCCATTTGAAATCCTTCACACTTTAACCATTGGAGAGAGAGAATGCGCTCCAAGAGGGCAGAGAAGGGAGATTCTGAGTGCTCCTCCATAACATGGGAGAGGGTATTTATTTTACCATCATCAACAACGTGCCAAGATTTCAGGATTCACCGTTTTAAACTAGACTTGGGGTGCGAGGAGTGGGGAAGGGGTAGGAATAAATGTCCCAGCTGCCAAGGGCTCACGAGTCATTTGACACTAAACCCAGACACATGAAACAACCAGAAAACAACTCCAAACCATGAATCAAGCCATGTGCAATGTAGGACATCTTGTTTCACAAAGTGATGGGAGAATGAACACAGAGTTCAAGTCTGATGATTCGCAGAAGACTTGTCATGATCATAGGGTTGCCTGCCATTCACTGAGCATTTCCTCAACAGGTGCTAAGCCCTTACATGGATGATCCCATCATTCTTCAACAGCCCTATGAAATAGGTATTTAATGAGCCCATTTTACAGATAAGAAACTGAGGCTCGGAGAGGTTAACTAACTTACCCACAGAATTTAATGGTGGCAGAGCTAGGATTTGAACCCAAGGCATCTGACCACACAGCCCTGTTCTTAACCACTATGGCACACCACCTTTTGGCACAAAGAATTTTGATCTAAACTTTGCAAGAGAAAAAGTTAGTTGAAAAAAACGAGGGGGCTGCTCTGAGGAAGATTAGAGAGTGGAGGAGGCAGCATTTGCAAAGGGCCAAGAGCTCTGACGAGCCAGATATGAGCAAAATGTTTGAGAAGAACAAATGTCCAGTCTTCCAGGGACTCACAAATGAAGATGAATGGGAAATGGGTCTCCTGGGAGGGCACACTGTTCAGTGTTGGGGGGGTGGCGGGGGAGGCTAGAGGCTGATTGATGAGAACCCTGTTGGGCTGGGTAGTTGGTTATTTGTGAACACTTTAACAAACATAACCAGGGTGACCTAAACCATGAGGAGTCCAGCTTGGTTCTCAACCCAGAGCAGCACAGTTTCCCCTCCATCAAGGCCACTGACTTTGACAAAGGAACCACGGACCAGGTGGGACACAAAGGTGAGAGATCAAGAGAGAGATATCCCAGCTCCGACTGTCATCAAAGCTCCAAAGACAACGTGGAGGCACGGGCAGGCTGTCCCTGCAGTGCTGAAGGGAACGCTCCAGCTCGTAACTTAGAATTTAGATTTAATCCACTCTAACACTTACAGCCACTCTGTCGTCTGAGATCAGAGCAATTTAGAGCTAGAAGGAATTTCAAGTAACATTTAGTCACCATCTCCCCACCACCACCAGCACTGCCAGCTGTCCCGGCCACCCCCGCCCCACCCCTGCTGCCCTGTCAGGATGGAACTGGACTCAGTCCAGACGGGCTCCAGCTCAGAACCTCTGAGCAAGGGAGCTCCACATGAGCTCCTCTGCTCGTTGACTCTGATGTTAACATCCTCTATGACAATGAGGCTCTTTCAAATGCGGTAGTTTGAACTAATTTTCTCTTTTTCCAATCTGCAGGCTATAGAGGACAGCTTTCTTCTTAAATGCTTAGTTTAATGTGCTTTTATAAGATAGACACAAACTGGTAAAAGTGGTTATCTCTGGGACATGAGATGATGGGAGACTTCTTATTTTTTTTCATTGTTGTATTTTTTTTAACCCTGATGTATTATTTCTGCACCCCACCCCCCAATAAAAGAAGCAGTACTTTGAAAGCTCCTCATGGAGCATTATTTAATTGCCTCTTTTTTCCAGGCTAAAGCCTTCTAGTATCATCCAGAGACTGACAACTCAGATTCCTCTGCGGGTCAGACAGGTGACATAAAGGAGCGAGAAGAAAGACGTGGAAGGCAGTGCAGGTGGCCCTGGCAAACTGCAGAGAGCATGCCCGGCTGAAAGGCATTCAAATCCTAAACTGGGCTCTGGGCCGCCAGCCTGCAACGTTTCTCCATGAGCACTTTTCTCCATCCTTTATTTCCTGGTTCTTCAAGCTGTCTAAGTTAGCATGGGGAGCCCCCAAAGAGAACATCTTTGGTTTTGGCCATCTGGAAACATGCCATTATCTACTGTGTCAACAACAACTTTGTCAACATGCCAAACACTCACCAGCACACAGGATTTACACCTGCAAAAACTGATAAGTCCCCAAGTCCTAGGAGAGGCCACAAGGGCCAAGCAAAGTTCCCAGGGAAATGTGACTTCACTCTGCATTGGCCCAGGCGCCACGGCAACAGGGTGCCGTATCCTGAGCAGACGGCACAGCAGACTGCCCCTGTCACAAGGTGCCTGTTCTGGCAGAGCAGGCCACCTCACCAAGCAAGCTTGCTTCTGTCCAGCTGGCACGGAGTCACACTGGTAACTATTTACATGAGTCAAAATCCAGCCAGAGGCAGCAGATGGCCAGGCAGGCTGAGACGTGGGGAGAAACAAGGCTGGTTTGGGCTGAGTCAGAGGCAGGGGCAGCAGACAGCTCCTCCCAGGAACGGACAAGTCAAAACATCACTCCTGCGGTCCCTGGTCTCTCAGCATGGCTGGAGGCTGGGAAAAGATTTGGCATGCACCAAGCTGAAATGATCACAGGCTGATCCCTAGACTCTGAGACAAAAAGGCATTGGACAGGCCCGTCCCACTCCTAAGTCACCTGCCGGCACACCTGGCCGTCCTTCTGGGCTCTTTGTCGTCTTCAGTGGCGGGCACTGCCAGGCCCAGCCAGCGGAGGTGCCACATCGGGCCGAGAGACGCATTTCCGCTGCAAGACAAGCTGCTCCAAAGCACTAAGTGTAAAACCGCAACCAAGACAAGTGGAGAGATCAGGGGCTCCTGTGTCTTTGTCATCTTTATCCCCTACATGGCCCAGGGCTTGGTACACACGGGCAAACAGAGGCATCTGTTGGGACGAACTGAAAGAGTGTGTGACGCAAATCCAACAGAGTGACCTTTGCCTGAGACAGGGTTTGGAGCGGGCGTATTTTATTAAGGCAGGATGTCGGCTGGAGAACATTCTGTGAGCCATCCTGAGCCCTGACAGCACCGGTGAAATTCTGACGTAGTTAGTCCAGGGTGATAACGGGTGTTTCATTTCCTGCTTTGGAATTCTTTCAGTCATAAGACCCTCGGTGTCTCCCAGGCCCACAGCCAAAGTTTGAACGAGAATGATACTCACACACGCCCACGTGGACTGCAGCTTTTGTTTGCCAAATGGAGGGTATTTTGATGTGGAGTGTTTTCTTCTTCCTTCTCTTCTCTAGCTTTCCTCTCACCTGGGGGGTTGTGGAGAGTGCCAGTCTGTAGTGACAAACATCAGGGATGGGTAGGCCTGGACCTCAACATCAGCATCAGCACCAACAATCTGGAGGTCAAACTGAGCTAAAGGCCAAGGAGCTGGGATGCCCACAGGATCCCAAAACGTGCCTGGACATTAGCACTGGGCACTAGAGATTTCTAGAGAATCATTAGAAGTTATGGGCTAGAAGACTCATACACGTCATTATCAGAAAGAATATGTTTTCTGTCTCCATGTTTATTGGAAACATCAAAGAAAATGAACAGAGATTTATTGACCCATCAAAACAATTCCTGATTCAGAATCATGACGAGCTTGGGAATTCTGGATGGTGAAGGGGAGGACTGTGAGACTCAGCAACTTAGCCCATAGTCAAAGGCATCAGGGTTGTTCTGAAAATAGAGATTCAAGAAGCCCAGGAAAATGTTTTTATCTATGAGAAGGGCACACACTGCGGGGTCCTGCTTCATGGCTGCGATCCAGAGACGAAGTGCTGGGGTGTGGTTCACACAGCTGCAGGACAGGAGAGAAGGGTTAGCTCATCTGAAGCGGAAGGCATTGGGAAAGGTCACACGTACCGCTATTTAGATTTACAAGGTACGAAAAAAGGGTTTATTTGGTCAACAAAGGTTATCATAGTTGTCTCATTATCAACTGAGCATGAGCATTTACTGGATGAAAACCTTATTTCTGGAATAGCTATGTAGCTTTTGAATTAGAGAAGTTGTTGTTGCTTTTAATAATACAGTTAGAATACTTGTGGATGGATTGCTCTGGGGAAATAAGGTATCTATGCTTCACTGGTTACCAACAAAAAGACAACCCTCTGAAAGAAACACTCTTGTGTCATCCTCAGATTTGACTTTAGGGGGTTTGAAAAAAATAAAGACAAGTAGTTTCCAAAAACTCTTTTGAAAAATGAATAAAACAAGCATCAAACTTTGAAGTAACGGAGCTGACCAGGCCATCAGGAAGTTTAGGTCTAGGATATGTAAAGTGACTCACTCAACTGGTCAGGGGAAAATCCAGGAGTAGAGGTGAGGGTTCCTAACCTGTGGTTCAATACTCTGTCCCCGGAGGAGACAGGTTTTTGTAACATTTATGTTGAGACAGAGTTTAAAATAACCAAATGTGTTATATATGTGATCGTCCCTCAGAGACAGCTGCGGTGGGAAGTGCAGGAGGAGACTTCTGGGTAGACTCAAGCCTGTGCATTATGGGGCTCCAGTCCCAGTTCTGCCTCGGCGGGACTGGATTGCCAAATGCCACAGCTGTCCGGCACCCACCACGCGACTGGCTGGGGTCAAAGCAGGTGTCGGGACAAATTCAACTTCTCTGAGCATTGTGGAGATAAAGCGCGTGTTCTGTCTGTCCAGGGACCCTATACAGTCTCCCTGAGTCCACTGGGCAATTTCTTCTACTTTAAACATCCCTATACTTCCGTGGTGTATGGCTGCCATTTTGCTTGGTTGTTTTAACATCAAGCATATATTACTTTTAAAATCATTTATTTTATTAACGGTATTCCTATCGGGGGAAGATTCCTCAGGGAACTAAGATGTGAGTAAGATGTACGATGTCCACTGGATGACTCAGCAGGACCAGGTGGAGGGCCACTGAGGGAGATGGAGACAAGTCACCAAAACCCTGTGCCTTCACCACCGGCCTGCATTGGGTGGGCTGGTGAGGTCAGTGGCTCTGAAGCACTGTGGGGGGCTTTTGGACACAGGGTCTTAGCAGCAGAAATATGGGCAAAGTTTGGGTAGGCAGTTACTGGTAGAAGAGCACAATGCATTTTGAACAAGGAAACACATAGTTTAAAACCTGATTTTGTTTCACATTCATTGTGAAACAAACCAGCCCATTTCAACCACTGTCACCCAGAGTGACCCCAGGGATTCATGACCATGAATGTCTTACTCGGCTATTCCGTATACATCCAGCCGCTCAAACCAGGGCCAAAAGAGGTAATCAATCATGGATATACAGTCTCCACCAAAGAAGATGGTGTTCTGATAGCCAAGAATCTAAAAGTTTAAACAGAACAAAAGCAAGTTAATTTCCCCACCTGCTGACATATTTATAGACACTAAATATAAATATCAAGTTAATTCCCAAAGAGGGAGAAATAAGGCTTCGATTCTTCTGATTTGCTAGGTGAAGGCTTCTTCCCTTTTCCTGAGGTTTCTTCCTCCTCCTTCAGGGTCACACTCCCGGCCTCACTCAGCCCCTCCCTGCTTTCAGCACTGGAGGGCTGGCTGGCTCATCTGATCAGAGAATTTGGAAGGACAGCCCAGGCAGAGGGAGCCCGGCCCCTCCCTCTCAGCCTAGGACGGGCTCCTCCGCGTGCCAAGCTTTCCATGGACAACTCAGCCCCTGGAGAGGGGCCCCTGCCTCAGGCCAGTGCTGCCCATTACTGGGAGGCGGGGGGTGCCACCTCAGGAACCCCACTTTTGCAGCTGTGGTCCCCATTCTCCAGAACCCACTTTATCTGTAATAAAGGGGATACCGTAGTCTCCCTACGTCTTCCTCTTTTGCCTTATTTCTCAATCAATTCAAAGTTAAGGCAGGAAAGAGCAGTGCTATTTAATGGGCTCCCTCAAATCCCAACACTGTCTTTCCATCATATTTTCTTTTCTCATTTGAACTCTTTGAACTTCACCTTGTTGGCCACTCAACACTGGCAACTTTTTACAGTAAAATTTCTCGTTCCCAAATGGGACAAATCAACCCAGATAGATGGACTGTAAAGAAAACAGACAACTCTTAACAGACAGATAGCCAAAGATAGTAAAAATTAAAAAGTACTTGAAAATGTAAAAAGCAAAAGTGCTTAGCAGGGGTTATTGTCAGGTCAGGTCTTCCCAAAGAGAAAAGGATGGAGCCAATTACCTCGTTAGATCAAGCAAACGACCCTCTGTGACCCATATAACTCCTAATCAACTGAATACTTCCCTATAGCTATAGATCTAGATTCCCATGTCCTTTATCTTGATTTCTAGATTCCTATCTCTATCGCTCAGGCCTGATTCTTCATACTCCAGACCAGCCTATTGACTTTATGATGTGGTCTAGGGTTGTAGTTAAGAAGGTGAACTCCAGAGCCGGCAGTCCTGGTCCTATGCTGGGCTCTACCTCTGATTCAACATGGAATCAGGGCAACTTACCTACCTCCTTCTCTAAGCCTCAATTTTCTCCTCTGTAAGATGGTGGTAGCATTAGTGCCCACCTCAGAGGTTATGGTGAGAGTGACGTAATCAGCATGAATAAATGTTAGCTCTTGTGAGGAGAGAGCACAGAGACCCCCGAAGGTTACATCCACAGAAAGCAAACCATCCTTGACAGAAAAGATCAATGGGATCCCCCACCGCCACCCTTCTCACAGGAGAAAGCAAATCTTGGTGCCCTAAAGTCTAAGTCTCCATTATCTCCCAGTATGGCATGGAGGAGTCCTCTCACTAGTGCCCTGGAAGTCTGAAAAAATGTTAGCTGATGTCACTTTGTTCAAACTAACAGGTTGGTACTAAAACAGCAGAATCTGGCCAATGAAAACTCAAAACAAAGGCTATTTTCAGTCATGTATAAATAAGACCTGACTTACAGGGGTAATGCACAAACTGTTCAGTTTTTATGGATTCCAGAAAGCCCCAAACCTTCTTTATGTTCAGGAACAGATAATAATTATCCAAACTTTTATCCCTGGCTTTGAAACACATACCTTCAGCTTATCATTGGCCTTCCTGGCACAAATCAGAACTAAATCTAAACTTATGGGCTCTGAACATCTGTGTGACTCCTGCTTTACAGATCAGAGGTGCCCCTGGGAAAGTCCTTGTCAAAACAAATCATATATGGACATTTAATGGAACCCTTGATGGGTCCTTTGGTAAAGTGATATTATGAAAATGAATAACTGCTTAGTAATTGATGTTTATTTGGTAAATATTTGTAAAGCTTTCTGTTTACTCAAAGTAAGAGTTTGCCTTTAAATATATATGCTATTATAGATAAGATCAATTTTTACATAAACACTAAGAGTACTTGAAGCCCTATCAAAGTATGGTACAATAAAAAGCCAAGATGAGCATATGGTTGAAATGGGTGAGGCATCACTTATCTTCTGCCGGCCTCTCCTCCACCCCTGAAATACATATTCACATTCCCTTGGACTTTCTTAAATCCAAGTGTGACATCAAAATTCCTTGGAGTTCTTGATACAGCTGAAGATTCTTGAGCCCTGCTTCAGACAGACATTTCGCCCCCAGATTTCTCACAGCGAAGTCTAAAAATCCCAATAGAAAAGCTGTCTTCCTGTAAACCAGCACAGAGTGCTGGCTCCTTCACAGACACCTCCCAGTGACGTAGGAGAACATCCTGGCCAGGCCTCCTTAGAGCTTTATTCAAGTCTTTAGGACCCTCCGTAGGAGAACTCCTTTCTATGCAAACCTGGTACCCTCCAGACATGTGAAATGACTCTTCCCCTTAGAATCACAGACCATTGGTACTGGAAGGGCCGCTGGAACTCCTCTAATGTGACTCCCCTCCCATTTTACCATTTATTTATGTACAAAAATGTGTACAATAAAATATGAAATATGAAAAATAATACAATGCTAAGCTCAGGGAAAAATAAAAGTTAGAACACAAGGTCAAAACAAGGAAAGAAAATGGCATCAAGCTATCAAGCCAAGGCTCCTGCAGAGTTCCTTAAATAAAGCTTTGAATTTGACTTGAGTTTCCTGGCAGCTGAAGCGGAGAGAAAAACATGCTGGTGAGCAGATTCTTGTCTCTCACTTACAGAGGAGGACGCGCAGTCCCAGGGAGGTAGAGGGGCTCTCCGGTTAGTGCCAGAGCTAAGACAAAACACCACTCTCCTAATTCCCAGACCAGCGTCAACCCTTGTGTCACTCAACTTCAAATTCATATGTATGAGGGCTCGAATCACAGAAGCTTTCCCAAGTCTCTTGTGAATTCTGTGCTTGTTCTTTAAATTTAAGTGTCAGCAAAAAGCTTAGAACCAACAAACTCTGAACTCTGCTACAGCCCAGCACTGGCCCAGCTGAGCTTCCCGGGGAGAACTCCCTCCTCAGTCCTATTCCTCCTCACTCTTTCTCAATCAGGGGCTCTGCCAGAGCACCGAACTGACGGAGGTGACACGCCAACATAACCAGGGTGAAAGAGATTATCAAAAGTCTCTCCTTCCTGTTTTATTCCATTGGTCAACTTTACTAAAATAGTTCTTCTGTGTTCTCAGTTTAAACTGAGTCCCTTGCTTACAGCCAGTTAGCTCCTCTGACAGGTTTTAGGATAGTCAGAGGTAAAATAAACTGACAGTCTTAATTGCCAATGTCTTAACTTTCCTAAGTGTTTTATCATCAGAAATGGAATAGGAAGCTGCCCTTGTACCTCGACCCACTTAGCAGTGGTTATGTCAATATCCAACGTCTTTTTTAAAAACTCTCTTTTGAGTTCTTTCTGTCACCCACCTGCCACATATCATGATATTGGCCATTCTTAAGGTTGAATAGCTTCTCTCACAATGGAATCCCTCACTTTCAGAACTACTGTTCTTGGTATCATCCACCAAGGCAAAAGAGCCTGCTTAGAAGATGCTTTTCTTCCAAGGCCCCAGACATCCCCCACGAGGCCACACACAGCCAGGGGAGGGAACTGAGGCTCTAGCTTCCAGCCCTCGGGTTTCCTAAAAGTATTAATACATGTTCAATGCAGGCTTAAGAATTGAGATATTTAGGGAAAAGCTATTTGATTTCCTGGAGTATTACAAAAATCTATTTTTAAAATTTTCTCTTCTCTAGTTCACTGAAAAATAACTACAGAGCCTTCCGTTGCTTTTGGATGGCACAAGGGATAAGGAATAAGCACGCAAATGAAGAGGGAGGAGCTGTTTGGTATGACGAGGGGACACTACTTTCACCCGCTGAACGTGAGAAGCCTGGATGGGAGGGCCCCTCATCTGCGAGCGCTTCTCGGGCTCCCCCAGGAGGACTAAAGGAGGTTCGCCCTAGAGCGCGAGTTGAAGGAAGAAGCGCGCGGGGCTCCCCCTTGTAGCCATTGGTGGTGAGGCGCACTGGCCGTGCCTCCCCCCCGGAGGTTCACCAAGGAGGAAAAAGACATCTCTAAGGTTTTTGTGAGAGAAGCAAGATCATAAAGAGAAGCGAATCCTAGACTTCCTCAAACTAGGTATCCTAAAAAGCTTCAGTCTGCAGTCCTGGACTCTCGGCCTCAGCTTCACTAACTGCACTTCAAACCTTGAAGCGGCCACTGCCCTGCACCACCGTCATTTACACCATTGCCGAGAAGTCCCCGGCCTCTAACGAAGACAGACAGAGTGGTGGTCGCAGCGGGCGCTCCTGTCCTTGCTGGAGAAGGAAGAGAGCGGTTTTCTTAATGGAAATAGTTCTTAAGAAGAAGCACCCCACCCCACTCCCCAAAGGCACAGAGCCACCTGCCAGCACATCAGCAATGCAGGCGCTTATCCAGAAGCAGCAGAAAAGTCCGCAACTCCAGGGCAGGAATCTTTTGAGGTCATAAAAGATAATGCGACGTTCTCAAGTTTTCAAGTTTCTGGTCCCTGCTGCACTGATGTATAGCTGAGGCTGAGCTAACCACGATGAACCGATTCCCTTAAAACAACCCAAGGACATACAACAAAACTGGAGAATAGATAAAACCATTTCTCCTCCAGAAAGAAGGCTTAGAAGGAGGGTTTGCGCAGACCACGCCCCTCCTGCTGCTCATCACTCACGTCCTAGAGTCCCCATGAAGATTCAGAATGCAACTGCCAACATTTGGGATTAAAGGACCACCCAGAAAATTCTATGCTGGAATCCTTTTAATTAAGCTGGGCTTAATTCTTTTGTCAAAATATATTTGTAAGATAGTAGGAGGGAAAAGCTAGTGGGGCAATGCTTGACAAGCCAAATATCTTTAAAGTGATGGATGGTGGATGAAAATGTAAATGAATATTTATCAAATCTCTGAAGGGGGAGAGGACCTCCTATGATAAAAGCAGTGGAAGAGATCACAGCAGGAAAGACTCATAGCACAATATTTTTAAATGTTATATTTCTGTATGTACAAAAAAGATAAGCCAAATTAAAAGTTAAAAAAAAATGTATCCTAAAAACAGGCAAATATCCTTATATATAAAGAACTCTTTAAAAAGAATCTTTGCCAACCAACATGGAAAATCAGTGAGACCTTGAGAGAGATGGGCAAACCCTCTGAACAGATGATTTTCACAAGACAAAACACAAAGAGATGGTATATTTGGGGGGAAAATCTTCCACTTCACTAGCAATCAAAGAAATACACACTAAATCAACAATGAGAAATTACTGTTTCTCTCCAAAACAGGGAAATATCTTTTTAAATGAAATCTCCCAACAGTGAAAAGGAACTAGTGCAAAGGGCATTTTCATATACTGCTGGGCACGAGTGGTGGGGGTGGGGGTTGGGGGTGGGGAACGGGAGGGGGAAGGATGGTAAACAGCACAGTCTTTGGGGAAGCAGTTTAGCAACATACAGCTCCAGCCTCCAAAGTGTTCATACCCTTTGATCTGGTAATTCCATTCCTGGAAGTCCAGCCTAAGGACATACTCTAAAATAGAGAAAATGCTTTTTATGCAAACAAGCTGCTGTTCCCTGCAGCATCATTCATAACGGTAAATGACTGAAACAATCTAAACACCTCTAATGAGAGTGCTGGATAAATAACCAGGGTTTATACGCAGGGCAAATGAAAAGTGATTTTTTTCCATTTTAAAAAATTACACATGTAATAAATACATTCTCATTATATATTAAAAAAAATTCAAATACAGAAAACAGTACAAAAGGCAAAGACCCTCTCTCCCCCGTCCCTGCCCTTAACCACTTTCCCAGCCCAATGCTAATTTAATCCCCTTCCCAGTAGTAGCCGCTAGTAGGAGTTTGATGTGTGTCTCTCCAGACATTTTTCTAGGTATTTATTTACATGTATATGTACACATATATAGTTAAGCTTTGTTTTCTTCTACAAAAATGGGATCATACCATCTGTATTACTGTGTAATTCATTTAAATATTTCCAAGCAATTTTTTCATATCAATACACATGGATCTACCTCAGTCATTTTTAACTGCTCTACAGAATTCTACAAGATGAATATAATTTAACCATTCTCCATCTAATGTAATTAATTAATTAATGATAAACCTAATTAAGGTTTATCATTTTCCATCATAAATTATGCTGCTCTAATAAACACCCTTATACATATAAATAAGCATTTATAGAATTTATTAAAATATGGGGAAAATCCTTATGTCATAATGGTAACCAAGTTCTATATACAGTACAATTTCAACTACATAATAATATACATAGAAGAAAACACAGAAAAAAAAATAATAACAGTGGTTGTTCCTGGATAGTGGGATTATGAATTTTTTCTTAGTTTCTATATTTTTCTATATTTTTCAAATTTTCTGTAATGAACAAGTATGGCTCTATAATTGGAGAAGAGTAAAATTAATTTGTAAATAATAAGAATAATTATTATTCCATTATTTACATGGTGGGAGAGGGTATAGTAGAAAGTTATGAAAAGAAATACAGCAAATCTTAGTTTACCTAGAAGGCAGCTGTCAGAATTGGACAACGAATGAAGTTACCAAACTAGCCACAGGACAAAAACTGCTCAACTAGCCATCATGAATAGGGATAACCAGTTCCCTAGTGTGAAAGAATGGTGGTTAACACTAAAAAATGGCACGTTAGTAGACATGCTAAATTAGCTAGCATATCCAAGAGAACTGACAACATATGTCCAACCCGAAAACTTGTACATGAATGTTGACAGCAGCATTATTTGTCATAGCCAAAAACTGGTAACAACCCAAATGTCCATCAACTGATGAATGGATAAATAAAATGTGGTATCCGTACAATGGAATGTTATTAAGCCATAAAAAGGAATAAAGGATGAACCTTGAAAACATTATGCTAAGTAAAAGAGGCTCACAAAAGGCTTACACTGCATGATTCCATTTATATGAAATATCCAGAACAAGTAAATCCACGGAGACAGAAAGTAAATCAGTGGTTGCCTATGGCTGGGAGGGTTGAGAAGAAATGGGAAGCAACTGCTAACGACTAAGGGGTTTTGTTTTGGGATGATGAAAATGTTCTGAAATTAAATAGCGGTGATGATTGCACAACTGTGAAAATACTAAAAACCACTGAACAGTACACTTGAAAACAGTGAATTTTATGATGTGTGAATTATATCTCAGTAAAGCTGTTACAGAAAATAGCTAGTAGCAATGAATTTAGTTTGTGGATGTGTTAAATTAGTTGATTAAAAAAACAATAAATTTAGCATGTAAATAGTTTGCCATACACAAAAGGCTACATAAAATTATTTTCAGTGAACATTAGCCAGGTATAAACTTTCTTTCCTTCATGTCCTGGTGACAGCAAAGGAGAAACAATTTAATCAAAATGGATTAAAGACTTGAATGTAAGACCTGAAACTATGAAACTTCTAGAAGAAAACATAGGAAGTACGCTCTTGACATCGGTCTTAGCAACATATTTTCAAGCACCATGTCTGACCGGGCAAGAGAAACAATAGAAAAAATAAACAAATGGGACTACATCAAACTAAAAAGCTTCTGCACAGCAAAGGAAACCATCAACAAAACGAAAAGACATCCTAACAACCGGGAGAAGATATTTGCAAACCATACATCTGATAAGGGGTTAATCTCAAAAATATATAAAGAACTCATGCATCTCAACAACAAAAAAACTAACAACCCAATTAAAAGATGGGCAAAAGACCTGAACAGACTTTTCTCCAAAGAAGATATACAGACGGCCAACAGACACATGAAAAGATGTTCAAAATCATTAACTATCAGGGAAATGCAAATCAAAACTACAATGAGATATCACCTCACGCCCATCAGAATGGCTATAATTAACAAGACAGAAAACAACAAGTGTTGGAGAGGATGTGGAGAGAAGGGAACTCTCATACACTGCTGATGGGAGTGCAAACTGGTGCAGCCTCTATGGAAAACAGTATGGAGACTCCTCAAAAAATTAAGGATAGAACTACCATATGATCCAGCTATTCCACTGCGGGGTATTTATCCAAAGAACTTGAAAACACCAATGAGTAAAGATACATGCACCCCTGTGTTCATTGCAGCGTTATTCACAATAGCCAAGACTTGGAAGCAACCTAAGTGTCCATCCAGGGACGAATGGATAAAGAAGATGTGGTATATATACACAATGGATTACTACTCAGCCATAGGAAACGATGAAATCCAGCCATTTGTGACAACGTGGATGGACATTGAGGGTATCATGCAAAGTGAAATAAGTCAGAGGGAGGTCAAATACCGTATGATCTCACTCATTAAGTAGTAGACAATAACAACAACAAACAAACACATGGAGACAGAGATAGGACTGGTGGTTACCAGAGTTCCCCTGTTACTACTCCTGGTACCCCCTCCCTCCCAGGAGGGAGGGGGGAGGGCGAAAGGGATAACTAGGCACATGTGTGTGGTGACGGGTTGTAATTAGTATCTGGATGGTGAACATGAGAACATGATATAATCCATGCAGAACTAGAAGTACAATGATGTACACATGAAATTTATACAATGTTATAAACTAATGTTACTACAATAAACAAAAAATTAAAAAAAAAGAAAAGAAAATTATTTTCAGTGAACATTAGCCAGGTATAAACTTTCTTTCCTTCATGTCCTGGTGACAGCAAAGGAGAAACAATTAAATAATATATAAATAATTTCATTTTTGAAATTAATAAAAATTAAGAAAGAAAAATAGCAAAACTTAACCAAGACAATATAATCTAATTTGGCAAACGTATTCTTTTTGGAGAGGAGAAAGGACAGATTAAAAATTAAGATTATGGGGCCAGCCCCATGGCATATGGGTTAAGTCCAGCATGTTCCACTTCGGCAGCCCAGGTGCGCAGGTTCGGTTACCAGGCACAGACCTACACCACCTGTCAAGCCATGCTGTGGCGCTGACCCACATACAAAATAGAGGAAGACTGGCACACATGTTAGCTCAGGGCGAATCTTCCTCAGCAAAAAAAAAAATTTTTTTTTTACCTTTATTTATTTATTTTGTGAGGAAGATCAGCCCTGAGCTAACATCCATGCTAATCCTCCTCTTTTTGCTGAGGAAGACCGGCTCTGAGCTAACATCTATTGCCAATTCTCCTCCTTTTTTTTTTCCCCCAAAGCCCCAGTAGATAGTTGTATGTCATAGGTGCACATCCTTCTAGTTGCTGTATGTGGGACACGGCCTCAGCATGGCCGGAGAAGCGCTGCGTTGGTGTGCGCCCAGGATCCGAACCCCAGGCCGCCAGTAGCAGAGCGTACGCACTTAACCGCTAAGCCATGGGGCCAGCCCCCCAAAATTTTTTAATTAAATAAATAAATAAAAATTAAGATTATGGGTGAAATTTTGAATCAAGAAAATATTTAACCACAGATGCTCCTGGGTGATGTACATACAACTTTTGCAAATTTGACCTCATGCAAACTGATACACATATAAGGCATGGAATCAAATTTGGTGATGTGGGAAACTTTGCACAAAAATGCAAAGTAAAATACCACAAAGCAGGCCAGTGAATGCCAAGAATTAAAAGCATAAATTGTCCTGTGGCCACCAGAAGCTGCAGGCCTCAGTTACTGGGCAGGTTCTCATTCCCTCAGTGTTATTCCAGAATTATCTATGTTACTCCCTCTCACTCCCCCTTATTGATTTCTGATGATGACTAGTAAGGGATCAAGCAATAGCCAGAATGTAGAATTCATAAGCACCGGAATGCTGAATTAGAGCAAAAATCCAAAGCATCGCAGAAATCTGGCCAAACCCTGTCTTTCACTGCACTTGGACTTGGCTGACCACTTCCACAACGAAAACATCCAGAATGAAGGCACTGGCACAAACAGAACAACTGAGAGGTCCTGCCACATTCCAATCCACAAACATAAAACAAAGGGGGGCTCAGGTGCTATTCGGAAATAGAAAAGTCAATAACAAACACAAAAGAAGAATAAAGCTTAAAAAAGTATGCTGCTCGGATTAATGATTCAGTAAAGGCTAGAAAATCGGTCTGAAGACAGAAAGTGTGATTACAGAAGGGCATTCCAGTCGTTTTAAAACTCATGAAAATGTTCAGAACAAGAAACCAAGTGGGGAGGCTGCCGGTTCAGTAATAAAAGCACCAGTCATGTATCTCAAAGAATTGTAAAAATATGATACAAAAATGTGGTTCTATAACAAGTGCAATAAATCTTTAACTTTGATGAAATTGGATTTTCTAAGAAAAAACTTAAAAAGTCAGATGGCATTTATTTCAAAAGAAGAAAGTGTCCGAGTTTAAGGCTGCAAAAGGTAAACTGAGCCTTTTGCTTGAGGATAACATGGCAGGAGGTTATACATTGGTATCTTGACTTGCTTATCACTCAGAAAGCCCATGTGTATTTAATACACTCTCAGCTCACAGAAAATCCTGATTGTACAAAACCATGCGAAAGAGTCGCATAAGTCAGGGGATCATCTCTATTAGAACTATTCTGACAAGTTTCCATTTCACTAGAATCTCCTAGAGTCGATATATTGGTATTTAGAGGAATGGATCAAATAATTCAAGCTCATTGGGTATGTTTCAGATTCTGATATGGCCTACATTGTAGTTGTAGCAATTCTTGCTAACATTTTATGAGACAAAAACCGCATTCAAATCGGTTAGAACAATGCTGAATACTCCGTGGTCTTTAAATAGCATCAGTGAAAGCTACCTTAACCTGGGCTAGTTAACAGTTATTTCCAGGACTCGTCCACTGACCATAAAGTGGACACATGTTATTCAGTGACGTGCTGGAGAGGGCTGATTGCCCACATCTCTTCCCAACTTTGAGATTTCACACTGATAGGTTAAAATCAGCCTTTGGTGGGAGTATTTACACCAATGAAACCAGCAAATGCTACAAATCAGGGCTTTTTTCTTCTTCTTTTTTCAGAGGGAGCCAGTTGTTAAACATTTATCACCACACCACTGGTTATTTCCTAATCTCTCTGGTTGAATGGCAGCCACAAAGGTAAAACACGGAATTTCAATTCTTGTTCTTATGATCGATGCATTTTGTGGCTCTGCTTGAGTAGCTTCACCTCCTCCATTAGCCCTAATTCAACAAAGAGAGACAGCCCTGCTTGTTAATGCCAAGTCACGTGTGTGAAGAGGGGCACTGTCCTTGGCAAGTCAAGCCCCCAGGCAGTAAGACCTTCGGAGGCCTCGGACACCCACGGACTACCTTCCCAAGCTCGGTTTCCACATGAACATCCCATCAGCACCTCACACGGAGCACAACTGATCTTCCTGCCAACTGTCGGTGAAAAGCACCACATTTACTGGCCAGAAGAGTGGAAACCATCCTCGACAACTGCTACCTCTCACCAGATTCCCTCTCATCTTACTCTCTGAAAATCTCCCCACTCGAATCTCCCTCTCCAACCCGTCTTAGTGTGGTCCCCTTTGTCCCTCCCCTGTCCCCCAATTTCTCCCTTTCATGCATCCCCCACATGGTTGTTGGGCTGAAATATTTTTTAAAAGCAAGAGGGAGCACACCACTCCCTTCATAATAGTTGTCGATTACTCCCCATCAACTTGGGTATAAAGTCCAAATTCCTTGGCCCAGTGGAAAAGGCCCTTTAGTGTCGGATTCTGGGCCACTTCCACACTCACCCCTTATCGGCAACTCCCTGGTCACCAACCACTCCCTGCTTATTGTTTGCTGGACACACTAGTCTCTCTCCCCCGTGCCTCTACTTCACCCTGGAGAAGTCAAGAGAGGCATAATCCACCCCCACTCCACCAGCTCTCTCTTGGGCATTTCTCCAGCCCAGCACTCAATACACCTAGGTTTCAAATGGGTTTAAGAGTCTGTGACCCCCTCCAGGCTTGAGCCCCTTGAAGGTCTTTAATTTCTGTACTCCTAGAACCTAGTTCAGAGCCTGCACAGAGAGGCCGCTCCAATCCGCAAAGCAGGGATAGTACTGTTTACCTGAGAGGGTGGTTGGAAGGATTGAATGAGACGGTGTATGCAGTGTACTTGCAGCATAACGCATGGCACGGAAATATGGGCACACTTCCTCTGGAAGAGCCCCAACTAGAGAACCATGCCGCCATCATAATATTATACACTTATTTAGCAATGTGTAATATACAAAGTTCATCCATCAACCAAATGCAGAGTAGGAGGGAGACAGGTCAAAATATGTTTTCAATGATCTTTTGATTCAAAGAGCTTTGTTTCCCAGCTCCTTTCCCTGGCTCAGCATTTATTTTTAAGAAGGTAACCAGGCATGATGGAATCAGCTCAGCTAATCTTTAAAATAAAGACCTTAAAAATTCTCTACACACGAGAGCTTTCAAACTTCTTTTTGAAAGCAGTGGTTCCCCTTCTTCTCCAGACGCAATCTTATTAGGTATCTTAAATGTGGCGATCAAAGCAGGGCTGGTCTGAGAGAAGCAGGATCTGGAACCACGACCAAGCCTCCCCTCCCAGGATGGTCCCTCTGCAGAACCTGGAGGCTCTGAGGAACACACCTTTCAAAACACTCCCTTGGTCTATAAATGCGGAAACTAAGGCACAGAGAGGTCTAGGACCTTGCCCAAAGTTCTGGAATCTGGTAAAGCCAAGCCTGGGATCCAAGACTCTTTCCACCATATCATACTGACTCCTCAGAATCAAGACAATAGTCAGTGGTCTCAGGACCAAAGGTTTACACTTCTTACATACTACTATTAATCACCCCTAAGTACTGCAATTGTACAAAGCTAAGACAGGCAGCTGCAAGAGTAAATAAATTTAATCTGTTTCCACTTGACAAAGGTCAAATGGAAGAATATTAATATAATCAGCCTTCCCTGAAGGAGATAAAAATAGCCTTCTCTGGCTGCCAAGAGAGTTACAACCCACACAGAAAGGGAACATATCAGTTTCTGGAACAAAGATAAAGGAAGTCAAAGAACCACCTTCAAGATTATTCTAAAGGTAAGGGGTAAGTAGCCCTATTACAGCCAGGTTAATAAAGGATCTACTGGTAGAGATTGCCCCTTGCCCACCCATAGCCACTTTCCCCTTCTTTCTTAATTACATAAGCCTGATTTTATTCAGGGTGTCCCCAGCTAAAACACTAAATTTTCCAGCTTCCCCTACAGACGACCCTACTACTAAGTTCTGGCCAATGAGATTTAAGTAGTCATTGGGTAGGACTTTGGAGAGTGTCCTTTAAGGGGGACTGGCCTTTTCCCATTTTTTCTTTTTCTGTTCTCCTTTCCACAACCGGGAACTTGGATGTGATGGCTGCCGTTCCAGCAGCTATCTTGTCACCTTGTCATATTTTTCATTTTAACGAAAGGCTTGCACGAAAGCCGACAGAGCAGAAAGAGAGAAAAAGCCTCAGTCCCTGGTAACTTATGAAGAAGCCATCAAAACAGCCTTGAACTGCCCTAAACCTCTGGCTTTTTTATGTGAGAGAATAAACCCTTATAAGATAAATTTACAGTAGTTAGGTCCCTTTTACTAGCAGCCAAACACAATGCCTAACCAATATAGACCTCGGCTTCACTGGCAGAAGCTACAGAGCCATATGGAGATACATAAGATAAGTGTTGACTCAAGGGAAGGAGGAAATTCATCGCATGTCCTCTCCCAACTCCTTCACAGATTTTCAAGAATAATTTCAGAGCAGGTCAGCAGAGGGCAAGCACCCACAGTTAAAATCAGATGACTAGTAGCTGAACTTAGCAAAGTCTGGCAGAAAAAATAAGTCTGTGAAAGCAGAGGGTGTCAGGGTGACCAGATGAGGGACCCTGCATCGCCTCTTCCCCTGTATCTGACCAGGAGAGGGGCCCCTCTTTGTACCTCTTCAAGGTTGCAGAATTCTTGCCGCAGGGCTAGCTTCAGATTAGTGCATTCTCTCCCGCATCTCAGTGCTACCAGACACTCCTTGGTTAGATGTGGCACCTAATCAGAGGACACAGGTTCTTAATGGAGAAGTCTGAGGGAACTCCGTGCTCCTGCTCTGCCTAAAAAGGCAGCCAAAGCTTTGTCACTCCAACTTAACAGGCCAACACTCACATCCACGCACCCCAGCTCCCTCTAAGGGGTATCTCTGTGGTTCCAGGAATCCACGTGTCATAGCACCCAGGTAAAACAAGGTGCTTTAAAAGGGGTTCCCCAGTGCTCCTTACTTGAGCAGCTACTACCATGTTGTACAGCCTTAGGCAAGGCATTTAACTGCTCTAAGCCTCAGTGTTCTTATCTGAAAAATGGGTACAATAATAGTACCCACCTTAAAGGGCGGTTGTGCAGGTTACATGAGTTAACCTTTACAAAGCAGCCAGAACAGTGCTTGGCACCTCATAAGTGCTCAATATATGTCAGCTATTAATATCATTGAGTTATTTTTATTTCTTTTCAAAGAGAACTATCTTAAAATTTCTCCATCATTTTTTCTCCCATTATCAACAGGTGCCCCTTTTCTCTCTTCTTCACATTTCCTGGGCAGTCGGCACTCTTGCTCTGCATAAAGGGCATAGTGCATTACCTTCTCCACACCCCAATATTTTTTTTACCTGAAACCTTAGACATCTTCCCTGTAAAGTATCACCAGTTTTCAGCTCTTTCAATATTCCTATCTCAGGTCACACAGTCATAATTATGCCATAACCATACCTCTGGAGATGGCTAATGAAATGGAAAAGTGCTATCAGTTAAGCCTTTAACCTTTAATATCAGAGGTGGCAGTCCTACTGTAATTCTGTACCGGTTACCCTCCTAAGGCATACGTAGTATTTAAACAAAACAATTTCACCAGTGATTTGGTTTTAAAAATGGATTGAAGTTTGGGAAAGACACACAAAGAAAAATAGAGTGTAAGTGGCTTTTTAAAAAAGCGGATATACCTTACAGAATAGCTCCAATAACATCTTTTGGCGAGCTCGCTCATAAGGGTCATATGGATACAGCTTCCTGCCGGGATAAGCGTCATCCAGGTACTCACAAGCGATGACAGATTCGTAGATCAGTTGACACTTGCTGTTCTCCAGCACAGGAATCTGGCCAAAAGGGTGCTTTGTGTAGTACCATTCAGGCTTGTTTCTCAGGTTAATGTTGATAACTTCATGTCTTAATAAGCAAAGGGAAAACAAGACAGAACAAACATTAGAGGTTTATTCAAGCAGACGCTCATCTTGAAAGCAAAAGAGATCAATTTATAAAATTTAAATTTGCACTAAGTTTTTTAAAGTTTAGGTTTTTTACAAAGAAAAGTACATAACATCGTCTGCATCCCTACAGTAAGATGTGTTCACTGTTTTCTATACCTTGTCTTGTTTGCTCCTTGTGATTCCTGGCTCCAAGAGGTTGAATCTCCTGCCAATATCACCACTGGGAAGGAGCAGAGCCAAGACCAGAGCCCAGGAAGTCTGACTCAGGGCTCTCGTGCTTAACCTCAGCAGTACAGAGTTTCGTACATTTTAAAGCTTGAAAATACAAATCTGATATTAACAGGTCACAACAGAGTATGGTCAACGTTAGCATTCCGAGCATGAATTCTGGCATCTGACGGCCTGGGGTCTGGACAGTTTGGCTTGTGTTCTTGGCCAAATTCCTTAACCTTTCTGTGCTCAGTGTCCTTAAGTGTAAAATGGGGATAATAATTGTACCCATCTCTTGGCATAATTGTGAGGATCAAGTAAGTGAATTTGTATAAAGTGCTGAGGATAGTGCCTAGAACATAAACAAGCAATAACTTTGTATTCCTCTTATTGTTATTAATTATTACTATGAGAGGTTCAAGCCCATAATGTTACCAGAGGCGACATTGTTTAGTTGTCACGGGTAGAAGCCAGGGATGCTGCTAAACACCCAACAACGTGCAGGACAGCCTCCCCCCACCCCCACCACACACAAACAACAAAGAATTATCTGACCCAGTATATCAATAGCGCCACGGTTGAGAACCCTGCCCTAAAGAAATATGACATTAGTTCCTAAGCTGCCAACTTATGACTATGGGTAAAACATCAAGCTACTGTTATTTTAAACAGGTAAACTTAGGGCCAACTAGCACTGAGCAAGAGGGAAGAATCTGGAAATATATGCCACATACACTCAACAAAGCAGAATTACACAATTTTATCTAAAATGTCTCTGTATTAGTCTCTGTACTTCTCTGACACCCCGAAGTCACCCCCTAATGATGGCCTCTCCAAGACAAGAGTCAAGAACACGGCCTCCGCACTTCAGCTTTGAGGCCTGTTGCATCACGCTGGGCCCATTCCACAACGTTGCTCTGCCTTCCAAATCCAGACCTCTTTTGCAAGAGCTAGTCTGGCAAAATTCCTTCTGGAAGGATATGGACCCATTTCTCGGGTATGTCAGGACCTTCAAGACACCTCTTGACAGCAGTTCCTTCCATTTCATTGTTTAGAACTATTTGTTGATTCATTCAAAAAACATTTTTAAGCACCTACTATGCCAGGCTCTCTTCTAGCCCACGAGTACAAGAGAAAAAGTCCCTACCCTCGAGAACTTACATTTGAGGGGGGTGAGTGGAAGTGGGCTGGGGGTGTGGAGGAAAGATGGATAAACAAGTAAGAAAATGTTGGATGCGACAGGCGCAATGAGAAGACAACAGAGTTGATCTGAAGGTGCCTGGGGTAGGGGCGGGGGTGGGGGCTACATTCCAAAGAGCAGAGAAGGCCTCGGTGGCCTCCGCTACGCCCATCCTTCACAAGCATTATGGGAGGGAACCAGCTCAGCAGAGCCACCATTCAGTTCACTCTGAGTTGTTCTAAAAGTTTCATTCACAGACACGGCCCCGCATGAGCTCTGCACTTCAGGACCGCGCGCTAAAAATCTCGCCTTTTGCTAATCATTTATTCACTTGGACTCAGAAGAAAGAGACGGAACCCCTCTGAAATCTGAGCAGGGGGCCCCGGATTTTACACATCTCCCTGCGCTTGCGGGGCGCTGGCCTCCGGCTCCTCACCTGATGCCTTTGGCCCGGAGGACGAGGCGCGTTCTGTGCGCATAGGGGCAGAACCGCATGCTGTAGATGCGGATCAGGCCCTCTGGGACCGGCCCCGGGGGGACGCTTCCTGCGGGGGTAAGGGGGACGGAGAGGTGGATTAGACCAGTGGGGAGAGGGGCTCACTTCCCAACCCGGAACCCCAAGAGGGCTGCGCGCCCTCAACCTCCGGAGTCCCAGAGAGGGCACTTTGCACGTGGCTTTTGCGCAAAGGAACCCTTCAAGTCCCTCCCCGCCGCGCTGGTCTGGGGACTAAGGCCGGGCAGCCCCTTCTCCGGAGGCAACATCCCAGCCATGCGGCGCCCCCCGCCTGCGGACCGCTGTCGAGAGGACTCACCTTTCCCTAAGGTTCTGGTCGCATCCTCAGCCATGGTCTCCAGGCGTCTGCGCATCGCCCGGCGCTCACAGCCGCTGCCCTGTCGCTCCTCGCCACCGCAGGCTCCAGCGACAGCTGCGCTCCAGCGCGCGCCTCCCGCCCCAAATTCAATTTTTGAACGACTAGGCTCTGGCGGGGCAGAGAGGAAATGATCTGGGACCAGAGCTAGAATAACTTAACCTAGAGAGACATCGCCCCAGATTCAGAAGCCAAAGAGTAGTAGGAGTGAGCAAAAACCCTGAAAATTACCCCTTGCTTTGAACAGGCGCGTACACCATTCGGTGGGGTCTCTTCTCGACGTCAAGAATCCGCAAGGAACAGGCATTTAAACTCCATCCAGCACGTATTTCAAGGGAGTTTAATAAAAATTGACCAGGGTAACGCTATTGTTTTCTCTACTATTCTAAGCCCTCCCTCCTGCGTCTCTAATTGGACACATCCTCTGTATAATGAGTAAGGGTTTTTTCCTTTTTAAAATAAGGCCAAACTTCCTCATGATATGGCAGATAAGAAGGAAAAACTTGTTAGTGTTGAGATTTTGCACGACCCTGAGAAGGAGCACCTCTTTACATTTTGTGCCCTGGACTCCTCACTTGCCTCACCCTAGTTCTGGCCCTATTTGTGAGATTTTACCCAAGCTATGAAAAACTGGTAACGAATAGAAACAGGATACCTAGAGGCAAAGACAAATTTGTGAGCTCTCTCCACACCCCCAGCATAAATTTCAAAGAAAATCCTTTTTAATTGTAAAGGACACATTGCCAACAGCGCAGCAATTCAGGGGCCACTTGGATAGCTTTTCCACCTACATGAGATAAGGGAGGTAGCTGCCTTTACTTGACCCTGATAGGCTGAGATCCTGAAATTTAGCAAGCGGAAAGATAACTCCTTTAATTTTGCAGAACCGAGCTGAAATGGGAATTGCTTGTAAATGGATTTCGTAGGATTGACAGGTAAAAGGGAGAAGTATTATGTGTTTCACTCACACTGACTAAATGATTTCCATGGACTACCTTATTTGATTCCCACAACTACTCAGTTAGGCAGCTAGTACTATTCCTATTTTACAAAATAGAAAACAGCCTCAGAAAAATGAAATTATTTGCCCAAAGTGACCAGCTAGTTGGGTTGAAGAATTTTAAAACTCCAAAGCCTGACTCATTGTCTTGGCTTTTACAGCTGGCAACAGCGTGGAGAGGAAAGGATCTAAGTCCCGGAAAAGATACAGCACATAATAGCTGCTCAACAAATGGTAGCTGAATCTAAATATCTTTATTAAAAATGACAGAACCTAATTATGCGCCTTATGAATGGGCACATTTGGGCTTTGGAATTCCAATCTATCCAGAAATTAATAGTGATTAATAGTGTTCACATTTTTTTTTCTACTGAATAAGAATCTTTGAAAATCTTCAGAATAGTGATTCAATTACGTTTTTTGCTAAATCATTCAGAGTGATTTCACGTGAGATACAGCAAGTTGTTGTTGTTTTATAAGAATTGGGGAGTGGCAAAAATGTTTGAATAAATGTTCTCTGAAAAGAAATCTGGTACTGGAAAAGACAAATTGGTTCTTGACTTGCCATGCTGACAATTGTGCATTTTGGAAGATAGAGAAAGTAACAGGATAACTACTATTCTGGAGCTAATTTTTATTAAGAAGGACAAACTGGGTGGTAAAATAGAAGCAACAAATGTAACCACATCACGTGAGAGCTTCTGGAAGGCACCTAGGCAGACAAATGAATCCCTCACATAAAGAATGCAGATTTCAAACAGTTGAGAGAGAATATATCCAGATTCTAAAAGGGAAGGCCATAAGAGGAATGTGAAATACTCAAAATCAAAATAAGTTGTTACTAACATTTTATGCTTTTTGTGTATGCACTCATTTAATCCTTAAAACAGTCCTATAAGGGTTCTATTATTATTTCATTTTAACAGATGAGTAAACTGAGGCCAGCAAGGTTAAGTCACCTGTGAAAAGCTTCACAACTAGTAAGAAGGAGAGGGAGGCTTATGAAGCCTGGAAGTTGGACTCCAAGGGCAGCACTCCAGCCAGGATCTTAGTCTACACCAGAGACAGGCAAACTTTTGCTATAAAAGTCAAGAGAGTAAATATTTTAGGCTTTTCAAGCCATCTTGTTTCAACTGCTTAACTCTACCCTCATAGGGTGAAAACAGCCATAGATAATATAAAAATGAATGGGTGTGGCTATGCCCCAATAAAACATTTTTTTGGACACTGAATTTGAATTTCACACATATATAGTATTTTTTAATAGACTTTATTTTCAGAGCAGATTTGGGCTCACAGCAAAACTGAGCAGAAGTTATAGACATTTCCCATATACCCCCTACTCCCACACATGCATGGCCTCCCCACCATCAACATTCCATACCAGAGAGGTACATTTCTTACAATCAATGAACCTACACTGACACATCATTATCACTCAAAGTCCATAGTTTATATCAGGAATCACTCAGTGAATTTCATATAATTTTCATGTGTCACAAATTATGGTTTTTCTCTTGATTATTTTTCAACCATCTAAAAATGTAAAAACTATTCTTAGTTCTTGGACTGTACAAAAACCAGCGGTGGGCTGGATTTGGACTACTGCCCTTAGTTTGCCCATCCCTGGTGTATATTGACAATGATTGAATAGTGTCGGGGGAAGAGGGAGAATCTCCCTCTGCCCTTTCCCTTAAGGTTCTTCTGGCTGGCCAAATAATCAACAAGACAGGTTAGCAGGAGAAAATAATACCAAGTTTAATAACATGTATACATGGGAGAAAGCAGGGACACTGCGTTTCTCAACACAATAGCAGAAATTCTCGTCTTAAATATCTTTTTCAGCCAATGACAAAGGAGGATTTTGGCGGTGGGGGGAGTCAGTTACAGGAGATTACCACTAAAGCACAGTAAACAAGAGTAAGGTTTATTATGTAGCTCAAGGCCTCACCTTCCACATTGACAAGTCACTAGAGATGAGCTCATCCCCCTCTCTTCTCCAAACAGAGAGGGAGATACCTTTACAAATGGAGATTTCCCTTATAAATGTAAATGATTGTCTGGCAACTCTTCGAAGGGTCATCCAGAGAATGTGGCCAGAGAGACAGAACTTCTGATAAGAGGGGCTTGTTGGTGCCTTTCCTGTTGTAACATTTACCCTACGTTATCTTTACAGCCATCATGATAGATCTGTTCCAGGAAGGAGCCACCATGTCAAATTCTTTAGGCAGTTAGTGGGGGAGGTCAAATGTCCTCAGAGAAAACAACCAAGGTAAAGAGATAGATTTCAGGGTGGCCAAATCTTGATCTCCCACAATAGCAATGGCCAACTGGGAATTCCATTTGTAAAGTAAAAGGTTCTTGGATCCACAGCTTTTTCCTTTGTCAGAAGAGAATGCATTTCTAAGCTTTTTCTTCTCATTCCCACCTTTTAAAGGAAACCAGCTCTGAGAGTTGGAAAATATTGGTTATTAAAAGTATACCTGTATATGGGAAGTAATGTTCTGAAATGCAAGTCTATTTAGTGTAGTTAGGGAAGAAGAGACAGAGGGATGGAAACAGTTCTTCTGCTGAAGGGAAGCCATAAGATGTCAAGGTTCTCACTTGGCACTATACCCAAACCTTGGCTTTGGCACGCAGGCAAGCTATCTAACCTCTTTGACCTTCATCTTCCTCACCTGTAAAATGAGAATACTAATAGTACCTACTTGAAGGGTTTTCAGTGTGGAATGAAATCATACAGGCCATCCTCAGCACAGTAAGAGCTCAGTGTACTTCAAAATTAATGACTAATATCAGTAAATTAGAACACATTTTTAACAGCATAGTGCATTCTAACACTATATCCACAAAGATGAAATGCACTGCAATTCAGCTTTGCCAAGCACATTAGAATTAAAACCAGAATCAACCCAGAATACTAACTTCATCAGTTACCAGTTTAACGCCAGCTGAATGGGTTGAATGCTGCAGGCTACGTTTCAGTAGTGTGGTTTTTAATCTTACCACTGAACACTATGGTTTCCCTGGAAAGATTTTAATTATGACCTTTAAGCTTATCCCTACTTCCTTTTTAAGATCCAATACGTACCTCTCTGAAATCCTCTTTGCAAATTTTCCTTCTATGTTATTATATCATGTTTACACGTCTGTTATACTGACTCACTCAAGCAAGAAACCAATGGTAGTAAGGCCATACTAAACCTACTCCAAATTGGTTGCCAGCTACCTGAAATATAATCGGATCTGTTTTGAAAACGTGGGGAACTTTTGTCATGGGTGATAATGACTTAAGCCCTCTAGGAAAAGAATGCCGCTACAGAAGTAATTTCTTCACTCGATTCACAAGACTCTGTTTTGAGAAGAGGAGAGGAAGTGGAGTTTGCATTTTGCAGTTTTTCAAAATTTTTTTGTCATACCAATCTCTGATAGTGGTAGAAACTGAAGGACATTCCTCGTAATATTTCAGAAGCCTAACTTACATGAAAGATTATGTTACCTGGTGTTCAGTTATTGTTCAAATTCAAAGTGGGATAAGTGAGGGAAAAGGCTCTATCTTCAGATGGGCCTAGATTCAGGACTTGTTCCCAGGAAGTTAGGATTATAGGGAATTCTGTGTTGTAATGTCTTGGAGACATTTTTTTTTTTTTCAGTTCTCTTGAGCTACAATTGACACACAGCTCTGTATGACTTTAAGGTGCACCACATAATGACTTGACATACATATATCGTGAAATGATTACCACAATAAATTTAGTTAACATCCATCTCCTCATATAGTTATAAAAAAAGATTTTTTTCCTCATGATGAGAACTTTTAGGATCTACTCTCTTAGCAACTTTCAAATATACCATACAGCAGTGTAAACTATGGTCAACTTGTTATACATTACATCTCCAGTACTCATTTATCTTATAACTGTAAGTTGGTACCTTTTGCCCACCTTCATCGAATCTCCTCCCACATACACAACCACAGATCTGGGACATAGTAATTATACTAAAGTTGTCAGAGGAGGAACTTCATCTTCCCACTAGGGAAAGCAGAGTCAAAGGTGAGTTTCTTTTTATGTACTTGATTCTGCTTTCCTATCACTATTTTTCTTTACAGCTTGAGGAATTAAAGAAAAAAAATTTAAACATTTTGATATAATAACATTTAAATGAACAAACGCAGATTTTCAAGATCCTGAAATCAGCCAAAGTCAAACATTTGTAAAATCAAACAAAACACACTGAGTTTGGAAAAGGAACATCAACACTTCCTGTTAAATCCCAGGCAGTATAGTGGTGTGTCAAAAAACCTCTCCTGGCTCAAGCTCTAAATGCTAAGAGCTGATGAATAAAAAAGAGACCGGGGCAGAAGCATGTGTAAGTTCTTATCTCAAGAAGGGTCTAAATGACTGTGAGTTCAGACTGGATTTGAGTCTCCTCTTCAGCATTTACTGGCTGGTTGACTTTGGGCAAATCACAACTTTCTGTGCCCTGGTATTGTCATCCGTAAATCAGATCTAATAGTACCAATACATCACGTGATTTGGAGAGGATTAATTCAAATAGTGGATGAGAAGCATTTAATACTTAGCGTTCTCCTGTTATCTAGTAAGCATTCAACATTAGCTATTATTATTATTTGAATGTAGCAGGGAAGACCCATAGACCTCACAAAGACAGGACATTCCCAGAGACCAAATTCCCGATTGCCAGTGCCTTATAATGTAGCCAAATTAGCGGTGCCAAGAGGCAGCGCTGACAACTAGTGATCTGCGGTCTTTTTTACCTGTCTCCAGCCAAATCAGAAACATAACAACTCAATGAGTTTGGTTTTTTTTCTTTACGTTAAATATATTCGCTTCAAAGACGTGTTTCTTAGCCTTAGATTATAACCCTTGTACGTTTTTGATGTTAAAAATCTTTGATGAAACTTTGATAAAGTAGTTGGACTTTCTTTTAAAGGTGTTAGGCAAAATAAAGTTGGCAATCCTATTCTGGGCCCCGAAATTCGTGAAAAATCCCCAAATTCAGAATTAACCTCAACCCACTCTTCTCTTCAAACGCAGCACAGGCCTGACCGGCCCACCCGGTGGCGGTGAATGGAGAGAGACCCCCGAGGGACCTCTGGCCCCCTGGCACACAGAACCGGAAGTGGAGAGGCAGTGGCCGCAGAGGGAGGCGGGGCCCAAGCAGAACCCGCCCCTTAGAATCCTACCCGCCAACTGGCCGCAGCGCCCAGAGCTTCAGCCAATCCTCGAAGCCTTTGGAAACGCTCCGGCCTAGCAATGCCGAGTGAGCCAATCGACGGCCGCGTTACAAGCTCCTGGAGTCGTGAGTCCCTGCGCGTGTCCGTGGTGGAAGCCAAGTGGTGGCTGGGTGAGGACCTTGGCGCCCGGGTCTAAGTCCACCTGGCGTCCGCATGCAGCCGACCCGGGCCTGGAGGGTGGGGCAGGCGGACGGCGGCAGAGATGGGTCCGCCCGGAGCCTGGGCGTAGGTGGCGACAGTGGGCGGCAGGAGGCCGTTTGTGAAGTCAACCGGTTCTCTGCTGCCTCTCAGGGTGCGGCCCTCGCGTCGCCCTCATCACCGTGGAGCAGGGGGCTCATTTCAAATATGGATTTCCCGGCCCACCCCGGACCTACTGATCCGAAATCCAGCAGTGAGCCTTAGGTGATTGTTATGCGCTCTTAAGTTTAAGTACAGGAAACCAGCCTGTATGGGGCGGGTCGACAGCCCCCTAATTCTGATAGTAAGAGCAGTGTGCTGCGTGTGTTCTGCAGGTCTTTCTGCCAGCATCTTAAGGCCTTACTTTACGGTGGGGCCTTAGTTGAATCATCTGTAAAATGAAATGATGTTCTCCGACCTGCCTTCTTCTCATGGAGGTGATGTGATCATAAAAATTAAATAGTGAGAAGCCCAATGAGCTATAGAAGTGTATGGAAGATGGCATTAATATTTCTGCATTACTCATCCAGCCTTACATACTGTATTGACGGATGTGGTCTTCAAAGTATTTAATTATCTATATGGGACACCTGCTGTGTGCCCACTGTGGGATTTAGTAGGAAGGATTTGAAGGGGATAGAGATTGGAGATGGGGACACCAAATGGGAGGCCACCTAGTCACCTGGCTATGAGGTGATGTGAGTTTGGTCTTTAGTGGTGACAATGGGAATAAGAAAGGTAGTGAAATAAGTTGATGATGGAAAGGAAAGAATAAGGAATTGAAAGTTTCTTGACTCAGAACCCAGAAGACAAACTTGAAAGGGCATCTCCTAAAATAACAACAGGGTATCCAAGTGGAAATGTCCTATGGACAGTTAGAAATCTAGATTGAAGTCCAGCTCTCACTAGAGATGATGATTTAGAGGTTTTCATCATAGACTATGACAGATCCCTTAGAGTCATTTGAGCATCCTAAGACAGGAAATGTGTTCACATTTCTGCAGGAGGGCCTTGAGGAAACCCCACAGTTAGGCCATGATGTCAAATCAGAGAAGGTGAGCCACTGAGAAGTGAGAGCTTTTATTTTATTGGTAAAATAAAAGCATGTTGTTATTCATTTTAGTGAAGGAAAATATCAGACATATTTTCATTGCTGACTCCTGCCCCCATCAGAGCCCATAGTCACAGGCCTCAGGGCTGTTCTGCAAGTAGAGATCTAAGAAACCTCGAAGGGTCTTCGCATCAGTAATGAGGAGTGATGCTATGGGATCTTCCCTCATGGCTGCCATCCAGAGCTTAAGTTTTGGAGCGTGGTCTACACAGCTGTAGGATATGGAAAGAATGGAGGCATGAGCTAGATTAACCATGAAGGCATTGCAAAGTCTCCTATATAGCATCATGATCACTCTGCAGTTTCATTTTGTTTTCTTCTAACCTTTAAAACTATTTCTTTAAATGCACATAATCATAGAATATTATATTTGGAAGATATTGTAGAATTCTTTGTTTTATGGAGGAGGAATCTTAGAGTGAAATGACTTGCTCCATTAGCATAAGAACTTGTCCAAATTGAGAGACTGATAACTTTTTAAAATGAGAACATGAAAGACAACCAATCTATGGCCAAATTGGGACTAAAAGTAACCCTGAATGGCTCTAAGCTTTAAGAAGTGGGAGTAAGCCAAGGTGGCTGCCAAACTGCAAAACATGGAGTTTGGAAAATAGTATGGGAATCTTGCTGGTAAATGGGAGGTAGCATTGGTTATACAATCCTGCATGACATCCTTATAAAAATGTACATCCTTTTGGATTTTCAACCAGGAGGGAAGGAGTAAATTACTTTTAAAATATTTTACTAAGTCACAGAACTCCCTGCCCTACTAGAGATGAGGAGGAATGGTGAGTGCAGGCATATGACATGCCCTGGATACTCCAAGACTCTCCTCCTCCTGTCTGCTTGTTCCCATTCATACCAGTTGTATGAAATATTTTAATTTTTGTTCAGAAAAAAGGTGAATATATACTATTCTGAATTATTCACAAAATACTCAAATGTCTTACTCATTTAGCTCCACTACTTCCAGCCGTTCAAACCAGGGCCAGAGGAGGTAATCAACCATAGAAATGGAACTGCCACCAAAGAAGGTTGTCTTCTTCTTGGTCAGAACCTGAACATTAAACAACATAAGAGTACTTATTAGTGTATCTAGTAAGATGCATCATCAGAGATGATGAGGGCACGTTAAGTAGAGTGATGAAAGCAGCCCCTTTCACCCTGGCATATCCAAGTTGGTTTTCTGTCTGATCAGTTTAAGCTTTAGAATCTGTTAGTTTGAGATGAAGCAAAACAATCAATAAAATAAACTAGACAGTGGAGAAAAATAAAACAAGCCACAGAGTACAAGATCTTTGTAATACATACACTCAACAAAGGACTGGTATTCAGCATACAGAAAGAACTGGAAATCAATAAGAAGAAAGGCAAACAACCCATTAGAAAATTTGGCAGGACAGACACTTCACAAAAGACATCCAAATGGCCCATAACCATTTGCAGAGGTGCTCAACTACATTAAACTGGAACCAAAATGTAATACCACTACCCATCCAGCAGAATGGCTAAAATGAACAAGAGCAAGTTAACAAGGGTGTAGAACCACTGCTGGTAGGAGCGTAAATTGGTACAACCATGTTTTAACAGTATCTACTAAAGCTGAGTGCATGCATACTTTATAATCCAGTAATTCTACTACTTGTAAATGTGAACATATATTCACCAAAAGATATGTATAAGAATGTTCATTGCAGCACTATTTGTAATAGCCCCAAAGTGGAAATGTTTACTGTCCATTGGGAGTAAAATGGATAAATAAATTGTGGTATAGTCATATGTGGGACACTATACAAAGAATAGGAATGAACTACACACAACACAGATGAACCTCACAAACCTCATACTGTATGAAAGAATCCAGACCCAAGAGAGTGCATATTATATGCACCATTTATATAAAGTACAAAAAATAGCCAAAACTAGTATTCTGTTTCTTGATATGCGTGCTAGTTACACGGCTGTGTTCACTTTGTAAAGATTCATTAAGCTGTATTCTTATGCTTTGGGTACTTCTCTGCATATAATACTTCGATAAAAAATTTACTTAAAATATACTGGAAATAACTGGATTAACTATTAAACAGATGCCAAATAAAATTATTTGAAAACCAAGCACAAATAGTATGTTTCCTAAATTTAAGAAGGTGAATTGATATTATGGTTTTGCCAAAGGTGGGAACTAAGAATATTATTTGGTTAATAAACACTAAACCAACTTACCCTTTATAAAACTTCCATAGTTTTTCTCAGGGCCCATATAACATTCTGCCTTGTAGACTGATTGTTTATATCTACCTGAGTATTTGTCTTTTGTCTACTACCTAAGTAATCATCTGAAGAATATGGACAGCATCTTACTTTCTACCTCAGCAGAGTGCCTTGCAGTTATTAGGCACTCAGAATTGTACAATAAATAAGTCTTTCTGGGTCTGTCCTTAAACTGTAGTGCCTGGTAATTATGCATAAATAAAATTAAGTATGGTGGTTTCAGTCAGCAGCCCTAAAACATGGAAAACTCATTTTAAAGCACGAGTTTTTAACCTGAAGTCGGTGAACTTAGATGGGGAAAAAATTACATTACTCTCCCCACTAACCCCAAATTTAGGAGATATTTCCACTATGAAAACGGCAGTAAACCATAGCAGTATGAGTGAATCGTATATTTTAATTTAAGCATTTAAAAACATTATTCTGAGAATGAGTCCATAGGCTCTACCAGGTTGCCAACTGGGTCCACAAAAGAAGTCTTAACTTTCAAAAAACAATAACCCACATGCATTCTCTGACCATAATGTAATTAAATTAGAAAACAGCAAAAAAGGTAGTTTAGGGAACTTGAAAGTACAATGATAAATAATTGAGAGGCAATGAGAAAAATCACAATGGAAACTGCAAAAAAAATTTAGAACTGAACGATGAAAATACTGCATATTCAAACTTATGGGATGCAACTAAGATGTTATTTAGAAATAAATATATGGTGATCATTAATGCATTAAAAAATCAAGAATGACTGGAGATAAATGCATTAAATACCCAACTCCTGAGCTAGTTAGTAAAAGAGCAATAGTAAATCTAAAGAAATTATAAGAAAGGAAATATTCAAGTTAAAGCTGAAAATAATGAGTTGTAAAACAAACCCTCGAGGATTAAGAAAACATATACTAATTATTTGAAAAAACTAATAAGATACATATCTAGAAATACTGATCAAGAAAACTTGAGAAAAGGCACATAACCATATTGGAAATGAATACAGGTATATAAGTAGTTATATGTAGAGATTTTTAAAAATTAGGAAACATGAGCATCTTTATGCCAATATATGTGAAAACTTAGATGAAATGGATAATTTTCAAGAAAAATCACCAAAATTGATTCAAGAAGAAATATAAAACCCCCAAAATCAATTACCATTAAAGAAATTGAAATACTAATGAAAAACTGACCCCCATAAAAGACACTAGGCTCAAATGTTTTACAGAAACAGCCAAACCCTATCAAATGGTTTCAGAGATTAGAAATACAGGGAAAGTAACCCAACTCATTTTATGAGGTTAGAATAGCCTTGATATAAAAACCAAATACGACACTATAAGAACAAAATAATGGTCCAATCTCATTTATGAACAAATATGCAAAAATCTCTAAAATATTAACTAATTCTAGAGTATCTATGAAAATCCACTGAAAACACGTAGGTTTTATCCCAGTAATGCTAGGATGGTTCAACACCAGAAAAATCTGTCAATAACACCATATTCATCAGATTAAAGGGAAAAAATTTTCTGAACATTTCAATAGATTTAATAGATGCAGACAAAACATTCAATAAAGTCCAACACTCATCCGTGACTTTTTAAAAAATTAGCGAACTAGTAATAGAACTTTCTTCATAAAAAAAAGGTTTCTGAAAAAAATCTACAGCAAACTTCATGCTTACTGATAAAATGCTAGGATACATTCCCATACAAGACAGGAACTATGTCTTCCCTCAGGAAAAACCTAAGGCTGTGTGTGAGCGGAATGTTGCAAGGCCGAGAAAAAGACTCGATCAAAAGGCCTAATGGCAGCTCTCCCCCAAAGGAGGTAAAAACACATCCGGGCTTCCCCAAGTTGCCTGTATGATTCATGGCAAACTCTTTGTGACGGGAAATGGTATTTGTGCTCTGATTACAGTTATGTTAATTTTTTTTTTTTAATATATGGACAAGGACTGGAAACGAGCAGGGAAAAATGACAACAGGTGACAAATATAGAAGTGTTGGTGAAATTTTCTTTTTTCCTTGTTATTTTAACATCAGTGCAACAAAATGTTTTAAAAGCAAACCCATGACAAAATATTTTTAGGTGTTTTGGTTTATATCTTAAACACAACAGCTTAGGGCAATCTGTTGTAAACTAAAATTCCTTACTTGGTGTTATTATTAATTGCCATAAAGTGATTTGGGAAATTGGGGTATGAAGAAAAGATTAGAGGAAAGAAGAGGGTGGATATAGTGTATCATTTACTCTGATAAAAACTAGAAGTGATTGCTTACCTCCTCTAGCTTGCTGAATTGTTTACGCAGTTCTTCTTTATCGCCAGCGAAGTTTTCCTTATTTTGCCCTCTAAGAAAGCGTATTAGCAAAGGTGGTATCTAGACAGAGAATAATTTCTTAGTTTATCAATGTGATGCTAACTATACCAGCCCCCTCACATGAAAGCACGCTAGAACGTTCATAGTCCCAGTGTCAGGGTGTTCTAGAAACTTCAAAGGTGCACCAATTCCTGTGTTCACAGCGGTCATGTACTGATCTTGGAAACAGTTTTGTGACCCAAGATGCTTCACTGGCTAGGATTTTATAAGTTGCAAATAACAGAACCCACTTTGGCGAGTTTGAGCCAAAAATGTCTTAAAAGGACACTGAGTGGCTCATAGAATTGTTGAGAGGCTGAACAAATAGGCTTGGAACTAAGCTGGAACATTCCAAAATCATGGTCAGAACTCACCTGATGGGAAGCACCCACTGCCACCAGTGGGCTGAGCACTAGATGCTAAGTTGGTGCCACTGCCGGAAGTTGGACTCAGGTAACTAACGCCATTAGTACTGAAGCCATTTCTACTCTGGAATTTATTTTTTTATTTTTTTTAACATTTTTATTTATTTATTTATTTGTGAGGAGATCAGCCCTGTGCTAACATCTGCCAATCCTCCTCTTTTGTTGCTGCGGAAGATTGGCCCTGGGCTAACATCCGTGCCCATCTTCCTCCACTTTATATGGGACGCCGCCACAGCATGGCTTGCCAAGCAGTGCATCGGTGTGCGCCCGGGATCCGAACCTGCAAACCCTGGGCCGCTGCAGCAGAGCGTGCACACTTAACCGCTTGCGCCACCAGGCCGGCCCCTCTACTCTGGAATTTAATCTTGCAACCACCACAGCTCCTGAGAGCCAGGAGCTCTGCCACCAGCCACTCACCAGCAGAAGCAGTGCCCCACACCAAGCTGTTTCCCCATGTTGCTCATTTCTGAATTGAACTCTACCACATGTGTATCTGACAAGAAGAGCCCAGGTCCCAGGCATTGGCCCAGCTGCAAAGGGAGCTGGGGAAGAGAATTTTTCTGAGTTCTACCTTGGGGAGGACGTGAGAAGACTGTTCAGAAGGAGCTAACTACTTCACGCCTTGACAGGTGTAGCGTCAGGAGCTTTAATGCTTGTGGTGGAGGTGTTGGTGTGTTTTAATACTTTGGTCTTTGGTATCGTCTCATTGCAAGAAATGCAAGAGACAGAAGTCCACTCATCCCAGTTTTAGTAAACAGGCACTTGTAAGAATAGAGGAGAATGGCCTGAAATCGTATCGATGTCAGTACAGCTTGCCCTCATTGGAACTGAAGGTTTGCAGGCAGTGCTTCCATCCACATTTCCATCTGGGCCTGTCTGGTTTGCATCTCTGCTTCTCCTTAAATGTCTGATCTATATTTTCCATATGTCAGTTCCCTTTGCAATGCTCTTAATTTCTGCCTCTCTAAAAATTTATTTTTTACATGGCTTTGGTTTGTCAAGTCTCCAATGATATATTTATACAACCTCTACTGTCTCAGTCTCTGTGTCTCAGTTCTAAGTTCCCAGGAGAGAAGACACTTGGGCAAGGGATGTGAGTGGAGGCATTTCTAGTTTGCTGACCTGTAGCTAGGAGGGCAGGGTCATATGGTACCTAAGGCCACCTCTTCCCTGAATATGAGCCGGGAAGTAATGGTGGGCATCTCCAGCTTTTAGCTCATTTTTTTCCTAGACAATACAACGACTCTCTTGTTACTATTTTTTTCTTTAATACTCCAACATCTTTCTTGTAAATGCCATATTCCCTGTCCATCATCGTAGACAGCAACTATCTCTACTATTCTTGCACTCTCATTCTGCTAAGCCAGACAAGTCCCTCTTCCTTCCCCATTGGCTTCCCTTTGCAATGTCTCCTTAAACTATATGCTCTCTCTGTAAGTCTCATCGTCTAGGTTTTCTTTAACTATTTCTTTCACTAAAGACAAGATATTTCTTTACATGGGGACATATATCTTGACAAGGTAACAGGATTATAAATATATAACCTGATGTTGCTGTTCTTGTTGTCCACTGTTGGTCATTTCTTTGTCAATACTAATGGTTTGAACTAATTTACGACATTCATGCTAATTAAGATACTAACAATTCTTCTAAAGGAATGCCATTTACTCAGTCAGCTGAGAACTATTGCCAACACTCAGTAGATGCTCACTGCTAGACCCTGTGGCTAACACAACAAGAGCTAACATTGCATATTTACCATGTGTTGGACTCTGCTCTAGGTGTTTTATATTATCAAAGGTACAGTTATAAGTAACTTGCTCACAGTCACACACTAGAAGTGGCAGAGCTGGTCACAACTAAGCAGTAAGCCAGCAGTGATGGAAACATGGCGCTCACCCTCAAGAAGCTCACAGCCCTGGTGCAACACATAGGCAAGAAGGCAGGCAGTCACCGACAGGGAAGGTCAGCACATGCAGGAACACAGCGCTGGGCACTAACCCAGCACGGACAAGCTTCTGGAAGGTGGCAGTATCTGAGTAGATACATGAAAGAGGACTTGGAGATAGCCAGGCAAAGTGAGAAAGGGGAAGAGTCTTCTAGCAAGAGTTGAGAAGAAGGTGGCGAGTTTGAGAAAACAAAACATTCAGTATGGCTGGAACATAAAGCGCCAGGAGAAGAGTGAAGAGGCGTTAACTTTGGAGAGGTAAACGGGAACCAGATCACGAAAGGGCTTGCAGGACGTGTTGGAACTGACAAGAGCATAGTCCTGTTCTGTGTCCCTTTCCCAAATCACTGAACCATAAATGACAGCACTGATTAGCTTAAAAAACAAAGGTTTTTCAAATAGGAGTTGAAATTTCTTATACACACACCTGAGAAGATAACGCAACAATAATCTTTTGGCGAGCCTTCTCATAGGGGTCATCTGGCCACAGCTTCTTCCCTGGATATGCTTCATCCAGGTAGTCACAGGTGATGGCAGATTCGTAGATCAGTTGACCCTTGCTGTTTTCCAGAACTGGCACCAGACCCAAGGGATTCTTCTCAAAGAACCAATCAGGCTTGTTTTTCAGGTTGATGTTGATGACTTCATGCCTGAAAGACATATAGACAATGAAGAGACTGAAACATTTTTTGTACTTCTGAATAAATCTTCACTGGCCCTACCGTCCACTTGGCTGATCAGACCCCAAATTTAGGAGTCAACTTAGTCTTGATTCCTTCCCCTCTGCCCCCGCTTCCTCAAGTCAGATGGATTAGCCAGATGTCAGTAGACCTCCAAATCATATTCTGACTTTATCCATTTCCCAGCTTTACGACCGTCACCTCATCCAAAACACCGTCTGCCACCTGGACCTCTACAACAGTCTCCCAACTGGCCTGTTTCCACTGTGGCTTCCCTACAGTCCATTTTCCACACACAGCCAGGTGGAGCTTTGACAAAAGTAAACTGGACGGGCCGGCCCCGTGGCTTAGCCGTTAAGTGCTCACGCTCCGCTGCTGGCGGCCCGGGTTCGGATCCCGGGCGCGCACCAACACACTGCTTCTCCGGCCATGCTGAGGCCGCGTCCCACAAACAGCAACTAGAAGGATGTGCAGCTATGACATACAACTATCCACTGGGGCTTTGGGGGGAAAATAAATAAATAAGTAAAATCTTTGAAAAAAAAAAAAAGTAAACTGGACAAGGCCACCTTCCTGCTTACAACCCCTCGATTGCTCCTCATTGCAAAGAGGATAAACTCTAAACACTTTCCACGACATGCAAGGCACATTTGCTATGGCCCCTTCTTACCTGTCACACCTCTTTCCTATGACTTTCCCTCTGGTCATTATGATCTGGCCACACTGGCCTTTTTTATATTCCTTGAATTTGCCAAACATGTTACCACCTTAGAGCGTTTGTGTTTACTGTTCCTCTGCCTTCTCTGCCTGTCTTCACAGGTCAAACACCACATCCTCAGAGAGGCCCTCCCTGACCACCTATTCTGAAGCTGCTGAGAGCCTCTATTACATGATCATCTTGTTTTACTTTCTTCATTGAACTGATATGTTTGTGAAATTACTGTGCACACCTGTTTACATGTTTCTTATGTCAACTCCCTGGAATGTGAGCTCCATGAAAGCAGGGATCTTGTGTGTCTTGTTCATATTAATAAACACATAAAAGCAAATTTTAAATAGATTTAAATGCTATGAAGAAAATCAAAATAGTTTCAGATAGGTACTCAGTAAATATTTGTTGAGTGAATGAATAAAATAGATAGAAATGCTTCAAGATTGTCAATAAGATACTACATTTTTGGCTAAGAGGTATGTTAATTGTAATTTATGTGAGGCAACTAATTGAATTGTGTCTACTAGCCACTATATAAGAATCATGATAAAATTCAATTCCTTTTGCTAATTTGAATAGAAAGTTCCTCACTTTTTACAAGGATATTAAGGAATCCAAAAAAATCCACCCACAAAATAAACTTTCAGATTAAATCTCCAAGCATTGATATTTTTTTTTAAATGTTACTTGGGTAAATCATACAAAATAAACCCAAAAGGAGGAAAACAGGTAAAGTCCAGGTTATATTCAGATTGTAATTAGATCTAACTTGTATGTTGCCTGAGAGATCTTAGAGGAACTAAGAGAAAGGAAAGTTTCATATAATTGTTAAAGCCAGGTCCATATAATTGTCAAAGCTGGATAATTGCTCAATAGAATATTCAAAAATAATATACAACACCTTTTGTTTCCTATTTCTGCAGTAGCTAGAACAGCATTTAGTTGAGGATTAAATGTGTAATTCCTCATGGAAACAAAGGAATAGCCAGATTGAACACTAGCGTGTGTGTGTGTTTGTGTGTGTGTGTGTGTGTGTTTTAAAAAGCTCATGTGCTGACAGAGTACTGGACATTCAGATACAAGCCACTGCAAGAAAAATGATGCCCCCTGCCAAGGAATTACCAATATTTCTGAAACTTTATACTATGAGAACAAAAGCTAGATCCTGGGCTTTTGTGATAAAGAAAGTTCTCGGTACACATATACATTTTGGTAACCTGGCGTTGTGAGCCAACAAGTCAACACACCTGCCACAACAAGTGGAAGATGCACCTTTTAGAGAAAACCATGCTTTCACGTGGTAAAAATCTAGTCCCTCTCTGATGAAAGTCTCCCGGGACTCAAACTGAAAACTGATCCATGAATGTAGCAGACCTCTGTTCGCTCTACCTTTCGCCACACTTCACGCCCCATACACACACTATTAATGGTAAAATCATTTCCATTTTCCTTTGGAAAACTGTCCCAGTAAGTAAGGTAGGGTTGTTTTCAACCTAGAGTTGAAAACAGAGGGGCATATAACCGAGGATTTGGTGCCCCCAAATCCAGCTGTGTCTTGCTCCTGGACTTTTCAATTATATGAGCACAAGATATGTCTTTTTTCAATCCAATCTAATTTGGATTAGATTTCTCTCACTTGCAATAAGAGACTTCTGATTAATACAGCAAATAGTACAGTGTTTGGATAAAATACAGTGTTTTGGATAAATGTTACTAAATGTTGAGTATTTTGCTATGTGTTCAGAATCAATTTCATCCAAATAAGATGCAAATCTTAGTGAAGTGATGGCTCATCCAAAAATTTGTTTTTTTCTTTAGAATGCATTTTACATTTGTTTTAGGAAAAAGAATTGCCTGCCTAATTCTCCCCCTAGAAGACTATAAAATTAGTTTCTAAACCCTAAGCACATAGATGGACTTTTTCTTAAGAATGTGGGCTATGTTTTAAACTTGCATGTGATGGTTATCTAATGTTTGTTCAACAGATTACAAAGGTCATTGGAAAGGAGGTGGTTCCAATGGATATTTGGCATCAGAGAAAAGCCAAGTGACTTTGCAGATTTCCTATGGATAAGCCATATGTCAATAAGCATGCTAGCTTCAATGAGGCTTCACAAAAGACTGCATTTTCAGGCACCGACACTTTCTTTGACTCAACCAACAAACCAGTCTATAGGGATATGTACAGTACAGTTAACTCAGCACTCTGCCAAGAGCGTCAAGGTCTGGTATCTGTACTGGAGTAAATTACCGACTATTCGAGAAGGGACCATATACTCAGAATAACAGCAAACAGTCAGATAAGCCAGACATGAATGGAGAAATGGGGTGAAAGGGAAAGGACAGCAGACCAGGAACCAGGGATCTCCCAGAGCTGAAAGAGCTGCTGCCTGTGATGACTGGTCCAACGATGTCGGCAGATTACTAACTTGCCTGGAGCCCCAGTTTTTCCAATCCATGAAATGGTTAGGTTAGTCTAAACGGGGTGCTAGACTGGTGGAGTCTGTGGCATTCTCCCCGTCCCCCAGCCCCAGGAGAGAGTCCATAACTTATGTCCTCCCAAAAGGCTGAGAAAAGTTTACTTTGCAGTAAAGGAAGCTCCGGGAGCCCTATTCGAGATTCCCACCCTCGCCGCCCTCAGCAGCTGGTTCCGAGCCGGCTCGGGAGCGGCCCCCGCCTCGGTCCTCACCGGATTCCCTTGGCGTTCAGGGCCAGGAGGGTCATCTCGGCGAACGGGCAGAACCTCATGCTGTACAGGCGGATCACGCCCTCGGGGACAGGCCCCGGGGGCGGGCTTCCTGAGGGGAAGAAGCGGAGGCGGTTACGGCCCCGAGAGCGGCCGGCCCCCCCCAGCCTCCCGCCGCCCCCGGCCCGGCCGCGGAGACGTCCCGCGCGCTGCGGCCCGGGCCCGTTCCCCGCGGGCGGGGGCCCTGGGGCGGCTCGGCTCCGGAGCAGCCGCAGCGGGACACGCGGCCGAGGGTCGCCGAGATCATCCCCGCCTCTCGCCGTATATATTCCTCTCGCGGGGGCAGGCCTCACCCTTCCCCAGGCTCCTGGCCGACGCTCCGGACATCGCGGCGCAGCGCAAACTGAGCTCGCGCCCGGAGTCTGCAGGCAACTTAGGAAGCGGGTCGCCCCTCCCTCCCTCCTTTAGTCCCTCCCTCCTCTGCTCCCTGCCCTCCTCTCTCAGAGGCGGGGACCAGGGGCGGACCCCGGCTCGGCAAGAGCTGCGCTCCCAGAGCCCCGCTACGACCGCCGCGCCCAGGCTCTAGTCCCCGCCTTCTGCAAGAAGGACTGCGCGCCGCCGCGGCCTGCGCGCCTCCAGGGACATGGCGCCCGGACACCCCGCTGGCCCTGACCCAGGGCCCGCCTTCCTGGCTTTGTGGGGGTAGCGCTTACAACACCGGAACTGGCGGTGGTACCAAAGTGTATCATGCTGGCCCAGAGATGCAACCACGTCGAGATGCACAAAAGAAGTTCGAAACCCTCAGAGCCATTCCCCGCCTCCCAACCATGGTGGTCTCCAGGCTACCCTCCACTCGGTTCCAGGCCTGACCCTGACCCTGACCTCCCACTTCCCGCGCGGGGGCGGGGAAGGCGCGCCCCGGCAGCCCTCAGGAGGCACCCACTTGGTCGCAGCTCCCCTTGCCCTAAGGCTTCCCCAACTTCCCCGGGCTCAGCGTGCACTCACACGGTTCCAGAACGTGCTCTCTAAAGGTTCCTGTTCTCCAGCTCGTCCAGCCGCCTGGACAGCGTTTTCCTTTTCCTCTCAGTAATGGTTTAATATGACTACTGGGAGGACCACTGTCCCTACTGTCACCCACAGGACACATCCTTTAGTCTTAACCCAAAGGAAACACACAGATCTGGATATTACTAACCTCAGAATAATGGTGCTGCTTTCAAAAATCTATTTATTAAACATTTGGATTTTGAAGCCCTAGTAAGGGCACAGGCTCAGAGTCAGGTAGGTGGGCTGAGTGAATTTAATCCCGAGGGTCTATGAAAAAGGTCTGGCCAGACCGTCCTCTCAAACAGCTCCTGGTAACTTAGGGGCTAAGAAAGAGGGGGTTCCAGGGCACATGGTACAGATACGGGAAAAGGCTATTCAATATTTTGCTTGACTGCCTGGGTTGTTTTGTTGTTGTTTTTTCCTTCCCTTAGACAGACGAGTGGTGGGTTCCAGGACAGGGAAAGGAACCTGGCCCTGACACAGTGAGAGCACCGAATTTTAACCACTAGGCCATCAGGGCTGGCTCTTGTCTGCCTGGTTTGAAAGCTGGTAACTGCTGTGCCATGTATTGCTGGCATGGGGGCTGGGGGGGCGGAATGTCTGGTTTTATTTTGATTAGCTCTATTATGGGAGAGGCAGAGAGTGAGGTGATAAGCACTCAGCTCTTGGAGCCTTTCTGCCTAGGTTTGATTCTGGCTCCAGCCCTGTATTGGCTTGCCAGGGCTAAGGTAACAAAGTACCGCAAACTGAGTGGCTTAAACAACCGAAACTTATTCTCACAGGTCTAGAGGCTACAAGTCCAAGATCAAGGTGTCAGCAGGGTTGGTCCCTTTTGAAGACTGTGAGAGAGAATCTCTTCCATGCCTCTCCCCTAGCTCTGGTGGTTTGCTGGCAATCTTTGGAGGTTCTTGGAGTATAGAAGCATGTCCCCATCTCTGCCTTCATCTTCACATGGCATCCTCCTTGTGTGCATGTCTGTGTCCAAATTCCCCCCGTTTATAAGGACAACAGTTGAAACTGAGAATGAATGAGTTAAATCTTCCCTGAGTTAGGGCAAAACAAAAGAGAGAAAAAATTTGATATAAGCTCTGCTAACCGCAGCTGTGCATGCTCATACTCAGCTACTAAAACTAACCAGATCTTTCTGTAGTGAATGAGTTGTTTTTCCCAGGAAGTCAAGGTCCAGATGGTCAAGAAGAAAGGATATTCAGCCTCACAAGGCCAAATGCTGGCTGAAGATGAAAACTAACCAGAAAAGTCCAGATGGTCAAGGAAAAAGAGATTCAATAAGATGAAAACTAACCAGAAAAGTCCAGACGGTCAAGGAAAAAGAGATTCAATCTCACAAGGCCAAAGGCAGGCTGGTGGAAGGCACCAACCAGCAAGGCCGCGTGCTCTGCCTCCCTTACCTAAAACCCCAGCACATGCTCCCTCTTCCTAAACCCCAGATGAAAACACCTACCTTTTTCCCTTCGAGGAGGTGAATTTGTTTTAGCTCTCATTTCCTCGTCTGGCTGCCTTTTGATAAATAAACCTCTTTCCTTGCTATAAGCCTGACGTTTCAGTGATTGGCTTTTGCCGCTTCTTGGGTAAATGAACCTGTGTTTATGTGTGGTAACACAGTCATATTGGATTAGGAGCCCACCCTACTCCAGTAGGACCTCATCTTTTTTTTTTTTTTTGTGGTGAGGAAGGTTAGCTCTGAGCTAACATTTGTTGCCAATCCTCCTCTTTTTGCTGAGGAAGATTGGCCCTGGGCTAGCAACCATGCCCATCTTCCTCTACTTGATATGTGGGTTGCCTGCCACAGCATGGCTTGATAAGTGGTGTGTGGGTCTGCGCCAGGATCCAAACCTGCAAACCCTGAGCTGCTGAAGCAGAGCACGTGAACTTAACCAGTACGTCACCCGGCCAGCCCCGACCTCATCTTAATTTAACTAATTACAACTGCAATGAACCTATTTCCAATTAAGGTCACATTCTGAGGTACTGGGGGGTTAGGGCTTCAACCTATGAATTCATAATTCAACATATGAATTTATTATGAAATCATATGGATTATAAGAACCCCTTAGTACCTGTGTGAACATGGGCAAGTTCCCTCTGTGTTTCAGTTCTCTCATCTGTAAAATGGACTGGTAAATACATAATGCCTCACTCACAGAGTTTGAAGAAGGATTTAAGTTAGTAAAGATACAGAAAGCACTAGAACAGTTCTTGGCACAGAATAAGTGTAAATAAATGTTTGTTATTATGACCGTTACTAAATGAAAAAAATTAGACCACAATTTTTTTTTGCAGATTATTCGATCTTTTTTAAAATTTTATTTTATTGAGGTCATATTGGCTTTTAACATTGTGTAAATTTCAGGTGTACATTAGTATATTTCAGTTTCTGTATAGATTGCCTTGTGTTCATAGACCACATTTTTGCTAAAACGTGGGTCTTGCTTAACTCTTTTTTAGAAAATTAACTTTTTAAAAGGTCTTTTAGAACATTAATGATATCATACAAATTAAGCCCGTAAATTTAAACCTGGCCACACAAAACCTCTGACTGGCCAAACTAAAAGTTCCAGATCAAGGTGTTATTTGAGAACTTTTGCAGTTGCGTTGCGTATCTGTGGGTTGCACGTGGGCAGATTCAACACACCTGCAGACGGAAAGGCCTACAATTGTTGTGTTTGTACTGAACATGTACAGGCTTTTTTTTCTTGTCATTATTCCCTAAACAATACAGTATAACAACTATTTACATAACATATATGTTGTATTAGGTATTATAAGTAATCTAGAAACGATTTAAAGTATACGGGAGGATATGCATAGGTTATATGCAAATACTATGCCATTTTATATAAAGGACTTGAGCATCCTCTGCTTTTGTATCAGAGGGGAGGTCCTGGAACCAATCCCTCTTGGATACCGAGAGACGACTATACTTGGAATGGTCTGTCCTCTAATTAGTATGAGTAGTGTAACATTTTGTTGTCATGATTTGAAAGATCCAATTCATCAATAAAGTAAAAAGTTACTCCTTAAAGAAATAAATTGAAAAGAAAATATACTGTCTCAGGAGACTGCTACTGTAGGGCTGCTGTGCATTATAGTGGATCATCTCCAAGCCTTTTGTGGTTGTGTGCATAATATGTGAACATCTAGATACACACTGCTGTTTGCCACAGGTGAAAGAACACAGTACTTCACATTTTTGCAGTTGTAATTCACCTGAGGTGGCTAACCTGAATTGATTCTGCTGGTTAAAGATCAAGAGTTAAAGGTTTCAGTGATAAGAAATAGTTTGCTACTTCCTGGGCACCATTTTTCTTCACCAATTGTATACACCCACTTGATACAACATTCTTCTGTGATTTTTCAGGAATGTAATTTGAATAATTTTATACTTTTTAGTATATAATAAATTGATATTAGTAAGGTATTTTTATAGAGTAAGTTATGAATATTGAAAGTCACATGAAGTGTTTTATTTTAATTAATTATACTTAAAATCTCTTTCAAAAAATTAGGGTCCCTTGTCTTGTGAATAAGAATGTTTCTTTAAAAATTAACATTTTATGACAGCCCATAGCAGGGAGAAATAGCCTTCATCTAAGAGTGTCCGTGGAAAGATACTGGCTGAATGATTGAGTGAAAGAATCAGTAGGTCCTGGAGTGAAGTCAAATGAAAAAAAAATCATTATAATTCTCTCAAGAAGAGCCATATAGGAATAAATGGCCCATAAAGAAAAGAGCTTGAGGGCCGGCCCCGTGGCTTAGCGGTTAAGTGTGCGTGCTCTGCTGCTGGCGGCCCAGGTTCGGATCGGGGCGCACACCGACGCACCACTTCTCTGGCCATGCTGGGGCCGCGTCCTGCATACAGCAACTGGAAGGGTGTGCGGCTGTGACAGACAACTATCTACTGGGGCTTTGGGGGAAAAATAAATAAATAAAATCTTTAAAAAAAAAAAAAGAGCTTGAATAGCAAAAAAATAAATAAATATTGGGAGAGATATTAAAAGTGCATTGAGAGTGGAATGGATAAATAAATTGTGATATATTCATATAATGGACAACTATCCAGCCACAAACACTAATAAAGTACAGCTACAGCTATTGACATAAATCCATCCCAAAAACATAAAATTGAGTCATAAAAGCAAGTCACAAAATAAAATATATGGTATGACTACATATGTTAACTTTAAAAACGTGCAAAATGAAACACATATTGGTTATGGCACAGGCATGTGTGGTAGAATTGAAAAGCAAGGAGCAATAAATAGAATTCGGGAGAGTGGTCACCTCTGGGGGAAGGAAGAAAATGAAAAAGGGAGGATGCTTGGCATGAGTGGGGAGGGGTGCTGTCAGGGTATTGGGTACATTCCATTTCTTAAGCTGGAAAGTGGCTTCTGGACAATGGAATTGAGGTAGGAAAGGATGAGGTGAGAAGAAATTACGTGGAGACTTGTCATTTGAAAACCTTTCTACACAATCTGAGTTTTCACTATATGCTATATTTGAAAAAAAAATTAAAATTTAAGAAACTGATTTTAAAAAGAACAGAAAAAAACCGCTAACTACTGTTAAAAGGGATGAAGTAGATCTATGTACACTGATGTGAAAACATGTTCAAGATTTATTGTTAAATGAAAATGTGGTAAAACAGCATGTAAGGGACAATCCTATCTGTTGAATGCACACTTCCTGCCATGTATCTCCTAAGTGTTCCACAGGAAACATGTTTAATCCTCACAACAACTGTAAGAATTAAATAAGAATTAAATTAAGAAATACTGTTAATATTACCATCTCATGGATGAGGAACCTGGAGGATGGAAATTAAGTGACTTTCCCAAGAGCAACATACTTTTGAGCGGTGGAGCTGGTTTTTCAACTCTGGACTGACATCAGAGTCTGATCTCTTAACTACTACCATATTTCATCAATTCTAAGCTGTACATTTCTTCACATTTGAACACTCTGAACATTGGGCTGTATCTTAAAATCACTGTGGGCTGGGTACAGTCCTGACATAGATGTTATTACTTGTGCTTGAACTTGCGGAGTGGATGTTGTGGGGATCAGAATTGGCCACCCCCAAATGCATCTCTTTGGTTAAGGACAAGAGACTCCGAAAGAAACTTTGACTTTCCCCCCAGCTGCCTCAAAGAATTTAACATAAAAGGCCTGTCCCCAAGACAGGCCATCACCATAGATAACTCTAGGTATGAGTGGACTGTGAGAGTCCTTGCTAAGCCCACTCTCATCAAATTTCTGTCTACCAAACATTTGCTTTCCATCTCCATGTGAATTGCCTTCCTCCCCTTTGAAGCCCCTGAACCACTACCCCCAACATCTTACTTTGTCTTTAGCTGAAAATAGTATGTAAGGTGGAGGCTGTGGCCATTCTGGCGAGTTGCTCAGTTTTCCTGGGTTTCTCCCATGTGTACATGTTATAAAGCTTTGTTTGATTTTCTCCTGTTATTCTGTCTCTTGTCAATTTAATTCTTAGGCCAGCCAGAAGGACCTAGATGGTAGAGGAATTGTCTTCCTCCCCTACAATGTCAATGGCTTGGAAGAAAATCCCAGAGATAAGACAGCACTCTTGCTGCATTATTAAATGAAAGGCTCTTCTCGGCACAGAGGACAATCCTACTCCAGAGGAGTAGGGGAGGGTGGGGGCCATGAAAGCCTATGACCCTGATTTGAAAAATTTTTCAAAAGCGCTGGATTCTAAAGGTGAAGAAGTTGTAGGAATACCTTATGTCACTTATATTTTCTTTTTTATACTTGCACAAGGGTAATATAGGATAAAAATCTATTTCTAAATAAGTTTGAGTTCTTTTATGATAAAAATATAAGTTCTGTCGACTGAAATAAAGAGTCTGGGTAAAGGTTAATTAAAGGAGTTTATCAAGAAGAGCAATTCGAATCCTGGGAAACAGTCCAACAGAGTATTCTGAGGAACTGCTCCGAGGTTTACAAATCTGAGTGCAATTTTTATAATTTTTAACAAAGCAGTGTCCATGCAGCAGAGGGCTTATACATCTAATAGTCATATACTTCAAGGATAACATGAACAAGAACTTCTTGGTTGTATGTCAAACAAGGCACGTAATGTTGGTGTTCTCTATGTCTGGAGGGAGTTAAGGACGAGGATCCTCACTTTTTCCTTCAGTCTCTAAGGAATGCAGCTGGGAAATGTGAGAGCGAGGTAGCCGTTATCTCTGCCTGTTGCTAATTCATCCTGCTGGTGTCTTCAGTCTTGAGGTGAGGGGTTGCAAGGTCATTTAGCCTCAGACTTAGGAGGCCTCCACGGCTGCTTCGCAGTACAGCATGATTTATTGTACTGACTTGAAGCCTATGCAGCTTGCTTGCTAGATTCACCCCTTAGACCAGGGAGAGGGGTCCGAGTTTCGTTCACAGTTTAAAAGAGCTCTTTCAATAAGCGTAAAATAAAAATTCTGGGTGATGAGAAATGATTCTGTTGAAATTTCATTGATAGATTTTTCCCCTTATCATTTTATCTTAGATTTGATGAAATACAGTATGCCTCCCTCATAGGCATCTCTAAAGTACTTAGTGACTTCTTTTTTTAGGGAAAAAATACATTTTTTTAATGATCAAATACAAAAATACAAGTACACACACACACACACACACAGATCTGAAGTATTATTTACCCTATCATGTGGGATGCATTGTGAAATTTTCTATTCTACATTCTTTCATTTGAAAAAAATGCTGGTCACAACTAGTAAACAGATCATACAAACTGCTAATGTGCTCCAACCCATAACTCTTCTAGAACACAAACATGCATTGTCAATGCTAATGAACAATTTAAGGGAACTTGATCATCTTTTCCTTCTTAAAATTAGCCCACAATAGGATTCTATGTACTCAGAGAAAAAAATTAGCATAGCCCTCTGATCATGTAGCCAGCCTGAACATGATGCTTGCTTTCAGTTTGTATGTACATCACCTTCCTTCCCAGGCTCAGTAGATGAGGGAAATGACTTGTAACTATGTAATAGCACCAGCGTCTGTCTTGTGCATTTTATATAAAGTCATTTTTATGTACATTATTTCATTTGATCCTCATAACAACCCTGTGAAGGTAGGCAGGGAAAATATGATCAGATTCACTTTACAGATGATGAAGTTCAATTTCAGAAAGGTTCAGTGACTTTTCCAGTTATCACATACCTGGTAAGCAGGGACAGAAAAAAAACATGAACGTTTAGGCTGAGCGCTCTTTTCTCTAAATCACATAGCCTCTGAGAGTATAATCTGAACTCAAATATTTTCACCACTTCATCCTCATTTTCTTATTGCGAACTCAAGTTTTTGTCATGGAATATGATGAAACACGTGATTCTAAACTTGTCATGCCAGGTTTCTACCAGTAAAAACTTATGGCCTCAGAACATGTATTTTTTGGAAAGCACTGTTTCTTTGGCTCTAGTCTAAAGGAACACAAGCAATATGAAAGACCCTGAAGGCAGAGGAAATTGAAAAGAAGTCAGATGTAAGGATATAAAAGGGAATGGTTTGATGGATTTTAGTGCTTTTAAGCTTTTTCAAAATTTCGATGGAGAATTTAATGCAGATGAGACTTGAAACTTTTGAGGAAGATCTTAAGCCTTGATGATGCTTTTCAAACCCAGAACTTCGATGTGTAATGATCATAAATCATGGTCTTCAAAAACTTGGTACCTAATGTTCCCCTAAAGTGCTATTTTAAGTAATGTTTATGCCACAATGCAAATCGATTCCTGTTTTTGTCCATTAACGGCCTTTGGGTTTCTTTAAATGAAGTCTAGGTTAGAGTCCATAGATATCAATGTTCTGCAAGACTGCCCAAGACGCAAGGCCCCAGGGGACCTCAGAAGCCCCACCCCGCCATCCGGATGCCCCCACACCCAGGTACTGCCTGCAGGGTTAACTTCCTAACTTTTTGTTACACTGTAAAGTAATGTATTTTATCATACTTCTTATAAATTCCACTGTTTTCCTCCTACTTTATTTAATCTTTCACAAAGTACATAGTTTGTCAAACATTTGTGACGTAGTACCACCCACAGAGGCCGCAAGGGGTGCCCCTGCCATGGTCCCCACCCTTTAGAGGGGCCCCACCTCTGTCGTGTGGGATACAGTGCTCAACATTCCCCCAGCATGGCCGTAACCCTCAAGATTTACCACTGTGACTAAACCCTTTCCCGCCCCAGAGAAATGCCACTGGCTTTTGCTCCAGGTCCTGGGAACTAAAGACTACCCACTGTTTGAGCATTGTGCCATTTGTGTGCTGTGCCCTCAATGAAGTCAGAGGCAGAAACTATTTAGTGAGTGTGGGGAAGACCTAAGGGGCAGAAGGGCTTGGATAAGAAAACACATTAATTAATTTGTCCACTCCTTCCTTTCAGAGAGTATGAATGTATTCTTCTCACCTGATTAAGTATTGTTTCCCACTAGAATCAGGTGACTATTTTCTTGCTTCTCTTTGGCTTCCAATTTCTGGTTCCAGGGGTTGTCACGAATTAGTGTGGTATTGGCAATAGTAGCACATGGAGGATGAGGAGTGTTTTATACGACAAATCTTATTACCCCTACATTTATTTATGAATGTCGGGCTAGATGAAACATGGTAAAGCCTGATACCCATTCTTCACTTTGACAACTAGATGAATATTGAATCTTACAGATTGAAAATTACAGATATTTTTATACAAAAGTATTTTAAAAGATTTAATTAAAATAAAAAATGAAATCAAAATTTTAGCTTTATTTAAGCAATTTTGATTTGATTTTTAATTTTCATGCTTATAATTTGTATTTTGACTTTTAAATCTTAATAAATCATTTAAAATAGTTGGATAAATGGTTTATGGGTTTCTATTTATATTCTTGCTTTGGAATTAGGGGTGGATCTGATGTCACAATCTCCCCTTCTCCCTTTTGAAACCATACGTCACACCTGCAAGGTTAAAGTAAGAGACAAATTAACCAAAGTTTCTGAGCTGTCTTGCAGAATAACAAGGACACTGCAGATAAGGAGATAACTTGCTCATAACCAGAACGACCAAGCAGTGAACTTTGGACATCACAGGCCAAAAATCCACTGCATGTAACACACAGAACCCCCTTGAATTTACACATGCAACCCATGAAGAAACATGAAAGAAAATGGTACCTGTGCAGAGGACTCTTGAAACTTCCTCTTACCCTTTCTCAGCCCCAAGGCCCTCCTACTCCCTACTCCCCAATAAATATCGCACACAAAAGCCCCTCCGGAAGACAGATTTGAGAGCTTTGCCTCCTGTCTCCTTGCTTGGCTGCCCTGCAATAAAGTCTTTTCTTTCTGCAAAAGACCTTTGCCTTGGCATCTGGTTCTTCTGTAGGGCATTGGGTAAACGGACCCACTTATGGTTGGTAACACCTTGAGCTAGCTTTCTCAGTCTCCTTCTTTAAAGCATTATCTAAAACTGTGTGTTCAGTGTCTTATTTGCTTGGATGTGGGTTACAAACTCTTTCCATGTTTCAACTTAGCGCAGTTATGTCAGTATCAAGATCAAGGTCAGCAACTTGGGACAACAAAGGTAATCATAAAGCTATGCTCCATCTACACTCCAAAAATATTTGAAGTTTGAAAATAAAGTCTGAATCTGTTAGATTAAATGCACCAAATAACATTCAACCATTTTTACTAACTGGCAGAGGATCTCCATAAAAATGTAACCTCTTCCCATATTATTTATTCTAAAACTTCTGGTAATAATGAAGGATTCTCTATTTTTCCTCTTCTTCCAGAAAAATGTTCAATTCAAATTAAATGCTGATTTCAATTTAAAATTTCAAGTCTTCACATCTCCTGGAAAGAAGGATTATTTAAGACAATTAAAACTACCTGAGTTCAAATCCATTTGAAAGCTGAGACTTGGGGCAAAAATCTTAACTTTTCTGACACTCGATTTCCCTGTCTATTCCATAGGGATAAAATAATACATATGTCATAAGTGTGTAAGGTACCAGGCACAGAGGAGCAGCTTAATACAAGTTAGCTACGATTATAGCTGAGAAGAGAGGAAATCTGTGCAGAACACACAGACTTCAGAGGCAGGTGGACCCAGATTTGAATCCAACTCTGCCATGAAGTAAATGTGCAAACTTGAGTCACATACTTCACCACTCTGAGCCCTGGTTTCCTCTGCAGCATGGTTGTTGAGAGGACCCAGATTTTATTAACTTCTGAACACATAGTAGGAGCTCAATAAATTGTGGTTTCTTATCATCACCACTATGAGAGGGTTAATTACCAGAGAATAAGTAGTTATTTTCTATTGCAATTGGTTATTCCTTTACCTTTAAAACATTCATTATTTACATTTCTTTTTACCTAGAAAAACAATGTTCACTTTTTGGTTTTTTCCAACTTTTCTTATAAACATTGCTACCTTTCACAAAAAGCAAATAATTACCTAATAAACGAGAGGTCATTTATTTATCAACTTAATGAAATACTTTCCTATATGCTGTGTAAACTTCTCCCATGTTTAAATAATCCTAGAAAACCCGGTCAATGGGTAAAAAACTCAGTGAAAATTCATTTTTCAGATTATCACGGAGTTTGGCTGGTAGCCAGGACTGAAATAATCTCTTAGTGTAAAATAAGTGTTTTGTTGTTGTTGTTGTTGTTGATGTTGTTGTTCCTCGGCTGGTTGTGGGCAGGTTTTGTTTCTAGGGCTCAAAGAATTTGAATTGACCACTGCTTTTTTGGTCTTTAAGACAAGCTGAGTTCTCCTACAAAGGTATAAAACCTCATGCTGAGAATTGGTCTTATTCTGTCCAGGACTGATCTGGTAGTGGTGGGGTGGAGATTTGTAAGGAGAGAGGGAGGTGGGGGGGGAGGGTTGGTTAGGGGGGTTGAGTGCTTCCTAAAAATGGAACATACAGGTATCACCTTAGGAAACTGAGGGCTACTCCCCAGGTCACTGATTAGAGAAAGAACTTGTGGGTCTTAGATTTTGTTTCCAATATCTGTAAATCTTTCAGAGTGAGAACTGGAGCAGAGTTTCCTGATTTATATCTCCCAGTCCATTCCCTGGGATGAACTGTATTTCCCCTTCCAGAAAGACACCTCATCTTCCAGTAACCTGGCTCGGTTTAGAGGTCAAGGCATCTCCTCCTGACTATCAGCCACAAATATCCCCAGAAACCCAGCTGGAGACCTCCCTTTTGATCTAAACCCCAAAGTCAGTGTTTCCTGGAGTAAGATAGTCACAAGATTGCTTTTTCAATTTGATTCTGTTCAGTTCCTCTTTTGCTGTAGCACAGGGCAAGTTCGGCTTCCCAGGGTCACGGCTGATTCCAGCCTTGGTCAGTATCTCTGTCCTAGAGTCCACACTTCCTGCCTACGTTACATCCCCTACCTCCCATTTACTCTGGGAGTGGTGGTAGGACTTGCCTCATCACATTCTTCTCTGGTGTTGGTTTTAAAATACTCGAGTTGTAGCTAAAAGTATGTGTGGGGGGCTTTGTCAAAACACAAATAGGCCAATTAGTGAGGAAGTGGCAACAGAAACTACCCAGGATTTAGGAAGTACTGGGGTTGGTGGGTGGGAGTCGTGGGGGGGGGGGGTTGACTTCTTTCTCCATCACTGTTCCCTGTGACTCAGAAATAGGAGAATTTGTCAGCCATTTTTGCGCAGTTCTTTAACACTAAGCACTGTGTGTGTGTTTGGCATTCACATTTCAGGAAAGAAACTCTCTAGGGCAGAAACACATGTCTCCACTCCTTCCTCGCCTCATTTGGGCAAAGGGCATTACCATCTCTGACTGTGTTAATCAGAAATCCAGGAGCATCCTTGATTCTTTCTTCTCTCTTATCTCTCTTTATCAATCCATCACCAAATCCTATAGATTTTTACCTTCTAAAACAATTTTTAATACATTGAGTCATCAGTAGTTTTCAACTGGGAGTGATTTTGCCCCTCAGGGGACATTTGTCCCTGGACCCACTGGTCTCTAAGTTCCAAGAAGGAAGGAATTTTATCTGTGTTGCTCACCATTTTGCTCTGACTAGCACAATGCACAGGAGATGCTCAGTAACTATTTGTGAATGAAACGAAAGAGAAAATGTAGCAAGACTACCAGACGTAAAGACGGGAAGTGGGGGCAGAGAAGAGGAAATGAAGGGAGGGGAGGGAAGGAGAAGGAAAAGGAGAGAGAGAAAGGGGGGCTATGAGAGAGAGGAGAAGAAGCAAGGACAAGCTGCTGACCTTTCCATCAGGTTACAGCACTTCCCAAAGCTGTCTGCCCCCTGGAAGTAGCAGAAGGTACATCTGAAAGTGTAATATAGTAATGTCAAAATTGACTATAGTGGAGCCATTTTAAATGGAGCTGGAGCTACCTCTCCAGAGAAATTACCTTGCTGTCTTGAACGTTGGACTGGGCCAAACTTTTGGACTGGAACAACATGCCAATTGTTTTACAAGCAATTATTTGAGAAGTCAGCAAAAGACCCACCTCTTGATCACAAAGACAGAGGACTGTGGACTTTCTGAAGATAGAATCAATAGTCAATCAATGTTTAGCAAGACTAACTGTCTGCCTCCAACTCCAATTAAAATTCTTTGTAATACCTCCCTTCTTTGCTTTTAAAAGCCCCTGATTTCACTCCCTAGCGGGACACTATTTTGGTTTATACCCGAAGCTGTGCTCCCGGAATTGCAGTTCTTAAGACCCCAAATAAACTTTCTGCTTCTCTTGCAGTTCATGCCTCTTATTCCTTCACAGTAATTAAGGGCTTGGAGCTCTAGATTTAGACTAGACCTGGCTTTAAGTTCCACTCAACTTTGTAGCCTTGGCAAGTTATTTCTCTTATCCTCACTTTCCTTATCTATAAAATGGGGCTGATGGGGGGATCTGAAGATTAAATGAAACGATGCCTCCATGGCTCTTGGAACAAAGTCTGGCACGGTCAGCACTCAATATTAATCTCTGCTATGACATTGATTAATATTGTAATTATTTCCTCGTGGTTAGGTCTCTCCAGCACTCACTCGGAGGGGCCCGCCCCTCGCTTGGCTCGCCGCACGCCCATTGGCGGAGACACGGCAGCCCTTCCACCAATCCGCTTGGCTCGAGAGCGGCCGAAAGGGCAGAGCCACTGGGCGCGGCGGGCGCGGTCTCCAGGATACAGCTGTAAACAGCAGCGGCTTCGCGTCGGCGCAGCCGGGGTCCTCAGAGTGACGGTTGCAGACCCGAGCGAGGTGCAGCGGTGCCGCCCGCAGCCCGGCTGAGAGAAACACGGCCATGGTGCAAGGCCGGGAGCGAGATGAGACCTCCTCCTCCGCCAGCAGCCCGTCCCTGTCCGTGAGGTGTGGCGACCACCGCCCCGCGACTGGCTTCGGTCGGGCGGAAACTCTTCCTTCCGACCCACATCCCCTCCCTACCCTCTTCTTGCTCCCCTGCTTTAGACCTGCTCTCCCGGAAACTTCGACGTCTTCTCCTCCAACCCCCAGTGCCTTCCCGCAGACTCCCTCCTTCGGTGTCCTCTCCATCCTCCATCCCCTTATTCAGTGACCACATCTCCAGTTTATCCCCCCATTTTTCTGCAATCCCAGCCCTTGCTCGCTCACCCAGTATTGCTCTTCTCCACCCTTCATTTCCTCCTCCTCTGTCTGGCTCAGTATTCCCTTCAGTGATTCGTTTTCCCTTGATCTTTCATACATACCGCCCCCCCATCCCCCCGCCCCACCCTTGTCGTCTTTGGCGATTTTCCCCAAAGTTAAGGCCCTCAAGGCAGTCCCTTTCTTCTAACTCCCATCCACTACCTTTGGATTTATTTGCGTTTATAGTGGCCTTTGAAACGCATAAAGCTCTGCCCAGATATACGGTGGTATTTATTTTCTTCCACGTTCTAGAGTGTTACTTGCACTCTATTCCATACAGCAGCCTCTGCCGGCCCAGGCTGTACTCTCCAGTCTCTTGAGGTTACTCATCAAACCAGTGTCCTTCACTTGCCTTCTCCACTGTCGTTAAGCATATCTTTAACATTTAAATAAAAGTAGAATCTCCCCCCATCTCAGACTCTTCTCCCTTCTAGCATACACCCACCACACCCTCCTTACTTAAAAATATGTTCCTTTTGTGTTCTAACCTTTTCATTCATGTTGACTTAATTCCTTTTATTTTCTGCATTTATCTGTATTTTTAGATCTGAAATATAGCTACACACTCTTCATCAGTTGAAGCAATCTTCTTATTCAGCACAACCACAAAGCAAGCTGTGCTATTCAAAGTTGTTTTTTAAAGTTTATTTTTAAAATCAAAACTAACTATAAAAGAATGGCCCAGAATACACCATTTTCTATTAGGATAAAGCTCTTCTCTCTCTGTTGTTTTCACCTTTTCTTTTCCAAGTATACAAGACCCCAGAAATCCTTCTGAGACTTTCTCAGGTTTGATCAGAGGATTTGCTTCATTGAAAAATTTCTCTGAAGAAGGCTTTTGAGACCTATGGAACTTTAGGTCTACATTTAAATTTCCATAGTGCATGGATTCAAACCTGTCTCACAGCCAGCATATGTGCTCTTTTATCTTAGGATTGTTTTGGGCAGAAAGGGGTTGAAAATAGAGTACATATGTCTCAAAGACTCTGATGACCTTTTGTTTGCCTTGTTAAAAAAAAAAAAAAGAAAAAGTATTTGAAAGGTATTATATTGATGGTGACATATCTTTTCCCAAAGATGGGTGCAAGGATTCCCTAAGCAGAAGGTTCATTTTGTCAACGACAGCACCATTTGCTACCCTTGTGGGAATTTTGTAATATTTATTAATATTGAAACCAAGAAAAAGACTGTACTCCAGTGTATGAATGGAATTGTGGGCGTCGTGGCAACTAACATTCCTTATGAAGTTGTGGCTTTTTCTGACCGGAAGCTAAAACCCCTCATCTACATATACAACTTTCCTGCATTGACCAGAAGGACCAAATTAAAAGGTATCCTACGAGACCCTTCCCCTGCCATAACTGAAGGATTTTGTTATAAGACATGACCAAGTCTAGTTCTTATAAATGAAATGTTTTTTTTTTTAAGTGTTTTTTGTTTTGCAATACACATTTTTAAAGAAGGAACCAGGCTGATCGCGGGGGATTTAACTAAGTGGGCTAGAGTCTTGCTCCTCAAAGTGTGGTCTGCTTGCCTTCAACTTTGGCATCACCTAGGAAGCTTGTTATAAATACAGAAAACTCTGCTCCCATCACAGACCTCCTGAATCAGACTCTGCATTTTAACAAGATTCCCAAGGTGATTCATGTGGACGTTAAACTTGAGAAGCACTGGGTTAGAAGACTCTATTACAGTACTAACTGCAGTTTGAAAATTGGTCTTTTTCAGAAGAATTTTTTTTCTTTCCTGATGATTTATTGAAAATCCAGGTGAATTAATGTTTGTATAACTTGTAAAGACAAGTCTGAGCCTCAATTTCCTTATCCATGAAATAGGGATAATGGTGGTATCTACTGTTAATGGCTGTGGTGATAATAAATGAAATTATATATATATATATTCCAAGTGCCCCATCAATGTTACCTACCCTTTAAATTATTACTGACTCATTCATAGATTCAACTGACCCAGACTGGGCTGCTGCCCATCTACTGGAGCCTGCACCTAACAATTCCCTTATTAGCAGAGCAGCCTTCTGTCCAGAATGCTCAGGAGAGCTTGAGGCTGGTCTTAGTTCTGTAGCCTCCTAGGCTGAATAAGTGTCTGGTTCAAGCCAGGGAACTTCACTGTGATTTGTAACATTTTATTTGTGGGGAAATTTGTCTGTGTTCTCAACAGATTAAAACATCTTTTAAAATATAACTCATTCATATGTTTTGAACTGTCTATATGGACTATAACTACCCTTCATCTTTAAAATCTCCCTAGCTTGGTTATTTGGCTGTAGCCCTGTCCAAGCAACTGCAAGTTAATTCAAACCAATAGCCAAAATTCATATTGAATAACAAAACTCTAAAGGCATTAGGAATAAGTCATCAAGGATACCTGTTGTTACCACGATTATTTAATATGAACCTAGAAGTTCTAGCCAATGCAACAAAATACAAACCTGAGAAAAATTATAGCTATGGGAAAGGAGATTATGGATAATGCAATGGTCTACTAAGACTAATAAAAGAATGCTTGGTAAGATGCTGGTTTCAAAATAAATATCCATGCAATTGGAAGACTTAAATGCTTAGAAATGATCCAAAGAAGAAATGTGAATGACCTAGATGAAGAAAACTACAAAAATCACTGATTTAAATATATAGGGACATATTCTTGGATGGAAAGCCTGGTTGTTATAAATATATTCTGGTATTCTTCACAGAAAGCAATTCATAGGTTTATGATATGTTTTAGAGAGCAAGGAGAATATAAATGAAATGATCCCAAAGTTCATCTGGAAGAACAAAAAGTAGAGAATGGGAATAATCTGAAAGAGAATGATGGCATGGCAGAGGGTCCTTTTAACATTATGGCGCTGTAGTAAAGAGTGTGGTATTGGTACAGGGATCACCAGATGGGTGGAAAAGTTGAAGACTGGGGACAGACTCTAGAACAGATAAAAGCTAAGTATATGATGAAAGTCACTCCCTGCCCCCCCCACACACAAAATAGATGATATGGATTATTCAACATTGGTGTTAAAAAACCATTTGAACAAAAGTATCAAGTTAGATAGTCGTGTTATACTGTACATCAAAACATATATCAGACAAAAATAAGAGTTCAATATAAGCAACAAACCCATTTGAAAAGTAGAAGAAAATATAGTAGAATATTGAAATGATTTCAGGATTGGGAAGAACTTTTCACATGAAGGAAAAAAATAAAAATAGAAATATTGACATATTTATTACATACAAATATAAAACTTAAGATATCAAAAATACCATGAAAAATTAAAAGGCAAATGATAACTGAGAAAAATATTTGGAACAATTATGATCAAATATTTTCAGAGCATTTATGAAACAATGAAAAAAAGATAAACATCCCACTAGAACAATGGCAAAGGAACTCACCCAAACCACCAAACTACAAATGACCAAAAACATCCAAAAATGTTTCATCTCAGGCCAGCCTGTGGTTTAGCGGTTAAGTGCACGCGCTCCGCTACTGGCGGCCCAGGTTCGGATCCCGGGCGTGCACCGACACACTGCTTCTCCGGCCATGCTGAGGCCGCGTCCCACATACAGCAACTAGAAGGATGTGCAGCTATGACATACAACTATCTACTGGGGCTTTGAGGGGAAAAAAAAAAAAGGAGGAGGATTGGCAATAGATGTTAGCTCAGAGCCGGTCTTCCTCAGCAAAAAGAGGAGGATTAGCACGGATGTTAGCTCAGGGCTGATCTTCCTCAAAAAAAAAAAAAAGTTCCATCTCAATATTCATTATAAAAACTGTAGTTTAAACCAAGCTGAGAGTTTTTTCTGCTTATCCAGGTCACAATTCGTTAAAGATCAGAATTGCTAGACGGAGTGCAGGGAGATTGGTAGCACTGTTTTTGCTGAAGGTGGGAGTATAAAGTGATACGGTCCCTCTGGGAAGTAAATACTTACTCTGACCAACGTAAACCCACTTCAAGAACTGGAATTCAATTTTAAGAAAATAATCAGAAATATGGTCAAAAATTTGTGTGCAAAGGAGTTAAAAGCACTGTCATAATAACAAAAGATTGGAAACAACCTACATCTCCAGTAATATGAATATGGTTAAATCAGTTAAAACATCCCATAAAGGGGTATTATGCAAACATTAAAAATCACATTTTTGAAGAATTATTAATGATAAAATGTTCAATATAAGGCAAATAAAAAATCCAATAAGAGTAACACTATGTATGATCCAAGTTTCTTTTTTTTTTTTGGCGAGGAAGATTAGCCCTGAGCTAACATCTGTTGCCAATCTTCCTTTTTTTTTTTTTTTTTTTTTTTGCTTGAGTAAGATTAGCCTTGAGCTAACATTTGTGCCAATCTTCCTGTACTTTATATGTGGGTCACCACCACAGCGTGTCGTCTGACGAGTGGTGTAGGCCCACACCTGGGATCCGAACCTGCGAACCTGGGCCACCGAAGCAGAACGTGCCGAACTTAAGCACTATGCCACGGGGCTGGCCCCCAAGTTCCATTTTAAAAATGAATTATTATGTATAACACTTAATCCATGTGTTAGCTTATTATAGCTATAAAAAGCAAAGTTATATTTAAAGAAAAAATATATATCTGTATTTTTAAAAGTAAACACACAGAAGAAAATACCAGAACAAAATTTACCAAATTTGATAGTAGGATTACACAGGATATATTTTTCTTCTTATGCTTTTTTTTTGGTATTTTCTTCAGAAACCATGTACTGTTTAAACTTAAAATGAATGTTAAAAAATATAAAATTAATAATGTTAAGTTATGGGAGGAAATGTCTGTATAGCAAGGATAGAAAATCATTCCATTAAGACCTGTATCCCACAGAAAAATTATTTTTTTTTTGCACTGAATGCTCAATAAGTACAAGCTGTTTTCTTTGTTAATCAGACTATGCTGTGGCAGGCATCCCACATATAAAGTAGAGGAAGATGGGCACGGATGTCAGGCCAGGGCAACGGATGTTAGCTCAGGGCTAATCTTCCTCACCAAAAAAAAAAAAAATTACACAGAACCAGCTATAGAGACACAAAAGTAGAAAAGACAGATGAAGGAGAAGGCAAGGTTTGCCCCTGTGGAACAACACTGAAGAACAGCAGATGAGGGAGAGGGAAAACCAGAGCCTCCTATACAGGGAGGCTGAAGCAGACATTCCCTCGTCTTAGCATCTTCATGGTGCACATTTTAAACACATTGTTGCTAAGACTTTTAAAGTCATGTTTCATTTCTTCAGCTATAGGTATAAATAAGAATAGAACTTTCTATAGGTGTTCCAAATATTGGAAGATATTAAGCTAAGGGCCAGAGATATGGAAGTAAGCTAGAATTATTACAACTCTCCAAGGTATTTAAAATTATTTGAATAGTTTTTCTAATTACAATGTTTCATATATTTATGGAATATTTTATGGTTCTTGGGTCATTTCAAATCACACTGGGCCATACATGGTGTAGTATGCTCAGTTCTGCACTGAAGTCTAGAAACAGTGACTAATGGTCTTAATTCACTCTAATATCTTTTAAAAACTTAACTTTGCTCTTAGCCTTCTGTTCATAGTCTTAGAAATAAGCCAGGAGATCTCTTATTCCAAGGGCTAAATGCTTTTGAATTATGTGACAATCATTAGATAAGAGAAATAAGCTATAAGACTATGGTTAATCTGAATGTGATTATTAAATCCTTGTAATGGATTTTATATTTTAGGCAATATTCTCCTGGATTATACTTTACTTTCGTTCAGTTACTGTGGCACCTACCTGGCTAGCTACTCCTCGCTCCCAGAATTTGAACTGGCCCTCTGGTAAGTTTCAACATCCTGCAGAATTCCTTTCATTAGGTTAACATTTTAATTTTGTCCTTCTGGATTTTATCAAAGGGCATATACATGAAAAATCTGAAACAGGGAAAAATGGAGGGAATAAAAGTCCTAGTTACAACATTTAATATAGTTGCTACTTTTAGGCATAAAATTTGGCAGGGCAAAATCTATGTGAGAGCTAAATGATCATCTTTCTCTTTATTACCGTGTTATAATATTTCCTTTGTCTGGTAAAGAATATACTTATAAATACACAAAGTCTCATCTTTTCTTCAAATAAATGGTACCTTTGACTTGTTTGCATATTTCCCACTAATGTTGAAATTAAGATGGTCTCTATATTGGAACTCAGCTTAAAGTAATGATTTTTAGAGACATTAGAACAATTCTATGTTCAGAGAGTGGAATATTATACCACATTTGACAGCTGTATAGGAAACACCTGTGGCTAAGACACATCTGTCGTCTTTGCTGGGTCATTTCATGCGGCCAGCTTCAAAGCTGCACTCACTCTTCCCTCCATAATATAAACTCCTTCAAGGGGAGATTTGTCTTAGTAAGGGGAAGTACAAAATGTTCCAGGAATGATTGAGGATACTCCTTACATACCAGCATTTCTTATATAAAAATGTAATAATATAGGTTCAGAGAGCCACATTTAATTTATGCAGAGTTTCTTTTTTTTAGCTTTATTGAGGTATAATTGACATATAATAATTTATGTACTCCTTTATGTACAATCTGATAAGCTTTGACTTATGTATACACCCGTGAAACCATCATGATAATCAAGATAGTAAATATATCCATCACCCCCAAATGTTTCCTTGTGCCCCTCAGGTCCTACCTTACTGCCCCTTGACACACATTCCCTTACTCCATCGCTGCCCCTCCCCTGCCCCCAGGCAACCACTGACATGCTTTCTGTCACTCTGGATTAGTTTGTGTTTTCTAGAATTTCATAAACAGGGAGTCATACATTACATACTCTTTTTATTGTCTGGCTTCTTTCATGCAGCACAATTATTTTGAATTCTCGTATGCTGCTGTCTGTATCAATAGTTTATCCCTTTCTATTCCATGGTATGGCTACACCACAGTTTGTTTACACACTCACCTGTTTTTGGATGTATTTGCTTGCTAGGGCTGCTGTTAACAAAGGACCACAAAATGACTGGCATAAACAACAGAAATTTATTGTCTCATAGTTCTGGAGGCTAGAAGTCTGAGACCAACATGTCAGCAGGGTTGGTTCCTCCTGAGGGCTGTGAGGGAGAATGTTCCAGACCTCTCTCCTAGGCTCCTGAATAACTCCCCTCATGTTCACATGGTGTTCTCCTTGTATGTGTATCTATCTCCAAATTTCCCTTTTTTACCAGTATACTAGTCATATTGGAGTAGAGCCACACTAAGTGACCTCATGTAACTTTGTAAAGGCCTTATTTCCAAATAAGATCCCATTCTGAGATACTGAGGGTTTGGACATCAACATATGAATTTTCGGGGACACACTTCAACCAGTAGCAATACCAAGAGGATGAGCAGGAATCAGCCTTGTGAAGGGGTAGAAGGAAAAGGATTTGAAGCAGAGGAATGGCATATACAAAGGCCGTGAGGTCAGACAAAATATGGCAGGTTTGAAGATTCAATTAAGAGATCATAGTGATGGGAACAAGAGATTAGCTATGAGAGGCAAGCCTGGAGGGACAGTCTGAGGCCATCTCATGAGCAGCCTTATAAAAAGGTGACCATGTGGTTTATCATCCAAATCAGGGCACTTTTGAGAGTGAAAGGGGATGTTATTAATAATTAATACAGAGCAACAGGCCTAAACTGGCTTTGTCCTGGGCATACTGGGAAGGATATTCATCTTATATATAAGCCATGCTAATGGGCACATCCTTTACTCTAAAGGCGACAGGAGGCCATTAAAGGGTTTTAAGCAGGGGTGTGATACGCTCAGATCTGCATGTAAGAAGACTCCTTCCAGCCGTATCGGAAGGTATAGTGGAGGGAAATAAGGCGTGAACATCAATTAACAGGCTGTCGGGTCCAGGTGGGAAATGATTGTGGCATGGACTAGAATGGTGGGAGTAAGGATAGAAGAAATGGGAGATATTTGAGAGGTGTTTAGGAGGCAGCTCCACGGGACTTGGTGATTGGTTGAATGTTGGCCGTGGTGCTGAGGGAGAGGGACAGTCAAGGGTTATGCCCCGAGCTGTGACTTGGGCAACTCGGGGACATTATGGTGCTATTCCGAGAAATACCCAGGGCGTGGGAGGAGAGAAGATGTGTTGGGCACAAGCTGAGTTGAGGGTGCCTGAGATAAACAAATAAATGGAGATGCCTGGTTGGCATCTCAGTTAGGATTTAGGTTCAGTTGCTGTCACAGAAACCCAAATCACCCAAAAGAAGTGACTTAAACACGACAGAAGTTTCTCTCTCTCACACACAGCAGTGTGGGTATGAGCAGTGCGTGGCTGGTACGGTGGTTCCCCAGTGTCAGGGGCCAGTCTCCCGCTATCTTATTGCTCTCCCATTCCTAGCGTGTTGCCCTCATCTCTAGTCTAAAGTGGGGCACCTCCCATGTATTTTTGGGAGCCAGTGGGAAGGGAAAAGTATAAGGGGAAGGGCACAAACCTTTGCAAGAATGAATAGCCTGGAAGTTGCACACATCACTGCCACTTAGATCCCATTGGCCAGCTTAGTCAGAGGCCACGTTGAGCTGCAAGGAAGGCTGGGAAATATGGTCCTCACTGTGAGTGACAATGTGCCTGGCTGAAAACCAGAGGTCTGTTACTCGGAGGGAGAAATGGAGAGTAGATGTTGAGGGACACAATGTGCCTCTGCCATGGACTTCCAGGACTGGAGCTCAGGGGAAAGGGCTGGAGATAAACATTTGGGAGTTATTAAATCAGATTGGTAATCAAAGTGCTAAACATGGGTAAGAACATCTAAAGGGGAACTTAGGGCAGAACCTAGAAAACACCAATAAGAGACAGAAAGAGGAAGACGCACCTCATAGGAGACTCAGAAGGAGCAGTCCTGGAGGGAGGAGGGACACCAGATGTGGAGGTTTCCAAAATATGCCTCAGCCTGGGTTCCACAGAAAGTAGAGCCTGAGGCAGAAGCTCGCCAGCCATTTCTTCAGTAGGGAATGCAATCCCAGGAAGCAGGCGTGCAAGAAAAGGGGAGAGAGGCTGGGAAGGAGGAGACCCAATATGAGCATGCAGTACTTTGCCGGCCACTACTTGATACCAAGGGCAATTGATTGCTCTGTTTTACAGGAGGTCTTCTGAGAGGCTGTATGAACTACTGGGAACAGGGACGGTCCTTGGGCAGTGACAGACAGAGAGCTGGGAAGGGGAGAGGAAGAGACGAGAACTTATCTACCTACTCCTGTTACCCCATCAATCGAAGGTTCACTGCACAGGGTGTTAATTCCCCCACACTTGCAGGTTTATTGTGACCTCCTGCACATCATGCCCAGTGGCCCCTGGGCATGTGGAGTAGACATGAGGTGAGGCACAGGTGGGGTATTCCCACATGAAGTTAGTCAAAGCCTACACAGTTGGACAGCCCCCGAGTCAGCGGGGCAGAAGGGCGATCAAGGGCCCAGGAGCAATGTGAGGCTGAAAGGTATGAGGTGTCCCATAAGAGGTGTGTCACAGAGAGTCCAAGAGTGATTCCAGAAGGTAGTTGCGGTGACAGAGTCAAATCCTGCAGAAGCAAACTTAGACAAGGACTGAGAAGTGTCTGTAGGATTTAGGATGCAGGTGGATATTAGTGAATCTTGGAGAGAGCTGTGTCAATGGAGGGGTGGTGACGAGGTGCAGAAATCTTGAAATGAGGAGAGAGTGAGAATGAGGAAGAGGAGGCAGTGAATTGAGAACAACTCACTTAAGCTTCACTTGAAGGAGAGGGAAGAGAGACATGGAAGGGTGAGACTGAGGGAGAGCTATTTAAAAGATGGTACAGGGGCCAGCCCTGTGGCGTAGTGGTTAAGGCCAGTGCACTCCACTTCAGTGGCCTGGGCTCACAGGTTTGGATCCCAGGTGTGGACCTACACTACTCATCAAGCCATGTTGTGGCGGTGACCCACATACAAAATAGAGGAAGATTGGCACAGATGTTAGCTCAGGGTTAATCTTCTTCAAGGAAAAAAAAAAAGAGGAAGATTGGCAACAAAGGTCAGCTCAGAGTGAATCTTCCTCACCAAAAAAAAAAAAAGGTGGTACAGATGAACACTTAATTTAAGTGTTGACAGGAATGAGTCAGGAGACATGGAGAGTCTAAAGATGCAGAAGAGAAGGAATAATGGATAAACTAATGTTCTAAAGAAGGCAAGCCCTGTAGGATCCAGAGCACACGAAATTGGCCTTAGGTTGGAGGAAGGACATGCCTTCCATTGTAACAAGAAAGGAGAAGGAAAGAATGATACAGATCCTGACAGGTTGTTATGCTTGAGAGCAAGAAATGGGGAGAACTCTCTGCTGATAGCCTCTATTTTCTTCATGGGAATCAAGGCCATTTATTGAGAATAAGAAGGAGGTGGAGGGGTTAGAGGTGTCAGGAAAATGGAGAATATTAAAAATGGTTGTTTTAGAGAATGGAGAGAGAACTGACCAGAGAAACGTAGCGAGATCAGAGGTTGTTTTGAGGGTACGGTGGGGGGGGCAGTAACCACGATTTCTAATGTCACTGAACACATAGTCCTGTGATCTTTGTTCCTACGTCTCCAGCAGCCCAGGCTTTCACCTGTATCCATCCAGTGTTGACAGTTTTTCTAGGCGTCTGAAGCAGAAAGTGAAAAAATCCGGGGAAGCAGTGATACCAGCAAGAGAATGGTTGATGTGATGGACAGGACATTGTGATGGGGATGGAAGGGAGCCAAAAACAAGGCGAGCTCAATATATATTCCCGTTTCTGAATCATAACTCTGAATGGAGTGCTGGCTCCTTGTATGATGGGATAGCTTACGTTTATTTTTTTTCCCTTCATTTCATCTAGCAAAGGACTTTGCTCATGGTAGGCATTCAAGATATTCTTTCGAATAGGTATATGAATTAATTCATCTTAAAGTACTAATACTCTGATTTTAAAAACTCAGTAAGTGATCAACTGGTATCCATGTGAATAGTATATCCAGATCCATAAGGAGTACTCATATGCAGTATTAAGAGATTTAGATGCCTACACTGTTTTTCAGTAAATATGATGATATAGTCCATTTTCTAGATTTGATTTAATAAGGAGGATAAAATAGCCTCAGTGCCCTATGACAGAGTAATATTTTAGAAACAGTTATTTTGTAATGATTTATAAATTTGATATTAATGTCATAGATTATATAAATTGTATCATAAATTAAGTCTTAATTTATGTAAACTATTTTCAAATAATTAGATAAATGTTCTCAAGATGTGAAATTCAAATGAATTATTTTTCACCAAACACAATTTTCCTCTAAGGGACTGGGAATCGAGTGTCATTTTGTGCAAGAAGTCACAACCCGGTGTGGATGTGAGCCAGATGACTTTTAACCCCATGAACTGGCACCAGCTGTGCTTGTCAAGTCCAAGTGCAGTGACTGTCTGGACCATTGAAAGAAGTAACCAGGAGCATTATCTCAAAGCAGAGTAAGAGACACCGTTACTCCACAACAACAATGTGGTGGTCTTTGTTTGTGCTCATGTAACATGATTGAATCAGTTGGATGAATTAAGTGGCTTTATTCATACATCTTAAGTGATATCATCTTTCTACATATATAATTACCTTGGAGTGATTGCTTACATTTCGAAAGGATTCTCTATGACTTGATTTCCCAATGAGTTTTTTTAACTATCAAATCCTCTTAGAGCCTTTTCCAACAATGTTGAATTTTCCAAAATGTCTCTTCCTATTTCAAAACTTGCCTGTTGTATAAAAGGGACAGTTATAACTTTTTGCTCCTATTACTTTGATTTCCAACTGGAATCTCAAAAATAAGAAACTTTTAAATATGGAAAGTGTATAGGTTATACCTTTAGCCACATTATCTACAAACAACAGGGTAATTGCATATAGTGGAGTTATGGGAGTTACCAATTTAAATAGAACTTAGTCAAAGAGAAATTCTGTGACTAGTGTCCTGGTGATAGTTGATGATAATAGTGCCTTTGCTGAAGAGAGTTCAAAGATTCAAGGTGCCCCTGAGCTGACTATTCTCAGCATACTCCCCTCAGTCAAAGACTAAGGAGATGTTGGACATGTACATCCTTGAAATTGCAGTTTTTGAAAAATTGCCTTCTTAAGAGAAATGTAAAGCTAATAAAGTTTTCTAAATGGAGAGCCCTAAGAGAGGCTCTTCTTTCTGCTCAGTACTCTTTATGTCTCAATTTCATTTTTATAAGAACCCGTTGAATAGCCAAATCTGTCTCTAGGCAGAGTTGACAACACTGTACCTTTTCATAAAGTGAGTAATGTCTCTATCAGATCCTTGCCAGGGCGGGCAAGTAATTTATCACACCTTCCTCTCCTTTTTCTTCCCTTGAATATTCTCCTCTCGTTCTGAATGTTGATTTTTTTGTAAGAAAATGAAGTTGGAAGCAAAATGAGTGGATTGTCCTGGCTCAGAAAGCAAGCAGGATTTGAAAATACTTATCCCTTACATTAGAGTAGTAGCTACTGTTTTTGTGTGATCATTTTTCAAAATTATTCATCATTCATGAAACATAACCAAGGAAGTTTTGAATTTAGTGCATAAAGCCATGAATTTTCCAAACTCATCTTTATAGCCATATTATGGGTTAAACGTAGATATATGGTAAATTTGAAAATGAATTCTTGATACCAGATGTTGCAAAGGTAGCTGAATACAACCTACATATATGTTTATTTTGGCCCACGTGTTTATTTTTTACTTGAAATGGTGGCTAACATTAAAATTTGAGAGATTTCTCATAAATATGCAGATTATGATATTCTCTGAAATTTTGGAATCAAAATTCTCATGTGTCAACAGACCCTCTTGGCTGGAACTGAGTGGCGCCTGCCACCTTTAGGAGGGAAAATATTTTCCCATTTGCCATAATCACTACCTGGCCACACATCACCTGCCTGACCCCTGTCAACATTCAAATTTACAATTCCTGCTTTAGATATTAACTTTGAAAATTTTTGAAAATCCCTATGTATTTAATTTATAACTGTGCATTACTTGTCTTTTTATGATATATATTTTAAAATCTACTATTTGGCTTTTATTTGTTTGTTTTGTTTTTTTTAAGTTATTACACCTCCCATCTTGTTCACCACCGATAGGCAGCAGTTACATCAATGAGCAGCTTCTGTTAATCTTATTATTCTGATGTCTCTTTTTTCCACAGGTCGGTAAAACTACCTCTGGAAGATGGGTCATTTTATAATGAAACAGATGTAATTTTCCCCCAATCATTGCCCAAGGATCTCATCTATGGACCTGTGCTCCCACTGTCAGCCATTGCTGGGCTAGTAGGCGAAGAGGCAGAAACTTTCAGGGTGATTATCTGGCACTTCTTCCTGTTTACTCATTTGAGTCTCATGACCATCCCATGAGACATGCAGGATAGAGAGGATCATCCTGGTTTTTAATACAGATTAGCCCTGGAGACCACACGAGGTGAAGACGCTAGAGTATCAAGTTTGGGTGACTGGGAAGATGATGGCACTGCTAACTGAAGCGGGGAGCCCAGATGTGATTACAGGTTTGGACATACTGAATTTGGGGTGCTGAGAAGGCACCCAGGTGAAGATGCCAGGTGGAAGTTGGCAAAGTGGACCTAGTGTTAGGGAGGAGAAAGGCAGGGCTGGAGACCCAGATGTCAGAGTCATTCCCACAGAGAGGGTAGTGGGAGCACTGGGGAACGGGGGTGGGCTGTGATGAAAAGGAGAGAAAGGGTGTCAGGGAAGAGCCAGAGAGAAACTGACCACCAAGAGTTGGGAGGAGGAAGAGGAGTCTGAGAAGGAACAGTCACAGAAGTAGGAACAAATCCAGGAGGGAACAAGGCCGTGGAAAACGGTGGAAGAAAGTTTCAAAAGGGAGTTTGTCAACAGTTGTACACTCATTCATTTATTCAACAGATTTATCAAGCTCCTTCTACGTAGCAGGCACTGTTTTAGGCAATGGGGTCAGATGGTGACCAACCAACCATAATCCCTGCCTCTTGGAGCTTACATTCTAACAGGGAGACAGGGCAACAACACCAAAGTAAAGCTACATTAAACCATTGCAAAATGTGATAATTATTGTAACAGCATAAATGGGGAGTGGAGGTGAGGATGAGATTAACACAGGCTGGTCAAGGAAGGCCTCTGGGGAGATGACACTTAAACTGAGACTTGAAGGACAAGGAGGTGTCACTCCTGCTACAAGGAGGGTAAAAAGTGTTCAGGCAGAGGAAACTGCATGTGCAAAGGTCCTGGGGGAAGAAAAGAACTCAGTATGTTTGAGGAGCTGAGAAAAGACCCGTATGGTAAATGAGGGGAAGTGAGATGCAGGTGATGGTCAAGAAAGAGGCAGGAAGCAGAGGGTAGCACATGCAGGGCTTTTGGGATGAAGGTTAGGAGCTTGATTCTGCTAAGCCTCTGGAACCTGCATTATGCTAATACTTGTGTTAAAGCTCCAAGCCAAGGATAAAGGAGGCAAAGCTTCCCAAATGTTTTTGACCACTGCAGAGAGTTAAGCTATAGATGTTAAAAATAATTCAGTGTGGTAACTAGTTTATAAAAAAATCTACAGCAAACAAGAGAAAAGGTTGTATGCTCTTAGTATTTCCTCTAAAGTATAACAGTTATTCACTTTTTTAAGTTACAGAAAATGACGAATTCCTTTTAATAGCACAGGTCTTAGCCTGGGAATACAACCATACGCAGCCACAGTGGGGCAGCAAAGTAGTAAGAACAAACAGATCAGCCATCAAGATTTACAACCTGGAAAAATGTTTCTATATTTTGTATTTGATGCCTAGGCCCCAAAATTTTCGACTATCTCAAATCTTTTATTCCTGTAGTAAATTTCAATAGGAGCCTTCACCTTTCACATTTTGTACAAGCACGGTGAACCCTACATAAAACATTAAAAATTCAGGCAATTGTCCTGGTCATTTGAAAAATGCTATGAAATGCCTTCTTTAAATACTTAAATGTGGAATTACTATTTTTTAAAATGCTCATAATAAACAGACATCTTTATTTCCTAGGAATTTTGTACTCAATGCATTTTAATCTTTTTCTGAAAACAGAAATTTAATGTTAAAGTTTGACATATCTAAATCATACAGGGGATTTTAATAAAGCCACGTACTTTGCATTTAAATTAGAAGTTTTCCAGTATTTACTTTTTCATCTTATAGATAAATAAGGTGAGAAAAATGGCTAAAACGTTAATCAATGTCTGTACACTGAGTGAGAACATAACCAAAAATAGATCTTGATTCTCTGCCTTCCTTTGAATGGCATTGCTTGTGACCTGAGTACTAATGGCAAAGAAATCAGTAATGACTTTATCTATACAAGAGTCTTAGAAATTGACAAACTGTGAACTTTTACAAAATTACAAAATTAAATACCTCCCATTATCCGTCTTGTAGCTAACACTAGAAAGGCACATTATAGGCCTTTAAATAGACCCTGTGTCACATTACACAACTTATTTAGGGCATTAGAAATGGTATCCAGTAGTAGCATGGGGAAAATCAAAGGTAGATGTTATCTGGGCAGAAATTGGATCCAACATAATGAATTTAATCTCAAGTGTCCAGTTTCCTTTTTCCATCTACCCCTTTTATTTTTCTTAAACAAGTTGCTAAATAGGACTCTCTTTTATAAACTCAAGTATTCTGAAACATATTCAGGTGTTTATGTTTTCTAAAGCAATATTAATTTGGACTCATATTTTTCATGTTTGGTCTTCAAATGGCCAAAATGTTTGATTTATGATTCCAGAGGACTCAACAAGGAGGTGGTGTCATCAACAAATATTTTTAAACACTGTTGGCACCTTTTCTTTTACAATTCTCAGAATTTTCAACATTGAAAATTATTGTTTTTGCTCACATAATCCATATAATATCACATTTATTTTTAAATGACACAGAACATATTTATTGGTTAAAGAAATAAAAAAGAAAACATTGATGAAAGAAATTAAAAAAAGAAAAAAAGTAGTAGGAAGACAAGCCCAGGTTTGTCTTAAAGTAAGAAAAGCCACATATAATGCTGGTTTAACCTACCAAAGCCAAAATGTCCCAAGTTTAATCCTCACCTTCTGTTGCATACACACAGATTCACTGGTGTTGTGAGAACCAGATATGTGTGTTTTTTTAAGATTTTGAGTCCATTGCCGCACCAGGTAAGAGCTTGTCTTTTGTGATTTATAGTCTAAGGTTAGATGTCATCAAGACAACCCAAGAAACTTAAATAATGGTGATTAAATAATGATATTTGGTGAGTAACTCTTTTTCCCTCTGAGTCAAATCTCAATTAGACACCACAAAAATGTCATTTATCAGCTGCGGTTTGATCCTTTTGGGTGGTTTCGCCCCTCTTTTTGACCCACTGGGTGGCTAGATGGTTACTCAAGTATTTGTTTTCTAACAATCCAAGGCTATGAGGGCATAAAATAGACCAACCATACAATTAAAGTCAGTCTACCGTTTTAAAAATTATCACGGTGGGGGCTCCTGTGTGTGATATCTGCCTTAGTCATATTTCCAGGTCCAGCCCTGGAATTCTACACTTCCTTCACTCCACCAAGAAGAACCAATTGCTTTCTTATCGATGCACCCGTTAATATTTCAGCACCGCTCTACTATAACCTGCCATGTTTTCTGACTCTGATATTTGTTGATACTACTTCTTCCCTCAGTAGGTGATTATCCTATTAAGAAGAGGGGTTCCTTAGGACTTGGCACAATGCCTGTTGTATAACCAACACCCAATAAATGTTTGTTGAAATATCAATTATGCAACAAATTTATATCAGTTGAGAATCAGTAGAAATATAGTTACTTTGTCAGCGTCACATCTGCTTTGTGTTGAATCTACAAACATTTCCTAAATTAAAAGAGCAGTATGTCCTATATTATTCAAGTAATTGAGCATTTGTTAGAAAGGTGGCTTACATACATCAGGGAGTCTTGAATGGAAAAATGACTGTCCATATATTTTGCAGTATTCCCCCAACTAATTGGAACCAATTCCAACTTAACCTGCTTTATTTTTCTCCACGGCACTTTTCAACACATAATATTCTATATATTTAACATCTTAACTTGTTTTCCCTCTGTTTCCCCTCATTGGGATGTGAGCCCCGCGAGGGCAGGGATTTTTTGTTGGTTTTGCTCACTGCTACATCCCTGTGCCTAGAACAGTGCCGGGAGTGTAGTCAGTGCCCAATAAATATTTACCAGATGAATAAATAAATAAATGAAAGAATGAAAGAAACATGGAGCTCTTAAGAAATTTAATAATTCTGTTGTTTGGCCCATAGCTTGTTAAAAATGTTTTCTGTTCCTATGGGTGTAAGGATGCCTAGAGAAAACAAAGACATTATGTTGTAGCTAATGCAATTCTAAATAACAGTATAGCATAACAAAAAGCTCAGATAGTACTGAATTTGTTGTAAATAAATATGTAAGAGTAAGCTAGTATGCTTGACTTGTTTATATAAAAAGGAAAGAGCGCCCTATCATGGTATCCTAAATTAAGAATCTTAATCAGTATGGGGCCAGCCCCATGGCATAGTGGTTAAGTGCGCGTGCTCCACTGCTGGCGGCCCGGGTTCAGATCCCTGGTGTGCACTGATGCACTGCTTGTCAGGCCATGCTGTGACGGCATCCCATATAAAGTGGAGGAAGATGGGCATGGATGTTAGCTCAGGGCCAGTCTTCCTCAGCACAAAGAGGAGGATTGGCATAGATGGTAGCTCAGGGCTGATCTTCCTCACACACACACAAAAAAAATCTTAATCAGTGCTGTGGGGGACACATGCCCAGAATAGCTGCCACAGCTACCTTGACCTCCAGGAAGGAGAGCAAGTGGTCCTAGACTTACAAGGAGGCCTGCTCTGTGCTGACAGAAAGGGGCAGCAGCCTCTCTCCTGCTGCACACCAGTTTTAAGGCTGTCAGGGGCATAACACTGGAGTGTTACTGTCTGAGGCAGAGATCAACAAATCATCACCTGCTTTTGTATGGCCCCAAGCTAAGAATGTTTTTTACATTTTTAAAAGGGTTATGAAAAAAAATAGATATATGACAGAGATCTATGTGGTCCACAAAGCCTAAAATATTCACTACCTGGTCCTTTATAGGAAAAGTTTGCCTTAGATCCTTGGTCCACTTTATTTTTAGTCCTCAAAGCCAGCTTTTCTTCTAGGTCCATCCCATAGATTTAGTGCATTTCTTTTTGAGTTTTCCATGGAATCAAAGTCACATAAGATGTTTCATGAACCAAATTAGAGCATCCATTGGAATCAGGCAAGGGGGGTCATCCTCTCATTCTCCAGAAAGCTAATTAGGCAGAGGATCTAGGCCAACCTCTCCATAGCCACTCAAGGAAAATCACATTCATATCCCCTGAAGAACAAGGAAGGAGAAATGTCGATGAAAGTCTTCCTTAAAAAGGGTGATTTTAGCTAGACAGTGACTTTCTTAGATTTAAGATACCAAAAGTCCACCAAGAAACAGTGTAGAAGTTATCACTCAAAACTTTCGTCTAGAACTCTGAGTGTGTTGGCAAGAATGCCTTATTTTTTACCTGGTGAATTAAAATGTAGAGAGAGAAATGGAGCAAAGAAGTTTACTTAGCTTTTGGCAAATGGTGGGACCAACGAATGTACGTAGGTCTATATTCCTTTGTTTCTTTTTGGAAGTTGCTTTGATGGGTGATTCTCTGGCTCTTATGCCATGATTGCTGTCTTAACACAAGGTTTCTAATCTTTCCCTGAAGCCTAAAGACGACCTATATCCTTTGCTTCACCCAACTATGCACTGCTGGACTCCAACAAGTGACCTATATGTTGGCTGTGAAGAGAGTCATCTTTTGATGATTAACGGAGACACCTTGAAGGTGACTGTGCTTAATAAGATAGAAGATGGATCACCAAAGGGTGAGAAACTGCTTTGCTTCATATTCCCAGAAGTGTTGCCGTTGGTGATGGTTTTGCACTTGAAGAGATATCTTTGATTCTTCCTTCTCTTTTATCCTGTAGTTAGTTACCAAGTCCTGTGGCCATTCCTTATAGCTAGCTAATGTTTATTAAGTGTTCTGTGCTCCAGATATTCTGCTATCACTCTATAATGCATATTTCATGGAATTCTCAAAACAACTTTACAAGGAGAAACATTTTTATCTCCATGATATAGATGAGGAAAAGGAGGCATTGAAAGATTAAGAAATATGCCCAAATGCACATAACTAGTAAACTGTGGAGCTGAGACCTGAATCCAGCCAATAAGACTTCAGAGTCCAAGTTCTTGGATACTATGCTGTATCCTTTCTTTAACACATGGCTATTCTGTTTAATTAGCTAAACAAAGCTAGCTTTCCTGCCCTCCGCCCCTCTCAACTCCTTTCTCTACATTGATCTTCCTTTTAAATCCAATTGCCATCTTGAAAATTACCTTTATGTTGCTTGGTTAGAATTTCTAATAGAATCTGATCTATTCTCCTTAGATCTGGTGTCCATTGCTGGTCCCATCAGCTCTGGCCGGGGTTGGGCCTGGGTCTCAGAAGCCAATGTTCACCCAGTGGGGGCAGACCCTTTGAGAAGGAGGCCTCGCCAGGGCCAGCTCCCCAAACCTGTCCAATGCACTCTCCATTCCAGTTTCTCTTATTATTTTACACCTTGATTTTTGCAACAATCTTAGGACTGACTTCATTGATCTTAACCTACAGCTGACCCAAACCAGGCGCTTCATCTCTGTCAAACTGCCCTTCTTAAATACCATTCTCAACGTGTAACTCAAGGACTGCTCTGCCTTGATTTCATGGCCTCTCTAATCTGATCCTACCTGCTCCATTAGTATTATTTCCTGCACTCCCAGTATGAGTTTTCTGATCTAGCCAGTCATTTCTTCCCATCATTTCACAGACATGCCTCCTAGCTCCTTCTCTTGCCACTTTGCTATCTGAATCCTCCTGTTCCCAGCTCAGACACCACCTCCTACAGCAAGTTTTCCCCAACTGCAGTGTTCCTCTTCTACTCCCTCTCCCAGTCCCTGACTCACACTTCACTGATAAAACTGAGGCCATTAGGTTCGACTTGCCTCTCCCAGCCCCTCCCTCTTCCCTTTACTCTCACCTGTACCCTCTAGGCTTGGTCCACCCTCTAATCTCGCATCCACAATACCATCCTACAGCTCTCTAAAAAGTAAGCCTCTTTTCTGGCCTCTCTTTCCAATTTCAGCTCCTCCCACATGAGCCTTTTAGAAGATCTTGTCATTTCTGTGCTCTTTCCAAATTCTGCTTGCCAGCATCTGTCGTTACCTTTGTCTAGGATGCCCTTCTCTACCTGGTGAAATTATCCTCTGTGGAGCCTTCTTTGTCGTCACCCCAACCTTCAGGCAAAATTAGGTGCCCCTGTCTGGGGTTCCTTCAGACTCACTCCTTTGTTAGAGCCTCATCTTGTGCTTCTACAATGCCCCGGGTGCATGTCTGTCTTTCCTACTAGTCATCAACTCTTTGAAGTCAGGAACTGTGTTTTACTTTTCCTTTGGCTCCAAACTTTAATCTCAGAGATTGCTACAGAGTAAATTAGCACCTATAAGTGTTTGTAAAATGAATTATAAAACAATGTTTCTCATTTCCAAACTCCTGTCACACTTGTAATATGTTATACACAATTTAGGACTTGATCATGTATAGTCTTACATTGTTCACTATTTCCTTCCTGTACACTATTTCTAATAATTTTCATGGTGTATTATAAATGCTTTCAAATAAATATTTATCTAGCCTCTACAGTGTGGAAGACACTAAGCAAGATGCTTCAGAGTTGATATAGATGGTAAATACATACAGTCACACGTTGCTTAATGACGGGGATACATTCTGAGAAATGCATCCTTAGGCGATTTTGTCATTGTGCAAACATCATAGAGTGTATTTACACAAACCTAGATGGTATAGCCTACTACACACCTAGCTTTATGGTACTAATCTTATGGGACCACAGTTGTATATGCAGTCCATCATTGACCAAAACGTCATTGTGCAGTACATGACTGTAATCTCATAATCTCCACCTTCCAGGGATTTATTAAAGAGCATAAGACAAGTAGACAGATAGTTACAGCCAGGTAGATTAAAATGATTTCACTAAGGGAGAACTTCACAAAGTGCTATGGGAATTCAAATGATTAAATCAGGCCAAGTTAAGTCATTTTGAAGGTGGTATTTGAAATGGCCCGTGAAGGATGGGTTCACAGGCAGAGATGAGAGTAGGTGGAATTTTTGGCAATGGTATCTGTATAGATAGGAAAACATGGGGAAGGTTGAGACACAGGAAGTGGTCCAGTTTCTCTGGAGTATAAGGTGTTATACAGGGGTAGTAGGGAGTGAAAGGACATCTATAGCATATCTGACCTTGACTGTCCGGCTAAGGCCTTTATACATAATTCAGCTGGCAGTGGGCAGACATCAGAAACTTCTGAGTGGGGATGTACCCTAACTGGAATTGTGCTTGGGGAGATTAATTTAGCCATCGTTCAGGAAAGGACGATCCTTGAAGTAGGTGGCTATAAACAATAGCAGGCACCTAGATTAGGGCAGGAGTCGTAAGAACCTGGACTTAGTGGCAGGTGGATTGGAAAAGAAGGGACTACTGGGAAGTGAATAGTCTTTGAAGGAAAAGATAGTATGCTTCTTAGCATCTGGCAAAATGCCAAGCACGTAGTGTGCAGTAAACAAATAATTTGATGGATGGCTTCTGAGCCTTTGATCTTGTAGTTCTCATGGTTTATCTACATAAAAGGTAATATACTTTTGTTGTTTTTCATCAAGGGCAGTATTTTTTATTGAGGTATAATTAACATATAATATTATATTAGTTTCAGGTGTACAACATCCAAGGATAATATTTTATTAATAACAAATTCTCTTATAGAACATTTTTCCTTTTTACTCTCTTTTACCCACCGTGCTCCATTTACTGAGGTGTAAGTTTACGTATCATAAAATGTGCAGATCTTAAGTATACAGCTTGATAATAATAATATAGTTTTGGCTTGTTGTTTTCTGGTCTCCTAAAATCTCTGACAATGCTTTCCTAAAAGAGAAAATATATTTACTATATAATTCCACAATATTAGTTACATAGACCTGATGATAGAGAACTTAAAAATCTTATGTGATTTATATCAGTAATCATTGCTAAGCAGCTTTATTATTCCTTGTTTGGGAGGCATCATAGCACATATTCTAATATGAAGTTGATTTTTAGAAAGAAGAATTACAAAGAAATGAATGCCCTAGGAAAATGAGATTAATTACTTTGTATTGCACTTTTAATTATGTGTCACCGGTTTTACCTAGTTTTTCTTTTCCAAAAGATGGGAGAAATCTGATCAGTCCAGTCACCTTGGCATATCAGAAGGGAGGCGTGCTTGCTTCTGGAATTGTAATGTATTTTTTTCTTCAAAATTAATTGCTTTCAAGAAAATATACAATTTCCACTTGCTGCCATTTACTATTATGAGCCATAATTTGGAATGTCAGGTTCTGTCAGATTATTAATTAAAACTGTTTCCTTGTTGCATGCTATTATAAAACTTTTTATTATGAAGAATTTCAAATATATACGAAAGTAGAGGTAACAGTATAATGAACTACTGTGTATTTATCTTATTGCAAATAGGCAAAAACAAAATTAAAAAATCTCCCCCACCAAAGAATACCTAATATCTGTCACCCAATTCCATGGCTGTTTGTGCACTAGTGCATTAGGTTGTCAGACACAAAGGGAACCTTTTGTCTGAGCTTCAGCTTAGCGTCTTGTGTGTGCCCATTTAGCTTACATGTATCATATTGTTATTGTCCGTATTAGAGCTGGTATTAATAGTCCTCATTTACTTGGTGCTAACGTTATGCCAGGTACTGTGCTAAGTGCTTTGCTTGTATTATCCTACTGGTCCTCACAACGACCCTATCAGGTAGGAACTATTGACGTCCTCCTTATACAGACAAAGGCGCCAAGTCTTACAAAGTTCACCAGCCAGTAAGTGGAGGAGCGAGGGCTTGAACGCAGGCAGGTCGAACTCCAAAGTCTTTGCTCTCACTGATTAGAGCACACAGCCTCAGTAAGTATGAAAAGGAGTCAGACCACATTCCTTTTCCATGACATTGAAATCAGTGCTAAGGTTTGAGCTGCTCTACACTAAAATCTTAGGCCTACTGGTACCACTGTTAGCTTTGTCTCTTCCGTTGCCACAGATCACATCTCCAGGACCCTGCAGGCAGCTAGGCAATGATGTCAGGTTGAGAGATGTAGCTCCACCAAGGAGAAGCAATTTGGAGCTCATAAACCTACGTTCAGCTCATAGTCCCCTCCCCCTAGCCTTGCAATGGACTACTGCCCCGCCTACATTCAGTCTGCGTTTGTCGCCTTTTATGACTCTTGTCCTTCTCAAGGCCATTCTTTGTGTTTTTTTAAAACCTAGTTTAAAGGAGTGCTTGGAGCATCTGCTCTGGTGAAGGATGGAGAATGATCATGATCTGGGACAAAGCACCTTGCACACTTTTCTCCCCAGGTCTCAGAGTGTCTGAATCCAGCCAAATTACAAATGCATACTCTTAGTTATAATGGGGTCTAATCTAGAAATGATGGATGAATTTCTCCAAAGCCTCTTCACTATTGTAAAAATAACTCAAATTCCTTTTGCGAGTAGTTAAACTAACCCAAATCTATTTTCAACCAACCAACCAATCAACTCACCAAGCCATTTTTACTGGATACTTGCCCTGTTTCTAGCACTGTGAAAGAAACTCAAAAGGAGGAAACAAAAAAAATAAACAGCACACTTCCCACCTTGGGTCATTTAGGGAGATAACAAATGCACATAATGATGATTAAATAATATGCGTTAAGGCTAGTATCCTTTGAGGTAAGGAGACTGCTATATACAAGCCATACAGTAAACTGCCTCATTTGCCCCACCTCCTGTATAACAAAGAATGTGGTAAAAAGATAGATGCTAGAGAAGTTCAAAGAAAGGAGAGACCAGTAAAATTTTAGGTAGTTGAAAAATATGTCACGAAAGAGATAAAATTGAAACTTGACCAGGAAATATGGTTAAAAGTTGCCTAAATAAAGGTAATAAGACAGGCAATCTAGATAATGTAAACATAGATGATGATTCCAAAAATAAACAGTTAGCTTGTCTGATGAGGAAAATATACTATGCATTGACTGAGCCTGATTTTCTCTATCTCACTGTTTTTGGTCTCTAGGATGGCTTTGTGTATTCTTTTATTATTAAAGATTCAAATTACAGAGTAGAGGATTTTCTTGAGGTTGAAGGGCCTGTGGAACATATGATGTTTTCTCCAAGTTACAAAATGTTGCTGATTCAAACAGACAAGGTATGCTAGATGGTGATTTCTTCATATGCAATTTTCAAATATTATTATCGTCATTGCATGACAGGAATGAAAGGCAGAGTGTGCTGCATAATGATACTCTACTAGTCAGAACTCTTTAGGTTGCAAATTGAAAAACACCCAATTTGAAGGGCCTAAATAACAAAGGGATTTTTGTTTGTTTGTTTTTGTGCATGTAACTACAAGGGCAAGGAGTTGATCTGACCCCAGGAGCTCCCATGATGCCACTGGCCTTGTTTTTCTCCATCTCTTGGCTCTGTTTCCTTTCTGCTGCCTCCCTTCCCATGCAGACTCTCCCCTGTGGTGTCAAGAGAGCCTCTTGCAACTCCAATTTATACTTCTGTCCTCTTGGTGACCCTGGTGGAAAGATCCAGCTGGAAAAAATGTCCTGGACTCTAAGCTCATTGTACTAACTTGGGTCACCTCTCCACTGCTAGGTCAATTACTATGTCCAGAGGGTTTCTAAGCTCTGATTGGCCAGGCCTAAGTCATATGCTTACTCTTGGACCCTGGGTAGAGTCAACCCACCCAAACATGGACTGAGATTAGGGTCATGGGTGGTTGTCTGAGGAATATACAGATTCTGTAAGAGAAAAAGGGAGGGAAATAAATGCAGGATATAACCAAATGTCCACCTCAACTATATTGTTAGGAAGACTTGTAATTAATGGAATGACTCTCAAAGGTCAGGATTAGCAGCAGTTTATATTGTTAAGCTATGACTTTAGATGGATTACAGGGGCTGGCATGGTGATGCAGCAGTTAAGTGTACGCATTCCACTTCAGCAGCCCAGGGTTCGCAGGTTCGGATCCCAGGCACACCGACACACCGCTTGTCAAGCCATGCTGTGGTGGCGTCCCATATAAAGTAGAGGAAGATGGGCACGGATGTTAGCCCAGGGCCAATCTTCCTCAAGAAAAAAGGGGAGGATTGGCATTGGATGTTAGCTCAGAGCTAGTCCTTCTCACAAAAAAAATAAAAAAAAAAATAGATGGATTACAAATAAAGTTCAATGATTTTCTGCCTAAAAGAAATGTAAATTTAAATATGGAAAGACTTCAGTTTCTGGTAATTACCAGAAGTTAAAACAACTATGCTAATTATGTTTTAATAAATAACAAACTTAAAATATCTGTGGAGAACAGGAAAAAATAAAAAATGTAACATAACAGAAGAGAAAGACTCAAATACAACTTCTAAAAAAGAAAAATGTACTTACAAAGTAAAAATTAAATGAATATGTCTGACAGCAGATTGGACACAGCCAAAGAGAGAATTCATGAACTGGAGGATAGCTCACAAGAGTTATCCAGAATGTAGTCCAGAAGGATAGGATAATACAGAAGAGAGGGTAATAGACGTGAATGATACAGTGAAAGATCTAACATATATTTGATTGGAATCCCAGAGAGGAGAGAGAGGAATAAAGGATGTATCCTCAACATAGCAGCCAAAATGAAAAAAGCATTTCTCTTCATTACTCAGAGCCCTTCAGTGATTTCCCATGTTATTCTGAGTAAAAGCCAACATCCTCACTATGCTTTACAAAGCTCTTCTTGATGTGGACTCTACTCCCCACCCTGGCCTTCTTTCCCCCTTCTCTGCTTCTTGTTCATCCTGCTCCCATCATTCTGGCTATCATGCTGTTTTCTTGAACTCACCAGGCATGCTCTTCCCTCAGAGTCTTTGCACTGGCTCTTTCCTCTGTCTGGAATGCTCTTCCCACAGAATCCACATGAATCCTTTCCTCATTTCCTTCAAGCCTTTTCTCTAGAATCACCTTCCCTGTAAAGCCTTTCTTGGACACTTGGTTTAAAATTTCACCCTCTTATTTTGCCATGTCATATCCTCCTTCCCTGATTTACTTTTTTCTTCTTACAATTATTGCTTTTTAACTTACACTATATCTTATTTATATATCTTATTTTTTGTCTGAATCCCCCAGTAGAATGTAAGCTCCATGACAACAGGGAAGTTTTGTCTGTTTGGTCCTCTGATGTAGCCCCAACATCCAGAGCAGTGCCTAGCACAGTGTATCCACTCAGTAATTGTTGAAGGAATGAATGAAAAGTAAAATTAGTAAATATCTACCAAATTTTAGACTCTACAGAGTTGTATTTTTTTTTAGGTAAACAACAACAAAAATAGTTGTGTTTAACTCAAGTAAACTTGAAGAACTTGTCATCCGTTGAAAGAAGATCTCCTATTGCTAGTTAAGTGACCATACCATATTACAGTTACTTGGCAGAGATGCATAACTTACAGGACAGATTTTTCTTGAGAGGTGAATTTGGGGGCTGAGGATGATGAACAAGTCATAAAGGAACAACTTCAGCCATACCTCCACAATTTCCACACAGGCTTATTTAAAAATTTTTTAGTGCCCACCAAGGTCTAGTATATGACAGGGTTTAGTTTGTCTTAACAACTTTTCTTGTTTTGTACATTTTCCAAATTTTTTGCACAAAGATACATTATTTTTGAAGTCATGAAAAAGTGTTTTGTTACATTTTGTAACTTAGAAAACAAATCCTGGAATTGGAGAAAAGAAGATAGTTTTATTTACTGATTATTTTAAATGATGAATGAATGAATCAATTGATAAACAAATTAAGCATCTAGATTTTAAGTGCCTCAAGGTCAAGGCCTTACTGAGTTGATCTCTAATTTCTCATCACCTTTTCCCACACAGTGCCTTTCTCACAATAAGCATTTACTAAATAATAAATTAATAAATAAATCTCAACTACACATGTAATAATTGCATTCTTTTTCTTTTTTGGTATATTCAACAGGGATCTGTTTATATTTACACTTTTGGTGAAAAGCCAACCTTTGATAAAGTCCTGGATGCTTGTGATGGGAAATTTCAGGCAATTGACTTTATTACACCTGGAAATGAATACTGCATGGTAAGGAAAACTTTGCCATTTCACAGTAGGATTTAAAGGTGAGATTTTGGAAGTTCATGTGCAACCTGATGCAAATAGGAGCAGAGGATATTCTTGAAGATGTGGTAGAAATGCCAACCACTTCCATCATTAAATCTACTCCCCAGTTAGAATGACATCGTCATATTGTGACTTCATAATGTTAAGTCTCTGAAAACAGCCAGAGCAATTGAAATCTTAGGAGCCATCCTGTTTGTATTCACCATCCACGCTTTATAAGCCAGATCTTTAAACCCATTCATTGCCACTGAGTCATCAACACTCACTAAACTATTAGTATTTACCCTCTTTACCCTCAGCCCCATCTGAGGATGAAAATGAAATAGTTGCCATGCACAGGACATGAATTCAGTCTACTTAGGAAAAATAAAATACCCTCTACTGTTTACCTTTTGTTGACTTCAAGAAACATATTTCACTTTTCATATGATTTATCAAGAAATTCATTAAGAATTTGGGAGTTCTAGCAAATAAAAAAATACACAGACTATGGAATAGGTAACACTTAAGGTTTCTTCCCATCTTGAGATTCTGATTATATGATTTTTCTTCCAGATGTTCTCTGATAAGAATTATGTCTATTCTTATGGTTGTTTCAACTCAATAAAAATTTTCACACAAGATTTTCATATTTAGGATTTAGATACTTGGTCGACATTTTCATGTTACACACTCCATAGGATTCAAGAAACAGAACTTAAATTGTATCACATTGCAGTTACTTTAAGCTGATTTCCAGTCTTGATCTTGTGAAAGAGTAAAAGTTATTTGTAAAAATTAATAATATGAACTTTGGGCTTTCAATCCAGCATGTAAGGAGCCTCACAACAAGAAAATATTTGAACAAATTTAAAATCAACAATTCTTAGATCCTTCAGAAAAAGGAGGTTATAGGGCAAATGACTGCCCCCAAAGTTATAGAGACAGACAGGCATATACAGAGAATCACAGCTGACTGGAGCAGAAGTCCAGAAGTAAGAACCACCACTAGAGCCAGTACCAAGAGGATTATAACTGAAAAATCTGCACATCTCAGGCCTTATTTAAAAATGTTCATGGGAAATCCAGAGACAACAGAGGAGACAAAAACAAGGACACTACAGGAAATTTCTGACATGGAGCTACAACAAACAGTAAACACAGTCTAACTCCTAGCCAGATAAACATAAAATCTCATAATACAGCCTATTTAATTCAGATCCCTTTACTCAGTACATCATATCCAGCTTTTAACAAGAATTACAAGGCATACTAAAAGACAAAACCACAGTTAACAGAGACAGAGCAAGCATCAGAACCAGACTCAGATATGGCAGAGATGGTGGGATATCAGGCCAGAAATTTAAAACAACTATGATTAATATACTAAGGGTTTTTATGGAAACAAGGGACAATATGCAAGAATCACTGGGTAATATCAGCATAGATATGGAAACTCTAAAAAAGAATAAAAAAGAAATGCTAGGAATCAAAACACAGTAACAGAAATGAAGAATGCCTTTGGTAGGCTCATCAATAGATTGAATATGGCCAAGGAAAGAATCAATAAGCTTGACCAAATATCAATGGGAGCCTCCAACACTGAAATGCAAAAAGAAAAAACAATGAAAAGGAAAGAACAGAATATCCAAGAACCATGGGACAATTACAAAAGGTATAACATACACATAATATAGGAATACCAGGAGGAGAAGAAAGAGAAGAAGGAAAAGAGGAAATGTTTCAAATAATAATGGCTGACAATTTTTCAGAATTAATGATAGACATCTAGGAAGCTCAGAGGACACCTAGCAGGATATATACCAAAAAAATCTACACCTAAGCATTTCATATTCAAACTGCAGAAAATCAAAGACAAAGTGAAAATTTTGAAAGAATCCAGAGGGGGAAAAAAAAACCTTACTCTTGGAGGAACAAGAATAAGAATTGGACTTCTCTTCAGAAATCATGCAAGCAAGAGTAGAGTGAAATATCTAAAGTGTTGAAAGAAAAAAATTACCAATCTAGAATTCTGTATCCAGCAAAATTATCCTTCCAAGTGAAGGAAAAATACTTTCTCAGACAAATAAAAATTGAGGGAATTTGTCACCAGTAGACCTGCCTTGCAAGAAATGTTAAAAGAAATTCTTCAGAAAGACAGAACCAGCAGGCAGAAGATTAGAATCAGTAAGGACATAGCTGTACCATCAACTAACTAGATGTAATTGACATCTATAGACTACTTCATCAAACAATAGCATAATACACATTTTTCTCAAGCTCACATGGACTGACCACCAAAATAGATCATATTATGGGTCATAAAACATACCTTAACCATTTGAAAATAATATAAATCATACAAAGTATGTTCTCAGGACACATGGAAATACATTAGAGGTCAATAACAGAAAGATAGCTGGAAAGCCTCAACATATGTTGAGATTAAACAATATACTTCTAAATAACACATGGGTCAAAGAAGTCGTAAGAGTATTTAAAATGAAAGTATTAAATGAAAATGAAAATACAACTTATCAAAATGTAGGGGATTTTGCAGTAAAAGTGTTTAGAGGGAAACTTATGGCATTGAATGTATATATTAGAATAGAAGAAAGTTTAAAATTAATAATCTAGGGCCGGCCCCGTGGCTTAGTGGTTAAGTGCGCGTGCTCAGCTACTGGTGGCCCGGGTTCGGATCCCAGGCATGCACCAACTCACCTCTTGTCTGGCCATGCTGAGGCCGCGTCCCACATACAGCAACTAAAAGGATGTGCGACTATGACATACAACTATCTACTGTGGCTTTGGGGGAAAAAAAATTAATAATCTAAGCTCCTACTTTAGGAAATAGAAAAAAAAAAAAAAAGAACAAATTAAATCCAAAGAAAGGAGAAGAAAAGAAATAATGAAGACTAGAGTAGAATGCTATGAAACTGAAAATAGGAAATCAATAGGGAAAATCTAAGAAACCAAAAGCTGGCTCTTCAAAAAGATCAGTAAAATTGATAAACCTCTAGCCAGGTTAACTAAAAACAGAGAGAGAGAGAAGATACAAATTACTGATGTCAGAAATGAAAGAGAGGGGCCAGCCCCGTGGCTTAGCGGTTAAGTGCACGTGCTCCGCTACTGGCAGCCCGGATTCAGATCCTGGGCGCACACCGACGCACCATTTCTCCGGCCATGCTGAAGCCACATCCCACGTACAGCAACTAGAAGGATGTGCAACTATGACGTACAACTATCTACTGGGCTTTTGGGGAAAAAAAAAAAAAGGAGGAGGATTGGCAATAGATGTTAGCTCAGAGCCGGTCTTCCTCAGCAAAAAGAGGAGGATTAGCATGGATGTTAGCTCAGGGCTGATCTTCCTCACAAAAAAAAAAAAAAAGAACTGAAAGAGAGGTCATCACTACTGACCCATGGACATTAAAATGATAGTAAAGGAATATTATTAACAACTCTATGCCCACAATTTGATAACCTAGATGAAATGGACCAATTCCTTGAAAGATGCAGTCTACCAAAACTCACACAAGGAAAAATAAATAATCTGAATAAGCCTATATCTATTAAAGAAATTGAATCAATAGTTAATAATAACCTTCCAAAACAGAAAGCACCAGACTCAGATGGGTTAACTGGTGAATTCTACTAAACATTTAAGGAACACATTATATCAATTCTCTATACTCTTTCCCAAAATATAGAAGCAGAGGGAATATTTCCTAACTCATCCTATGAGACCAGCATTACCCTAAGACAAAAACCAGACAAAAACAGTACAAGAAAAGAAAACTACAGACCAATATCTCTCATGAACATAGATGCAAAAATCCTCAACAAAATATTAGCATATCAAACCTAATAATGTATAAAATGAGTTATACACCACAACAAAGTGGGATCTATTCCAGGTACGCAAGGCTAGTTCAACATTTAAAAATGAATTAATGTAATCCATTGCATCAACAAGCTAAAGAAGAAAAATCACATGATCCCATCAATAGATGCATAAAAAGCATTTGACAAAATCCAACACCCATTCATGATAAAAAAAAAAATTCTTAGCAAACTAGGAATAGAGGGGAACTTTCTGAATCTGATAAAGCCATCTATAAAAAACATACAGCTAGCATGGTACTGAACGATGAGAACACCTATTCAAAATCATACTAGAAGTCTTAGTTAATGCAATAAGACAAAAAAGAAATTAAAAGATATGCAGATTAAGAAGGAAGAAATAAAACTGTTTTCATTCTCAGCTGGCCTGATTGTCTATGTAGAAAATCCCAAGGAATCAATAAAAAAATACTCCTGTAGCTAAGTGATTATAGCAAAGTTGCAAAATACAAATTTAATATACAAAAGTCAATTGCTTTCTTATATACCAGCAGTGAACAATTGGAATTTGAAGTTTAAAACACAATGCCATTTACATTAGCACCAAAAAAGTAAAATAGGTATAAATCTAACAAAACATAGTCACACGCTGCATAATGATGTTTCAGTCAACAACAGATCGCATATGTGATGGTGGTCCCATAAGATTAGTACCATATAGCCTAGGTGTGTAGTAGACTATACCATCTAGGTTTGTTTAAGTACGCCCTGTGATGTTCGCACAACAAAATTGCGTAACAACATATTTCTCAGAATGTATCCCCATTGTTAAGCAACACATGACTGTACGTACATCTGTATGAGAAAAACTACAAAACTCTGATGAAAGAAATCAAAGATCTAAATAAATAGATAAATATTCCATGTAAGTAGAGAAGAAGACAATATTGTCAAGATATCAGTTCTTTCCAACTTGACCTATAGATTCAATGCAATCCCAATCAAAATCCCAGCAAGTTATTTTGTGGATATTGATACACTGATTCTAAAGTTTATATGGAAAGGCAAAAGACCCAGCATAGCCCACACAATATTGAAGGAGAAGAACAAGTGTAGGACTACCACTATCTGATTTCAAGATTTACTATAAAGCTACAGTAATCAAGACTGTATGGTATTGGTGAAGGAACAGAAAAATAGATCATTGGGATAGAATGAAGAGCCTAAGAGTAGACCCACATAAATATAGTCAACTGACCTTTGACAAAGGTGCAAAAGCAATTCAATAGAGAAAGGATAGTCTTCAACAAATGGTGCAGGAGCAACTGGACATCCGCACGCAAAAAGAAAAAAGAAATCTAGTCACAGATCTTACACCTTTCACAAAAATTAACTCAAAATAAATTATAGACCTAAATGTGAAATGATGAAACTCCTAGAAGATAACACAAACATAAAATATAAGTGACTTTGGGTTCAGCAATGACTTTTTAGATACAACACCAAAAACACAGTCCATGAAAGGAAAAATTGATAAGTTGGACTTCATTAAAATTAAAGACTTGTGCTCTGCAAAAGACCCTATTAAGAGAAAGAAAAGACAAAATACAGACTGGGAGAAAAATCTTTGCTAAATGTATACCTGATAAAGGACTGGTATCCAAAATATACAAAGAACTCTTAAAACTCAACAATAAGAAAATAAATAACCCCACTAAAAAATGGGCAAAAATCTGAAGAAACACCTTACCACAAAAGATATACAGGTGGCAAATAAGTATATGAAAATATGTTCAACGTTATTTGTCATTAAAGAATTGCAATTTAAAACAATGGGATGCCACCACACATCTATTAGAATGTCTAAAATCCAAAACACTGACAATACTAAGTGCTAGCGAGGATATGGAGCAACAGAAACACTCATTCATTGCTGACGGGAATGCAAAATGGCACAGCCCCTTTGGAATACAGTTTAGCAGTTTCTTATAAAACTAAACCTACTCTTACCAGGTGATTCAGCAATTGAGCTTCTCGGTATTTACCCAAATTAGTTGAAAACTTAGACCCACAAAAAAACCTGCACATGAATGTTTATAGCAGCTTTATTCATAATTGCCAAAACGTGGAAGCAACCAAGATGTCCTTCAATAAGAGAATGGATAAACAAACTGTGATACATCCATACAATGGAATATTATTCAACACTAATGAGCTATTAAATGAGCTATTAAGCAGTGAAAAGACATAGAGGAAACTTAAATGCATATTGCTAAGTGAAAGAAGCCAATCCGAGAAGGCTGTATGATTCCCTCTATATGACATTCTGGAAAATGCTAAACTATGGAGACCATAAAAATATCAATGGCTATGTTTTCTTCTAGAAGTTTTATGGTTTCAGGTCTTACATTTAAGTCTTTAGCCTATTTTGAGTTAATTTTTGTGTATAGTGTAAGATAATGTCTACTTTCATTCTTTTGCATGTAGCTGTCCAGTTTTCCCAACACCATTTATTGAAGAGACTTTCCTTTCTCCATTGTATGTTCTTGGCTCCCTTGTCAAAAATTAGCTGTCGCTAAATGTGTGCGTTTATGTCTGGGCTCTCAATTCTGTTCCATTGATCTGTGTCTCTGGTTTTGTGCCAGTACCATGCTGTCTTGGTTACTAGAAGTTTGTAGTATATTTTGAAATCAGGGAATGTGATACCTCCAGCTTTGTTCTTTTTTCTCAGGCTTCCTCTGGCTATTCCGGGCCTTTTGTTGTTCCATATAAATTTTAGGATTCTTTGTTCTATTTATGTGAAAAATGTCATTGGAACTTTGATAGGGATTGCATTGAATCTGTAGATTGCTTTAGGAAGTATGCACATTTTGACTATGTTAATTCTCCCAATCCATGAGTACAGAATATCTTTCCATTTCTTTGTGTCTTCTTTGATTTCTTTCAACAATGTTTTATAGTTTTCAGTGGACAGGTCTTTCATTAAATTTATTCCTAGGTATTTTATTCTTTTTGTTGTGATTGTAAATGGGATTGTATTCTTGTTTTCTTTCTGCTATTTCATTGTTAGTGTATAGAAATGCAACTGATTTTTGAATGTTAATTTTGTATCGTGCAACTTTACTGTATTCATTATTTATAATAGTTTTTTTGTTGGATTCTTTAGGGTTTTCTATATATAAAATCATGTCATCTGCAAACAGTGACAGTTTTACTTCTTCCTTTCCAATTTGGATCCCTTTTATTTCTTTTTCTTGTCTGATTTCTCTGGCTAAGACTTCCAATACTATGTTAAATAAGAGTGGCGAAAGTGGGCATCCTTGTCTGGTTCTTGTTCTTAGAAGGATAGCTTTTAGTTTTTCACCATTGAGTATGATATTAGCTGTGGGTTTGTCATATATGGCCTTTATTATGTTGAGGTACTTTCCTTATATACCCATTTTATTCAGAGTTTTTGTCATAAATGGATGTTGTATCTTGTTGAATGCTTTCTCTGCGTCTATTAAGATGATCATGTGATTTTTATTCTTCATTTTGTTAATGTGGTGTATCATGTTGGTTGATTTGTGGATGTTGAACCATCCCTACATCCCTGGAATAAATCCCACTTGATCATGGTGTGTGATCTTTTTAATGTATTGTTGTGTTCGATTTGCTAGTATTTTGTTGAGGATTTTGGCATTGATGTTCATCAGTGATATTGGCCTGTAATTTTCTTTTTTTGTGTTGTCCTTGCCTGATTTTGGTATCAAGGTAATGTTGGCCTTGTAGAATGAGTTAGGAAGCTTCCCCTCCTCTTCAATTTTTTGGACGAGTTTGAGAAGGATAAGTATTAAGTCTTCTTTGAATATTTGGTAGAATTCACTGAGGAAGCCATCTGGTCCTAGACTTTCATTTTTTGGGAGGTTTTTGATTACTGTTTCGATCTCCTTACTGATGATTGATCTATTCAAATTCTCTCTTTCTTCTTGATCCAGTTTTGGAAGGTTGTATGATTCTAAGAATTTATCAATTTCTTCTAAATTATCCAATTTGTTTGCATGTAGCTTTTCATAGTATCCTTTTATGATCCTTTGTATTTCTGAGGTATCTGTTGTAATTTCTCCTCTTTCATTTCTGATTTTATTTATTTGAGCCTTCTCTCTTTTTTTCTTGGTGAGTCTTGCTAAAGGTTTGTCAATTTTGTTTATCTTTTCAAAGAACCAGCTCTTAGTTTCATAGGCACTACACCCTTTGACATCAGTCTTAGTGGCATCTTTTTGAATACATGTCTCACCAGGCAAGGGAAACAAAAGAAAAAATAAACAAATGGGACTATATCAAACTAAAAAGCTTCTGTACAGAAAAGGGAACCATCAACAAAATGAAAAGGCAACCTAACAATTGGGAGGAGATATTTGTAAACCATATATCTGATAAGGAGTTAATATCCAAAATATATATAGAACTCATACATCTCAACACCAAAAAGCGAACAACCCAATTAAAAAATGGATAAAAGATGTGAACAGATACTTTTCCAAAGAAGATATACAAATGGCCAATAGGCACATGAAAGGATGTTCAGCATCACTAATTATTAGGGAAATGCAAATCAAAACTACAATGAGATATCACCTCAGTCCCATCAGAATGGCTATAATTAACAAGACAAGAAATAACAAGTGTTGGAGAGGATATGGAGAAAAGGGAACTCTCATACACTGCTGGTAAGAACATAAACTGGTGCAGCCACTATGGAAAACAGTGTGGAGATTCCTCAAAAAATTAAGAATAGAACTACCTTATGATCCAGCTATCCCACTTCTGGGTATTTATCCAAAGAATTTGAAATCAACAATCCAAAGAGGCTTATGCACCCCTATGTTCATTGCAGCATTATTCACTATAGCCAAGAAGTGGAAGTAACCCAAGTGTCCATTGACAGATGTTTGGATAAAGAAGATGTGGTATATATACACAATGGAATACTATTCAGCCATAAAAAAAGACAAAATCGTCCCATTTCCAACAACATGGATGGACCTGGAGGGTATTATGTTAAGTGAAATAAGCCAGACAGAGAAAGACAAACACTGTATCACTTCACTCATATGTGGAATATAAACTAACACATGGACAGAGAGAATGGTTTGGTGGTTACCAGGGAGAAAGGAGTTGGGGGTGGGCACAAGGGGTGAAGGGGCGCATTTATATGGTGACTGACAAACAATAATGTACAACTGGAATCTCGCAATGTTATAAACTATTTTTTTTTAATAATTTTATTTCATTTATTTTTTCCCCCAAAGCCCCAGTAGATAGTTGTATGTCATAGCTGCACATCCTTCTAGTTGCTGTATGTGGGACGCGGCCTCAGCATGACCGGAGAAGCGGTGCGTCGGTGCGCACCCGGGATCCGAACCCGGGCCGCCAGCAGCAGAGCGCACGCACTTAACCGCTAAGCCACGGGGCCGGCCCTGTTATAAACTATTATGACATCAATAAAAAAATTTTTTTTAAAAGAAAAAGAATAGAACTACCATATGATCCAGCTATTCCACTTCTGGGTATTTATCCAAAGACCATGAAAACATGAATACATAAAGACATGCATTCCTATGTTCACTGCAGCATTATTCACAATAGCCAAGACTTGGAAACAACCTAAGTGCTCATCAACAGGCATATGGACAAAGAAGAATGTGGTATATATACACAATGGAATACTACTTAGCTATAAAAAAAAAAGATGAAACCTTGCCATTTGTGACAACACAGATGGATCTTGAGGATATTATGTTAAGCAAAATAAGTCAGACAGAGAAAGTCAAATACCATATGATTTCACTCATAAGCAGAAGATAAAAACAACAACAAACATGCACATAGATACAGAGATTAGATTGATGGTTACCAGAGGGGAAATGGAGAGGGAGGAGAGTGAAAGGGGTGGTAGGGCACATGTGTACGGTGATGGATGGTAATTAGTCTTTGGGTGGTGAACATGATGTAGTCTGCACAGAAATTGAAATATAATGATATACACCTGAAATTTATATAACGTTATAAACCAATGTTACCTAAAAAAATCAGTGGTTGCCAGGAGTTCAGTCGGGAGGGAGGGTGGGAGGGATGAAGAGGTGGAGCCCAGGGGATTTTTAGGGCAGTGAAACTATTCTGTACAATACTGTGATGGTGGATACTTGTCACTACACATTTGTCAAAACCCATAGAGTATATAACACAAAGAGTGATCCCTAATATAAACTATAGGATTTAGTCAATAATACTGTATCAATATTGGCTCACGTATTGTAACAAATGTACCACACTATTGCAAGATGTCAATAATAGGCGAAATTGTATGTATGTAGGGTAAGTGCAACTCTGTACTTTCTGCTCAAATTTTCTGTAATCCTGAAACTGCTCTTAAAAACAGTGTATTAATTAAAAAAATAACAATGTATAATTTCTTATTTTTAGGCTTATTCACTAGGCAATAATCTCATTGAATTTTCAAGTAACTTTTATCTCAGTTTTGTTACATGAGAAAAAATCTTTCACTTTTCTAATCCTTAGTTATTATATGTTACTTAAATTGTATTAAAGATGATAGCTAATATTTGTTCAAATCAGAAGTATTGGTGCTGAGAATGTAAAGTAATTATATTCTCCATAAGTAAAATGAAATTTTGTACTAAATCATCAGAATGATTGACATCCTAGAAAGGGATTTAGAACATGCTTCCATAGCAGAGTCTTGTTTTCCATTTAGAGTTTTCTTTTTCTTTTTTTTACAGACACTCACACATTCAGGGGAAGTTTGTGTTTGGTATATAGAGGATGGTTCTTGTGTCAGCAGGATTTATCTGAATACTCCAGTAAGTGTGTCTTATAACTGGATTTTTAAAAAATATTGAATTCTAATCCAATCCACTTTTTCATATTTACATGTCAGTAGTCTGTGGAAATACTTGTTACAGATGCCTTATTGCATTTTTACCTTACATATTTAGAGTAATTCTTGTGTACGAAGTATTCCACAGCCCAGAAGGTGGGACATAAGATACCATATTGGTGTATAGGAAAGGACAAGTTTTTCTGTGATGACAGTTATTTCTGAAATCCTAGTGGTTTATATCTCACTCATGCTATAAGTTCATTGTGGATTGGCAGGGTCTCTGCTCCACACAGTCTCTCAGGGAGCCAGGATGATGGAGTCTCCACCAACTAATAGCTCCTCAGTGCCATGTTATGGGAAGAGAGTGATGAAGAGTCTTGAATTGGCAATTAAGTGCTTTTACTCAGAAATGAAACATCCCCTTGGCCATAACTAATTAAATGGCACCATCTAACCTCAAGGGGATCAGTTAAATGTGAAAGAAAATTGCCACTCTAACCAGTTAGAGCCAAAAATAGAAAAGTAGGGGTTATTGGCTTAGTCAACTATAGAGTATAGAATTTTCTGGCCTCAGGTGTGGCTCGATCCAGCAACTCAAATGATATTATCGAGGATCTTGTTTTTTCCTCTGTCTGTATACTATGTCTTTAGTTTTATTTTATGCTCCATTTGGTGGTATCCAAATGACACAGGTGCCAACCTTACATCAGACCATCATGGAAGAAAGCTTTCTAGAGTGGGAGGAGGAAGAGAAAAGAAGTTTCTCCTTTCCAGAAGGCTTAGTAAATGTCTTCTAATGTCTTAATAACATCCCTGAACTAATTACTGTGGACAGGGAGATGAGGAATGCTAATCTGCTTAAGCTCAGCCCTGGAAATGGGAGTTAGATCTATTCTACTCAACTCTGAAAATAGGAGAGAGATGGTTTCTCAATGGATATTCAAGAGATTTTCCAGAAAGAGGGTGTATGGATGCTGGGTGGCAAACCACAATTGCTCACAACACCTGCTGCAAGGTGATACTGTTATTTCTGCCATGTTCACAGTGCTTTTTACATAAAATAATATTTAAAAAACATAAAAGAGGGCCGGCCCGGTGGCATAGCAAAGCTCATGTGCTCCGCTTCAGCAGCCCAAGGTTCACAGGTTCAGACCCGGGGTGTGGACCGACACACCACTTGTCAAGCCATGCTGTGGCGGCGTCCCATATAAAGTAGAGGAAGATGGGCACGGATGTTAGCCCAGGGCCAATCTTCCTCTTTTTGTTGAGGAAGATTGGCAACGGATGCTAGCTCAGGACTAATCTTCCTAAATAAATAAATAAATGACCAAGAAACAACGTTACCATTGTTATTTTTTTCTTAAATTATCATCATTTGCTGTATTACACAGTTCTAGATGAGATCTGGATCTTGGTAGTGGATAGGGGAGTTACAATCCTTCCCTTTTATAAAATTAAAATGTCATTATAAAACAAAATGAAGCATCATACCTCACATAAGAGGATTACAAGATGCAAAAGAGCCATAGTTCAATGGGATAAATAAAACTCACCCCAAAGGTAAGGATAGAAATTCTTACCTAAAAGACTATGAAATATGAGTAGATTCCACAATCTGTGTGACAAAGGCTTATATGTATTCATTTCTATTAGAACTACTAGAACTAGAAGAGATCTTCAAGTTCATCGGCTCACATCTCCTTTTACAGAGGAGAGGCAGACAGATGTTTAACAACCTACCCAAGGGTCTGTATAATCAGGACTTACCTTGTTCTTCTTGGCTAAGGAGGGGTATAGGCACCATTAGAAGGCCCACTTTCTGCTCCAGACGTCTTCCCTTCACCTGACCAGAGCAGAGGGAATCGGACAACTTTCACAGTTAATTTGACAAACCTTCACTGAGCTCCAAACCAGGCATGCACTCTCACGTGGTTTAGCCTGCACTGGGGAGAGTCGGTGGTTTCTCCCCGCTGGAGGATACCACTGTTCTGTGGGGAACTGACAAGTGGACTGACCCAGCGATGCTGCGGCCAGATCTCTCTGCCTGTGCCCTGGACTGTGTTCCCCATGAACATTTTAGACAGTGGTCCCCAGAGCACCCAGCCCAGCGCCATGATGGCAGGATACCTGGACACCAGCAGCTTCCCTTGATGGCACCTGCCAGGGTACATAAGACCCCTCCAGATATTGCTGTACAGTTTTAGCCTAGCCCACTGGTGCCATGGAATGGAGGACAATTTCTACTGATTATTTTGAGCACACACACACTCGCACACACACTGAGAGCTCCCATAAAGGCCTTCAGTTAAAAAAAATACTAAAACCCTCACCATTTCCTTGCCGGTTTCACACTGAGGAACCACTAAAGACTCAACCTGGGTAAGCCTTGGAAAATTCACTTTTAAAAATAAAATAAAAACCTGCTCAACTGAGAAACTGCATTCTAATGAGGCAGGACACCTGAGCTCTCATCTGAGCTTTGCCACCAGCTATGGGATTCTGGGGCAAATTGCTGCTCTGTTCTTCTCCATTTTGTATTCTGCAAAGTGATTATCTCTTAAGATCTGTTTTATTTCTAACATTCTATGATTTTATTCAAAACAACCTACAAAGTGTAATTAGAGAGGAATGAATCTGATTCCTTAAGTGTCATGAAAGCGAATTTATTCTCTTAGACGTCGTATTCTGTAAATGATTATGTGATGAGCAGGAACCTGTGATGTGTTTCTTTGGTGACTGAATACATGGTCCAGTGATACGGTTATTTTCTTTTCTTCCTCAGTCATACCAGCATCCCAGGACCTACTATTATCCAGCAGATGAATGCTGCTTTTAAAAAATCACCAACATTCTATAAAGATGTCCAAAAGATGCTAGGAATGTATTTAAATTTTCTTATTTTATTTTTCATTATTATTGGTATAATTTTGTAATCATTTAGGGATAAAAATGAAGCCATGGTTTAAAGTTCAAGAAACTCCTTTATATTTTTATCTTTCTAGTTTTAGGATAAAAGAATAAGATGTACAGATTCCTATGACTTCTTATGCAATCGATTATTTCAGGAACGTTAAGCGTATAGTTTGTAATACTACACAACACTTGCCACTCTTCTCATTCTGCAGGCTTTTCAAGTAAACTGTAGAATTTTTATGTGTAGGAGAGCAGGCTTTGTTCTCTGGCACAGTGTAGTTCAGCATCTGGGGGTTTATTTTCAACAGGCGACAGTTCTGGCTTGCTCGCCCTCCTCCCTCTCTGCTGCTGTGGGGACCGTGGGTGGCTCTATCCAGTTCCTCGACGTCCAGGATGCCGAATCCCCTGAGGCAGTTCACAAGGCCTTTCTCTGCGAGTCCTCCGTCCAGCACCTCATGTAAGTACCACCTACTCTGCCGCAACTGTGTCAGGCCCGTCTGTTGAGAATTCCAGTGAAGCCATAATTTCTTTTCATTTTAAGTTTTACATGTCTTGTTCTGAAAATTAATATATTGACTTGATTCAGCGTTCAAAAAGTACAGAGGGGTCTGTAGTTAAAAGTCTCCCACTCTCGTCCCCACACACCCAGTTCTCCTCCCCGGAGCCAGCCTGTTCCCAATTTCTCATGTCTCCTGTCCAGAGATATTTTATCCATAAACAAGCATAAGAAATGAGTACTTGCTCTTATTTTCACAAATAATTATCAAGCACTTAGATTGTGCCAGGCACTGCTGTTGTATTAACTTCACGACATAGATACTCGTATTGTGTGCTTGTGACAGATGAGGAAGAGGAAGCACAAAGAGTTTAAATAACTTGCTTAATACGACACAGGTAGTAAATGGCAAATCTTGGGTTTTGAACCCAGGCAGTTGGGCTCCAGAGGCACTGACTTTATTCGAAAGTTCATTCGACGTTCTGCACCTCATTTTTTCTCACTTAATTGTATATCTTGGAGAATGTTTGTATCCACACATAAAAACCTTCCTCATTCTTTTTTACAGCTACATGGTATTCCACTGTGTGAATATACTATCATTTTTAAAGGACAGTATATTGATGGGCATTTAGATGATTTCAAATCTTTTGAAGCAATGCTTGTAAGAAGACAGCAGAGAGATATTGGATTTGGAATGTGTGTCATTATTGCTATTCTATCTTTTGTTAATTTATCATAATAGTAAGTATTAATAAGAACTGACATTGGTGCCCTGCTTTACAGCTTGAGGTGCTGTCACACATTGTAGCTTATTGAATGTGATCCTCGCCCCACCAGTCGGAAAGGTATTATGCCTGTCCCTGTTTCGCAGATGAGGGAATTCAGGTTCAGAGAGGTTAAGAGAAGCATTTGCCTGAGATCACCCCCCTTGCGCCTGGAGGAGCTGGGTGTTTGCTGCCGGTGCTGTTCCCACAAGCTCTGCCGCCTCCAGCTCAGTGGGGAAGGTTCTGTAACCTCCCTCTACTTACACCTGACTCCTCTGTACCCTATTTTTTGGTGCCTCTTCTTTCTCAGATCCTTTTCTCTTATCCTAATTTGCATTTCTCACTTTCTCTAATTTGATGAAGGTGTAGAAATATTTAGCTACCTTCTTCCTCCGCTGCCAGGTACTGGTACTGAAGGGTACTACAATGTCACACTCATCACTAATTTGAGAATTGCTTATTTCCACTTGAAATGCCAAGAAAGCTCTGTTGTCATATTTCCTTCACTTATGATGAAATAGTTGCCCATCTTTACTGAATCTTCCTGACTGTGTGCTTATAAGTTGCAGTTTGGCGATAGCATTAGCCTAGAATGTAATGATTACATTTACATGTAATCACTTGACTTTTATAAGGTCAGATAATATTAAAAATCACAAAACATAAGAATGACTGGTTTTGAATGTATCTCCACGCTGTCATTCGATAATTTTGTTTACCATCTTATTAGTGAAACAAGTAAAATCTGATAATCAGATTTATTCTTTTCTAGTTACGACCAGCGAGGAATGTACCTATTAGTTGGAACATCAGAAGGATACATCTTTGTTATCAATGCCAACCCCTCAAGCTTATTTCAGATTCTTGGATTCACAGGTACTTCATAGAATACTTACTAATTTAAAATACCAGTCCCTTTATTCCAAAGAACTTAAGGTTGGAAAAATGAGGCAATAGTGAAACAATTATTTGTGGCATATTTTCTAAAAGAGAAACATTTAAATAACTGTTAAAAGTTACCTAGGAGAATTCCCACATCATATTTAGAGGTTTTAGGTACAACTGCTTGGTACATAGTTGATGCTAAATAAATTTTCTTGACTCAATTAATGAATTAGTTAATGAAATGGCTAAATATTTCTAATGTTATTACAAAGGGAAATTGGGTTGGTTTATCCCTGAAATATTTTTTAAAATAATATTTTACCTCTATTTAATAAAGATATCTAAAGAAAAGTTTTATTACATGCATCTTTAAAATTTCCTCTTTAAACAAAGCGATATCCAGCTTTTTCAGTAATATGCGTCCAAATGCCCAGGTAAATCACAGATCTGCTAGGTGAAATAGCATTTATGTGATAAGTAGTAAGAATGAATACTCTCTGGCTTTAAGTACCAAATATGTATGTATATTTTTCCCAAAAATATATTTCAAAATCCATTCATTGATTTTTTAAAAATTAATGAGTGCCTACTAGGTGTAAAGTGCTGAACCGAGGCCCTGTGGGGCTTGGAAGGTCAAGGAGACAATTTGGTGGAGAAGAAATAAGCAGAGCGTTGTGTAGGTTCAAAGGAAGAAGCATTGATTCTGCCAGGTGTGAGGAAAGGAGTGGAGGTGAAGGGGGGGAAGATGAGGGGGTGCAGAGGATTGCGGGGGTTTTCTGAGGGCTTAAAGTAGTGGAGGGTGGGGCATATTAGTATTCCAGCTCAAGGTAAAAGTCTGAGCAAAGCCATGTAGAATGGTCAGATGTCCGAGGTAATGGGTAAATAAAGAGTTGACTAGATGATGATCATGGTGACAAGGTCTGAAAGAAGACAAAGCATCTTCAATATCAAAGTCTGGACTTTTTTCTGTGGTTAATGAACATCATCAGAAGTTTTCAAGATGGAACTGGCCTGACTTAACTTGGTTTTTAGAGGATGACTCTGGCACCAGTGTGAAGGATGGAGCAGAAAGGCAAGAAAATGGAATAAAAAAGATGAGGGGGCCAGCCTGGTGGCATAGTGGTTAAGTTCAGCACACTCTGCTTTGGTGGCCAAGGTTTGTGGGTTCAGATCCTGGGTGCAGCATACACCACTCATCAAGCCATGCTCTGGCAGCGACCCACATACAAAATAGAGGAAGATTGGCACAGATGTTAGCTCAGGGCCAATCTTCCTCACCAAAAAAAAAAAAAAAATGAGTTAGGAAATTTTTATAGTAGCCCAGGCAAGAGATGATATTAATCACAACAATAGCCAACATTTAAAGAGATTTCTTATCATGTGATAGCCAGTGTTCTACACACTTGGCATGTGTTAATTTATTTAATTCTTACAGACAACTTTTATGAGGTAGAGACTACTATTATCCCCACTTTACAGATGAGGCACAGTGAGTTAAGTATGTGTTCAAATCGTGCAGCTAGGAAGTGGTGGAGCTAGGACTCGAACTCAGGAAGTCTGGCTTCAGGGCTAATGCTCTTACCCACAATGCACACAGCCACGCAGCAGTCAACAAAAGAGAAAAGAGGGGACAGCTAAGAGTGCTGGAATTGGTAGGACCTGGTATTCAATTATATGTGAAAGGGATGGATCAGCAATGACTCCAAAATTTCTAGACTAGATAGTGGAAGTTTCTGATGCTATCAGTTGATGTAAAAACTCAAGAAAAAAGAAAGTTATGGAGATTGAGGGATAGGGTGAGCTGACAAGTTCTGTAGACTTGAAGCCAGTGAGCTCTTCATTTGGGGATATTTAGCATAAGTTTGGAAATGGAGATTTGTAGTTCAAGACTTAATGATAGTATTCTGATCTTGAAATCATAGAAACTGATGAGACAGCTTAAGAAGGCAGAGTAGAAGCAAACCCAGTCGCTTAATAAGGCCAAACAGGTAACCTAAATGTGTAAATTAGACGACTGGGAGTGTGGTAGGACCATCCCTGACCTCAGAGTGAGTGCAAGTCCTGCCTAAATATTCCATTTTTTAACATATCTGGTCGGTTGGAGTGTAGTATGGGAAAAGCTGCTTACACTGTCGTTGTGGACAGAGGAAGACGAGGCGGTGAAGAAAACTGAGGACAGGCCAGAGTAATGCGAGGACTGGGAGTCACCTACTCCAGAAAGAGCTTGAAGAAGGAAGGCTGGATGAAGCTAGAGACTGTGGCCAACTGTGAGTGGGATGGGGATGAGAGACGAGGCCTTCACATATTGGCCAGTCAGCAGGTGACCCTGGGAGAGCTGCTGCTTTGGAAGGAAGAGACAAGGAGGTTAGGGAGGGAGTGGCCGTCAGAAAATGGCATCAGGAGGTAGCAGCTTTTGTATTAAGAAGTTTGCGGTAGAGAAAAGAGAACTGGATAATGACTGTGGTGGGGAAGCAGGGTTAAAGGAAGGTCCTCGTTTGAAGACAGGGGAGTCTTGAGGACTGAATGGAAGAAACCATAAAAGGCACAAGAAAATAAAAAGGTAACTGATAGCACATGGTGTAACAGGACGTTGGAGGTGTGGGCTCAATATTGCAAACAGAAAATGGTTATATTGTAAAAAAAATGTCAGGAAATGCAGGGGCAGGTGAGAACAAACAGAAAATGTGAGATTCACGATAAGAAAGTTGAGGTCCAGTTTGTGTCAGTTGTCCTCCGTCTTCCTTGTTAAGTAAGAGGAAAGGTCATCCACTGAACACCTGAAGCGCTGATACTGGGACCTGAGAAAGTGGACGCATGCAGAACAGCCCCCGTGGAGAGGAGAATAGGAGTAGTGAGTCTGGAAAGAACCCAAGGTGGGCCGGGCATGGCACCTTACAGAGGTCGGATCACCTGGATTTCTAGAGGAGCAAACTGCCAACTCAGACATCTAATCAGAATCCCCCATCTGTTCGTCAAAAATGTCCCCGTCACTTATGTTTAAAGGTCACTTTTAATATCCAGTAAATAAATGTGGATCTAAAGATTTAGTGAAGGCAATTCTATAGCGTGATATCTTACTGGGAAGATAAAAAATTCTTTAAACATATCAATGACCACTTGTGGTGTTGATTTCCCTTTGCTTTCAGAGGTGTGCAAAGGCATTTTACAAATATCCACGGTGTCTCTTGTGGAAACAGACATAGTGGAAGTGATGGTGCTCTCCCCACTTCCAGAAACAGGAAGAAGCAGGCTGGAAATATTTACTCTGCCTAAAATGCTACCACGAGGTAAAGAAAAAACAAGTGACCAGTTCTGTCCTGGGCCCCAATGAGGAGTTGCTATAGCTTTCTTTTTCCTTTTTTCTTTTTATCTAGTGATAGCACTTTTTTTCTCTTAACATGTGAAGAAGTAAAATGGCTTTTATGCATCTTACAAAGTGAAACTAATGTGGCTGCTAAACAATGTGGACTCTCCTCCAGGCCTTGTCATTCATATGAATTTGTCTTATTACCAGAGAAAAAAACAGGATAAACTGGCGCTTTTGTCAAATTGAGTCGTCATTTTGTGATATCTCTTTTTGTGGCTTTAAATATACATTGTCAAATTCATAGAGGTTACTGTGTAGTTACTTTCACTGATAAAATTATAAGGAAAGCTTTCTGGATAAAGAGGTTTGATAAAAGAGACACTCTTTCTTTGTTTTAAATAACAAATATATCTGGGTAGCTATTTTGCAACTATGTATAGAATATAAGATAGCTGAGAACCTCAAAGTACCTTTATGTTTTAATTAAGATTCTCTAGACCATCATGAGTTTCTTTTAGTTATATGTCTCTACTTAATTGATGAAATTAACCAAGGCCTTATAAAAGATATTTTACTATCAGTCACTTAAAACTCAAGTATTTCTACTGTGACCAAGTTGTTTTTAAATCATTTTTATCACCTAATAGCCTCTGCATTATTAATTGAGCATTTAAATTTTTTATTTTGCTTTTCATAATTGTTCATGATGCTTAAAAAAATAAAATCGTATATGGTGCAAATGATTTCTCTTCTTCCCCAAATCTTATAGTTTCTGCAACCTTTGCTGATGAAAGAGGGAGGCTGAGAGATGAATTCATTCATAAGTTCCTGTATGAGATAGAGCACACTCTGTCCTCTGCAGTGTTGGACTTTCAAAGTAACCGAATATATGGCTTCTGTAGTCAAGTGCCATATATCTGCAGCTATCTTCTTCCTGAGAAGGTATGCCAAAATTTAAGCATGCTATCATTTATCTTAACAATCAAGATTGACACATTGTATTAATTAGACATGATCCATGCTTTAACATTATAGTCTAGTTAACAAATGGCTTTCTTAACGTAATTTCCTTGAATTAGATCTCTATTAGCATGATTTGTTAATCCATCATAAAATACATTTCAGCAACCTCACACTTGTGCCACATACATCATACTTGTCAGATAACACACAGATGACACAATATTAATTTAGTGCCTTTAAAAAACAATCTAGCACTAGAAAATCCATTCCACAGGTGTGAGGGGCTACAGGGTTGATGATTTTCAGTGAAACTTTGCACCTGAGCCCTAAGCAAAATTGCACAAAATAGTCAAAGTATCATTCTGACATCCTTTCATCACACTCTCTTCAAACTTCTCCCATATTGTGTCACCTCCTGCTACATACACTGGCCCACATTATCTACCCACACTTCCTCTCTGTCAAAGCCCTTCTGTCCCAGAGTGGCTGCTATCAGCTGGGTATGAGACAAGGAAATTCAGAGAAGGAAGAAATGGTTTATGGCAAGGAGGATTCAAGAAAACCTTCATGGAGGAAGTAATAGTTGAACTGGACTTTGAAGAATAGGTCATATTTAGACATGGAGAAATATTGTGTATAATCTTGGCAGGGGGCTGGGGTTGCTGAGGTAGGGAGGGGGCAGGATTGGTGGGGATGGGATGGAAAAGGGCCTTCCAGGGGTCTTTAACGGCAGCTAACATATGAAGAAGACTTTTCTTAGTTGGCCGAAACAAACTTTTATTTGCAAACAAAGCTGAAAAATGTGGTGCAAGTACAGATGCCCACTTTATCACGTATCAGTTTATTTCCAGTGACGACGTTTGTGGGTTTGAATCTGACCGTATACGCGCAACTGCAAACCCTAAGGTGCGGCTCCCCTGATCTTTTCTATAATGTGGTCCTTTTCTTTGGTTGGCAGGAACATAGCGGTATTTGCATTCTTAAGCCATACCAAAAAGTGCAAAGCAAACATTATGGACCCGGAATGCTCTCTCTGTCTCCACATGGATTGTGGCTCATAACAGTAGCTAAATGTGGAATTCTGTGTATCCGAGATGTTCATACCTTGGTAAACTCCTTCTTTTTTTTTCATCATGGGATATATATCTTGATTGCATATAATAAAAGCCCTTAGGAAGGAGTTGGAATGCTTTCTTAGGTAAATTGACTCATAACTTATTTACCACTGATGGTATTATTGACTTAACATTGGGTGTATTTATGTGCTGAGGTCGGAGCCTCTAAGTGGGGAAACACCAACCAGTAGACTCAGATCTGCAAAGAAGGAACGTGGGGCCAGGGTACCACAGGTGAGCTCCAGCCCAGCTCCATCACCACTTAGTTGTGTGTCTTGGAAATTCCCTGAGCTTCACGGAGCTTCCGAAGCTCATCTGTAATATCAGGGAAGCCTAGCTTGCTCTCACCCTGTGGGATTCTGGTGAGAGCCAGTGAGAGGGTGTATGCAAAACTGCTTTGGAAATAGTGAATTGCTGTGTGAACCTAGAGATTATTACTGCTATCTGCCTGGCCTGGAGGGCCTCTGGGCAGGTTGCTGCTGCCCCCCCAACCTGGCTCTTCATGTGATGCTGGAAGAGCAGAGGGGAGAAGGGTGTGGCCTTTACCAAGTCCTCTTCCATCACTTGCAAACCTCAGTGTCACCACTACCGCTATGATTTCTGGTTTCCCTTGTTGTCAGACCTCTGAGAAAGTGAAAATAGTTTCTTCTCCTAAAAGAATGGAGGATCCTTTTCTAGGTTTTGAGACCAAGTTGTACTGGTTATTAATGATTCTTACCCAGGGTTCCACCACACACACCTGAAGCATCACAAGCACCCACGTGACACACTCCTGTGGGTTCCCAGATGAACTGGGCCCTGGTTGTGCACATACAGCTCTTTCCTGCTCACCTGCGCAAGAAAGCATATTTGGAATACAACTGGGCAAAAGTGATATTATTATTAAACAGGAAAAATCTTGAATCCTTTAGAGATTATTTTGAAGTGAACAGTTTGCAAACTCTGCCACACCATCTCTCATTTAAATGATTTGGAATGTACACTACAACTGATAGTGGCATGACATGGCAGGATGTCAAAGTTTTTCTGGTTGATTCTGTGCAAAGCACCTCATATATTCACGGCAGCACTGTTTGTAAAAGCAACCTAATGTCCATCAACAGAGGATGGATAAATAAATAAAGGTACATGAACAGTACAGAAATAAAATATGGGATACTATGTAGCTAATACAGAATGAGGAAATCTTTATGCAACAACATGGAATGAAACCCAAGATGTATTGTTAAGGGGGAAAGGCAAGGTGTGTAACATATGTATTATGCTACAATTTATGTTTAAAATTATATTTATATAAAATTTTGTTTACTGCATTAAAAAACCTCTGAAAGGGTATTGAAGATACTAATTACATTAATTGCCTTTGGAAGGTGATTGGGGACAAGAAGGAGATTTCACTGCACGCTCTTTTATAGTTTTTAAATTTTGAACCATTTCAATGTTCCTACTCAAAAAATTAAAAAACAATTTTTTAAGGCATCATGGTTGAGAACCAGTGTCGCACCAAAGTCCCAGTTTTTAGTCAACGAGCTTACACTGTTGCCTTGTGTATCAAATTAGTGATGCGTTTAGTCTGGGTTCTAATTAAATTAGTTCAGTTAGCATCCTCCGTGTGAAGTATGTTATCTTCCATTCTTCACAGTGCACATCACCCTCTCTCGTCACACTCAGCCTCTTCGCACATAAATGGAACCTGCCTGATTCTTGAAGGCATCTGAATTTGCCAACTCTGCTTGGCTCAAGGCCCCTCCCCTAACTTCATAGACTTCAGCAAGTCCATTCACTTCTCTGTGTCTGATTTTCCTATTATAAATTGGTGATAATAATCCCTCTCCTTCCATACTACACAAATGGGAGAATAAATCAGTATTGGTGAACGTATTTAGAACTAGAGATGTTCAGTGGTATGTATTACTGAGAGGCTACTTCCATATCAACTAAAATGTTGTTAACAAATAGAAAAAGATTTATCCACAAGCAAAAGCGCATGCAACTCCCTTAGAAAAACCATACGGTAGAGTTGCATTAGTAATTTCTGTACTTTGTTCCTAAAACTATTAAGGAAACTTTTGCTCGGTGTCGGAGTCATTCTCACCAGGGCCACGGGATACAGTCGGTGAGAATTTCAATGAACGGACAAAACATTCTGGTAAATGGGAGAGATGATGGCACCCTTGTTTACCTAAGATGGAGGTACGTACAGCATACAGTAAGCAATCTCATGTCGTACGGTGTTTTAAAATAAAGATTTTGTTAGTATTTAGATACAGCAAGGCCAACATAACAGGAGACAAGTGCCATTGAAAAGATTGTTTTACTTCCAGATCCCAAGAGGAGGGGTTATGTCATGCTATGGGGGGCCACATGGGGAAGCACCAGGGTGGGTAAGGAAGCAGAAGGAGCAGGGAAAACATGAGCAACAGCCTTTATTATGGTTTCCATGGGAATGAGCAGGCATGGCTAGGATTGGCTTGGGATTGGCTGGTTTGGGTAATTCCAGTGGGTTCTGGGGCATAGTGCCTGCCCCTATTTGTCTGGTACTTGGCCCCGGGGTAATTAGGGCAGGGGTATAGCAGCCCTGAGTATGAAAGCCCAGTGGAGGTGGTGGTTGGGGCTGTGAGCTCTGGATTAGTTGCTGTTTACTATCTCTAGGAATTGGCTGGACCCGGGAGGGGCATTCCCTCCAGGGTCAGCAGGGGCCCAGATGTCAAAGCATCAAAATACAAAAAATAAGAAGACATAGTGAATACATATGAGATGATCAGTCCTCCCTTTCATAACACCTGTTGGAAGAGTACAAGGAACGAGGACAATTCTGAACAGTAGATAACTTTAAAAGCTCCTGTTTATCCCTATAAAACCTGACATAGATATCTATGTATGTGTACACACATACAAATTTACTTTCCTAATTAGACTTTGCTTAGACAGTATTAAATTATTTAGACTTTGCTTAGACTAAAATTCTACAACAAACCAACAAATACTACCCAAGCATATGGATGATGACCAGGTGGTAGAGAGCATGAAGGTGACACTGCATTTTAAATGTTGCCTTCAGATGTTAGCTTAAGGCTACACTTCCTCAGCAAAAAGAGGAAGATTGGCAATGGATATTAGCTCAGGGCCAATCTTCCTCACCAAAAAAAAGAAAGAAAAAAAATTCTAAAAAAAATAAATGTTGCCTTGTTTGATCTGTTGATGGACATGTTTAGTCAATGTACAATTTATTTCTGCAAAAATAATATCTCATGGTGCTTTCTCTGATCCATATTTAAAAAACAAAATATGACCTTTATCAGTGACATTGTGAAAATGTTAAATATTTGCAAATGTTAAATAAATGTAAATGAAGATTTTGTATCATAATTTTGGTAGCCACTTATTTCAAAGACATTTGAAGATTGCATCAATATGCCCATTTTATACATGGAATCTGGATAAAATATTAACTTGTGTCTCACTATATAAGCCCTAACGTGTCCTTTATAGTCAGTGAACAAAGAGCATCTCAGACAACAGCAAACATGTGCTGGAGCCCCATTTATGGGAGTAAGGACATTTCCATCCATCGGTAGTTAATCACGTGGACTTCTGACTCAAAACAAAATTGAGCTTGAAACCTTGGTCCCGAACTTAATAGCTTATGACCTTAGGCACGTGACAAGCCCTCTAAATCATCTATAACAATGTTATTCGGGAGGGGTCTGCAGCACCTGTGAGCTTGTTGGAAATGCATATTATTGGGCCCCATCCAGACTTTCTGAATCAGAATCTCGGCAGGTGGGGCCCAGGAATCTGTTTAAACAAACCCTCCAGGTGATGCAGACGTGCCTAAAGTTTGAGATGCCTTGGTGGATTGAGTGGAAGTAATAGTACTTCCTCCAGTGGGGGTGGGGACTGTGAGGACTGATTGTGATAGTATGACCAGGTGTGTGAAGCAGCACAGCTCCTAGTTCATTCTGGGGGTTCAACCAGAGCAGTGGCTCTTCTGTGCAGTGGCGGAGGCAGGTACGGAAGACATGTAGGGTAAGGGTCTGGGGACAGCATGAGGAGAAGTCCCACAGGGAGGTCAAGAGGCTTGTCGTGTCCTGGAGCCCATGAAAGGGCTCCCCTCTAAGAAGTAGAGTCCTATTACTACAGGGTACTGTGGAGAATTGTCCACATAGTTCTTTGTGTAGAAATGGTTAGGTGTCTGGAAGTAATACTGCTAAATGTGACTTTTCACAATTGTGATTTTGTAGCCTATCTATTTTCTTTTTTTTATTCATATAGGCATTTTGGAGGAAACTTAGCCAGTGAAATTCTTGATTATTGCCGGCGACTTTTAACTTCTCTGAACACCACCACAGAAGAGGAGAGTGATTATTTAAGTATAACACAAAGAGATTTCTTGGATTTGGGATCAGATTCTGAAAACACAGTTGAGTTCCACTATAGTTTTCTTTCTCCTTTTCTTTTTAAATCAGATATCGGTTTTCAGTTTGCGGTTTTCTTTTAGCAGATATTTAGTAATATTCCTCTTTATCCAGGTATCTCATGATTCTTAAAAAGAACATGAGCTACATCTGAGAGAAAATATTCAACCTTTCTCAAAGCCATCACAAATACTACATCTCAGATCTTATTTAAACCATAGTACAAGATCCAGGTTGGCCTGAAAAAAAAATCTTACTACCAATTCCCATGCTTGGTCAAATGGTCTCTCTATCTTTTAAATCACATACATTATTTAGGAAGTATCTAGCCAAAGAATGACATTCATTCATTCAATAATTTAACAAATATTTAAGTACCTACAAAATGCGAGGCTGTGGGGGATATAGGCATAAATAAGACAGAAAAAGTTTCTGCTTTCTCGGAGCTTACATTCTAATTGGGGGTTGGGGTGAGCAGAGAGAGATAGATAAGTAAGCAAAAGATAAGAAAAGATTAGATATTAACAAGATCTATTTAGTATATAAAAATGGGTTGGTGTGATAGTGTTTGGCTGGAATAGCCTCTCGCCAAGGAGAAGACATTTAAGCTGAGATCTGACTTAAAAGAGGGTGCTAACATGCAACATGGGGCAGAAGCACTCAGGGCAGAGGGGGAAAGAGCTTGGCATGTTTGAGGAGCTAAAAAAGGCCAGTGCGGTTGTAGCGAGCAATGGAGAGAGTGGTAGGAGATGAGTTCCTCGAGGTGGGAAAAGACCAGGTAACAAAGGGCTGTGTAAACCAGGTAGAGAGTCTGGATTTAATTTTACATGTAATGAGAACCTATTAAAGTGTTCTGAGCAGAGGATTTACAAGATCTTATTTACATTTTTGAAGTGATTCCTTGCCGCTGTGTAGAGAACGTTTCCTGTGGGGCACAAGAGTGGAAGCGAGTAAATTAGGAGGCTATGGCAGAGGTCCAGGTAACAAACTGGAGGTGGAGGAGTGTTGTGAGGAAGAAGAGAAGTGGAGGATTCCAGATGAGTTTCAGAGGCAGAGTTGACAGAACTCACTGATGGATAGACATAGAGGGAGTGGGAAAGAAAGGACTCAAGAATGACTCCTAGGTTTTTTACTTGAACAACATTGTAGAAGATGGTACCATTCCCAGAGATGGGGAAGATTGTGAGGAGAAGGAAGGGGATCTGGAATCAGTTACCCATGCTGAGCTTGAGAAGCCTGTTAGACTTCCAAGCAGAGATACCAAGTAGGCCTTTGGATAGAGGAGCCTTGAGTTCTGGGGAGAGGCCAGGACTGGAAATGTTGATTTGAGAGTCAAGGGCATGTAGATGGAATTTAAAACCATAAAACTAGGTAAAGTCATCATGGAAAAGTGGATGGTGAGTAACAGAAGGGGACCAGGACAGTCTAGAGACCCAGGAGAAGAGTTCAAGGAGACGGAGGAGACTGAGAAGGGGCAGCCAGTAAGGTTACAGGAGAGTGTGACATCCCAAACTCTTTCAATTTCAAGATGTTTTGCTGCGAAGGAGAGCCTAGAAGGGGAGTGGTAGCTAAAGGGGAGTGTGGTGGTCAGTGGAGAGGAGCTTTCCTAGGACGGGAGATACCAGAGCATGTTTGGATACTGTTGGGAAAGAGTCAGTAGAAGAGAGAAATGGATGATGCAGAAGGTTGTGGGATTTTTTAAAAAGTGTAGGCCCCCAGAAGGAGAAGATTAAGATCCTAAGTACAAACGATGCAGCAGGCCTCGAAGGGCAGGAGCGTTTGGACCACAGTAACAGGAAGAAGGCAGAGAGTGATTTGGTGAATGTGTGACCTGATCGTTTCTGCTTTCTCGGTGAAAAGTGTCGCTGATATACGGACAGACTGGTAGGAATTAACTTAATAAAACTTAACATCTTGGGCAGGCAAAATATTTGGTATTATTTTTTAAAATGCAACCAGTACAAAGGGATTTAAAGTAATACATGAAGTAGGGTGGAAGGAGAAGAGCTTGATGAATTTTAACTTTAAGAAATGTCTGTCTACCTCTAAGATAAACGAGAACACGAGGTCACGCACTGACTCATCACAAGACGAATTAGTCCAAGATGATGATACGAAGGAAATTCCCTGGATACAACAAAAAAGCCAAGAGGTATTTATAAAACATGCGAGAGGTTTGAAATAATGCTCTGTAAGTGTGCCAAATAGATTAGTTTCTTATGAAAACCCATTGGAAAGTTAGAAATAGAACAAGATGCTACTTAGCAGAGCATTCTGTTGTATAAGTGTAACTTTCCTAAAGGCAAACTAACACCCTGAACACAGCTCTATCTTTTAGATTAAGTTATATGAGCTTTAAGGTCTGTACTTAGGCTGATATGAAACCCAACAAAAGTATCCAGGTTGCCAAAACAGAGAGTGAACTGTGATGCCTCAGCTTGGAGTGAGTTTTGGGGGATGTTACAAGGTTGGCTTAAAGTAAAGGGGTGGGCCGGGAAGAGGAGAAGGGACATGGTGGCTTCAGATGTGCAGGAAGGTGACAAAGGTGGCAGCTAGTGTCTGGATTTAGCCTGCTTATCTAGTCTCACTCAAGTTCCCAATAGAATAGCAGACTGGTGTTTGTTTTTGTCAGCTATTCTCTATTTAATTTTTCGTTACTTCATTATTTTCTTTCCATTGGCCTTATAATTAACATCAGTTCCATGTTGTTTCAATTGTCCCTTACGTAGTAGCAGTTGACTTAAGCAAGGTATTGCAGTGGCGTTATTTCATGTACACCTTTTTTTCTTTTTCTTTGGTGAGGAAGATTAGCCCTGAGCTAACATCTGTTGCCAATCCTCCTCTTTTTGCTGAGGAAGATTGGCCCTGGGCTAACAGCCGTGCCCATCTTTATACGTGGGATTCCTGCCACAGCATGGCCTGACAAGCCATGCATAGGTCTGCGCCCGGGATCCAAACTTGCGAACCCCGGGTTGCTGAAGTGGAGCACGCAGACTTAACCACTACACCACCAGGCCAGCCCCCACGTACACTTTTTAAATGTTTTTTAGTTCTGTTTCTGGAGAAGTGCTATCTACCTATGTATCTGTACCCATGTATGTATTTATGTATCATATATATCTCTATCATTTCTCTTGCCTATTTAAGTGATATACTTGTTCCATTTCAGGCCATCAAAAATGAGGTTAAACTGTTTTCCAAGAAAAGGAGAGAGATAAAAAGAGGAATCAAAGCACTTGCTAAAACTGTAAGTGTTGTGATTTCACATGCTAATACATTTGGCCCTTGGTCTAAAATGACTTTTGAACTTTATTTGGTTCAACACAGCATGAGGAGCTATACCCATTTTTTCTTCTGCCTGTAAGCTCCGTTTTCTGGGGTACTTGAACAAGGTAGAATTTTTACCATACCACACTATATATAAAGAGTGGTTTTCTTCTATCTTCCTCAAATACTCTTTTATTTGTTTTTTTAATATTTATTTTTATCGAAGTTATGTCTACATTTTTACAAATTAAATAATGAGTTATATCATTAAAAATAGTGTTTTTAAAGGAGTACCTGTCCTCCTTTATTTCACTATGATTCCAGCACTCCCGAGGTAACTGTTTTCAATTCTTTCAGGTTTTTTGTTTGGATATTTACCTCCATCTTTCTAAATAATCTTAATACTGCTATTTCTTGATATTTCTATTTTGACGCTAACTATGGGATTCCTGGAATGGAAAATGAGTGTTTAGGTTCTTTTACACCCGTCACCACTACACCACACCCATAAATCCATACTCATAGGCACACTCCTATAGTTACGTAAATATTCTTCAAAGCTGAGCCACGGGGTATACTATGATTACATTTCCGTTTTAACAATTTTATTTTTCCTGGAGTTAATAATTGCCTTTGTTTTGGAATAAGCCTTTCTATGTACCTATTATCTATTCAAAATCTCTCAAAATGCTAGAAAACTCTTCTCAATACAGTCAAATACCTGAGGTAAACAAACTGTGCATTTTTGTGTGTGTGTGACCTTTCTTCTAGAGCTTTCCATCTTCCAGCTCCAATCTAAGCATCTTGCTCTCTAGACCAGGCACATGGCTGCTGTCCTAGGGACTTCTCTTGTCCATCTTCCTGGGAAATACTCTCACCTGCCTCCTGATTGGAGCCCCCGTTTCTGGGGTCCCATGCGTTTTTCTTTGTTTTCTTGGTGTCATCTTCCAGTAGCTTCCTAAGCAGGACTTCTGTGTTGTCCCATGCTTGGGAACATCTTTTATCACGTAGCTGTGCTTCTGGCATGCCATTTAAATGGAATACAATGGGAATGGTGCCCATCCCCTAGAGTTGTACCATGCTTTGGCTCTGTTCTTGAGAAAGGGTACATGAGAGGTACATTTTTTGAGACTTGGTGTTTCTTAAGATGTCTTTATCCTACTCACACACTTGTTTGATGGTTTACCTAGGTATATGATGATTTCCCCTCTGAATTTTGAAGGCTTCCTCCATGGTCTTCTAGCTTTCAGTGTTTACTTTAGAGAATCCAATACCTTTCTGATTCCCACTTCTTTGTAGGTAACCAGATTTTTATCTGTGGGAACTTATAGAATCCTTTCTTTATCCCTGCTGTTTGGAAATTTCACCCTTATGCACCCTGATATGTTTGACTGCTGTTCTTGGTTTGCTTGTGCAAATGTACTCCCCACCCTTTCCCACCCTGCTCTGAGCCCAGAGAGATGGCCTTTGTGGATGGCATCAGGGGCTCTCTTCCCTCTGGCTTCCATTTGGGTTTAGCCAGTGAGTGACATCAGCAGGAGATCAGGGCAGGAGAAAATTACGTTCAGGGTCTTTATTCCCCCAGTGTCCTTTCTGTGGTGTTATGAGTCGGCAGCAACTGCCAGCCCTCTCCTACAGCTACTGGTCTCTCCAGGTTCCAGGAACCAGGAACCAGGTTCCACTCTTGCCCTTCAGACCTAGGAGAGGTGATGTGCTAACCTGACATGCTCTATCATGCCTCGCTGCCTGCCAAATCTTTTTAAAAGCCTCCTTCCCCAATTACCCCATTTGAGTGTGTCATCTGTTTCCTACCAGTACACTAGTTTGTTTTGGGTTTTTTGTCTCTTTCATGTGCTAGGCATTGGTGAGCACTTGCGATAAGAAACCTTCGTCTTTCAGTTCTGGGAAATATTCTTAAATTTTTCTTTGGTAATTTCCACCCCTTGTTTTTATTTTCCTGATTACTAATGAGGTTCAGCATCTTTTCATAACTCCAAGGACTATTTATATTTCCTCTTCTGTGAATTCCCTGTTCATGTCCTTGGCTCATTTTTCTATTGGGTTGTTGGTCTTTTTCTTGTTGATTGTAGGAGTTCTTTATTTTTATTTTTAATTTGTATTTCTTTATGCAGCTGCTGCTCTGTTCCATGCAAATATTCAGAGACCCAGGCTGATGGAGACTGCTGTCTTCAGCACATGGCTTCTGAGTTTGCCTAGCTTGCTCTCATCCCAGTCAGCTGGAAGGGGTAAAGAGCATGGAGCTGTGCATGGGGCAAATCTAGAGACAGCCCTTATTATTGGGTTGAACCACGTGAAATTGCTGTTTTATATAGTTCAATCTAATATACTACAAATATTTTGTCCTGTCTCTTAACTTATAACGTGCTTTTTTCAATGCAGAATTTAAAATTATGATCCAAGGGTATTGATCACTTTATAGCTTTTGTTTTTTGTGTCTGATTTTAAAAGGCCTTCCAAAGTCTCACATATTTTCTGCTAGTACTCCTTTAGTTCATCTCTAATTTATTTTCATGAAAGATATGAGCTATGGATCTAACTTTATTTTTTTCAAATAAATAGCCCATTTCACCAAGGCTTTTTATTGAATATACCATCCTTTCTCCACTGACTTGCAGCACCTCCTCTATCAATCCCTGGATTCCCATATGGATGGGATTGTTTCTAGACTCTCTATTCTGAGACTGAGTATTGATCTTTTCCTGAGCCAATTCCAAACTATTTTGATTGCTATAACTTTTTTTAAAAAATTGAGTATTTTAATGCCCAAAGCACTTGAATCTTTTTAAAATTATATATATATATATTATTTTTTATTGAGGTATAATTAGCATACAACATCATATTAGTTTCAGGTGGACAACATAATGATTCGATACTTGTATATATTGCGAAATGAGATTGCTATAGCTTTATAAAATGTTTTTATATCTTGAAAGTAATTCTCCCTTTGCTCTTCATTTTCAAAAAAATGTTAGCTTTTTATGCACACTTACTTTTCCATTTGAATTTTAAAATCAGCTTGTGAAGCTCCATGAAAAACTCTGATTTGATTTTGATTGAGAATAATTTCTTACAGTTTGATTTGGTAGAGAATTTATTTGCCATCTCTGAAATTTATATATATATATATTTATACATGTTATATATGTTTAAAATATAAATCTTATATGAATATTTACATAAGTATAATATATTATAAATATGTATCTTTGGGGCCAGCCCAGTGGCACAAGTGGTTAAGTGCACAAACTCCGCTACAGTGGCCCAGGGTTCGCTGGTTCGGATCCCGGGTGCGCACCGATGCACCACTTGTCAGGCCATACTGTGGCGGGGTCCCGTGTAAAGTGGAGGAAGATGGGCACAGATGTTAGCCCAGGGCCAGTCTTCTTCAGCAAAAAGAGGAGGATTGGCAGATGTTAGCTCAGGGCTGATCTTCCTCACAAAGAAAATAAAAATAAAAAGTAAATAAATATGTATCTTTATTCCATTTAAAAAATATTCTTCAGTAAAGTTTTATAGTCTAAAAGTGACTTTGTATAAATTTCTTATTAGGTTTATTTTAGGTATTTTATGGTTTGTTTGTTTTGCTTTTGTGAGTGGAATATTTTTCTGTTACATTTTCTAATTGGTTACTACTAATACATATGAATGTTACTGATTTTATCTCTGACCACGTTGCTGAATTCTTTTTTTAGTTCTACTATTTTGTTGATTGATTTTTCTTGGATTGTCTAGGTTGACTATCATATCTTCTGAAAATCACATCTCTTCCTTATCAGTTTTTATACTTAATTTCTTTTTCTTGTCTTATGGCTAGGGCTTCCAACACAATAGTGGTTATAACAGTGGACATGCTTGTCTTCTTCCTAACCTTAACAAGAATGCTTATCCATGGTAACAGGATTACCATGTTCCCCATGTTACTACTGCTGGCCCCAGAGAGTTTTACTGTGTGGGGGTACATGTCCACGCAGGTTCTATCCACTATCCTTTGCCTGTTTCTGAGGTAGTACCCCCAAGTAATCACTCTGCCAGTTACTTCTCGGTTACCCCTTGCTCCTATATCTGGTGTAGCTTCTACTTTTTGTTGAGTACTGTCCTGTGTGCACTTGGGGCTACGATGCATCATTCAGATCCATCTGATTTTCATCTTTCAGATTTTACTGTTTCCATGCTACTGAAGGATCCTTTTTATTTTTTTCCTTTTAATTGTAGTAATGGATTTATCTATTTGTTATATATTTCTTTTCTCTTAATTTTATGGGTTGGGGCAGGAAAGGAAGATTGTCAAGCCCATTCTCAGTCCACCATTTTGAAACTGAAGTCCTCATTTTTTCTATCATATTGTCTGTCTTGTTTTTGTTGATTTGTAAGCACTCTTTATATTTTGAAGATATTAATACTTTGCCATGTATGTTGCAATGTGTGTCCTTTGCCACAGAATTTTTTGAGTTATAAACTTTTAAAGATATTTTTATTATATAAGTGTTCAAATATATATAAAAGTGGAGATAATAATAATATAATAAATCCAGTTGTCAATATTGTTTCATCTATACCCCTACCCCCATCCCCTCCCCTGATTATTTTGAAGTAAATCCGAGATATCATATCATTTCACCTTTAATTATTTAAGCATATATCTCTAAAAGATAAGAAATCTTAAAACACGTAACCACGATACCATTAGCAACCTAAAGATCAATAATTCCTTAATATCATTCAATGAAGTGATGAAATTATACATTTTTGCTGTTGTCATTTTTAGATGAATGAGCTTTTAAGGATTACACTTTACAACTTAAATAACCACACTAAGCCCATAACCTAATTCTTTACTTAATAGTTACATTTAGATAAACAGAGCATCTATTTTTTGTTGATTGCTGCCTAAAAAGACTTGGAAAATTCTTCTTTAAAGTTTAATTCTTTATTTGTCACCATCTTTTCCTATTTGAAAATTCAGGTTCTGAATATGATGGAAGAAAATGAAACAGCAGATAATATTGCAAAATTAGAGCAACAAGAATTTGGCCTGGATCTTGAGGAACTGGAAAGGCTTCATGATGAAAGTGAGGAAGAAGTGGCAAAGGTATGGAAAAATCTAATTTAAGCACCATAAAGCTATAATGAAAGAAGTAAAAAGAAAATAAGAAGGGGAACTCTTCCAGGATAATCCAAATAAAAGAAAAACTTTTCCAGCACAATATGAATAAAATAAATCTAGTGCATATACATGGAATGAGTCAGAGACTTACTCAATTTGAGGGTCAGGGGAAAGAAGAGCATCTGGGCCAGCCAGACTTCTGATGTTTATCTCTCCTCCATGACATTCATGCCAACCATCTTCCTCCATATGCTTGAACATTTTCAGAAATCCCCCCAGCCACCTCATGCCAACCTTGGACACTTCTGGTTTAGTAAGCCCTTTCTTCATTAAAGTTGAAATCTTTCTCCGTGTACTCACTGGTTCTTCTACTCTTTGAGCACCATGTAGTCTATGGCCACTCTGAAAATGGTTAGAGGAAATTAGCAATTACCATATTCTCTATGTATCTTCTCTTGTCTAGGTTAACTGTCCCAGCTCCTATGACCATTATATAATGTAGTTTCAATAGCTTCATCATCATCCTGCAGTTTTCCTCTGATTTCATTATATTTAAGTATGGCAGCCACAAAAGAATTCCAGTTATTATCTAGCCAGTTTAGAAAAAAGCATAAACTGAAACATCTGTTTTCCTAGATACTATACTTCTGTTAATTCAGCCTTTGCATCTCTTTATGGCAGCCACATCATATTGTTTATTCACATGGATATTATTTTAGGTAAAAGCCCTAAGTATTTTACACAGGCTGTTCTTAAGCTACTTCTTTTTTAACCTGCACAGTACATTTGATTTTTTGAGTGTACAAGTATAAAAGCATTTTTTCCTCTGAACAAAAGAATGAAATATAGCTGGATTAAAGAACATTTAAGTGAATTATAGTTGGTTAAACAACTTCACCAAAAAGAGGCTGATTATTTGACTGATGTCTGTATGAGAGAGGTGTCCAACCATGTGCCCCAGGACTCTGTCCTGTGAACCATGTTTATTAATGACTAGGGTGAAGATATAGAAATGAGGCATGTTTGTCAAATTGGTGAATGACGTGAAGCTGAGAATGAGAGGAAATATATTGGATAACAGAATCAAGACTAAAAGGACCTCAACAGACTGACTCAAGGAGATAAAAGTTATCATTCATCCATCCATTCATTCGTTCTGCAACATTTATTGAATATCCATCATGTGCCAGGCACTATCGTAGGTGCTGGGAATACAGTGAAGACAGATAGGTCCCACACACATGGGCTAACCTAGTGGAGAAGACACACCATAAACAAATCTCTCTATATTGTATGATGGACACAAACTGGCTGCTGTGATGGATGTGGGGGATCTACTTCTGTGGTCAAAGAAGACCACTTTAAAGAGGTGACATTTCAGTTGGAAACTAAAAGAAGAGAGGGAGCTGGCAATGCAAAGATCTAGGGGAAGAGAATATCAGGCAAAGGGAGTGGCAAGAGCAAAGACTCTGAGGCAGAACTGGCTTGGAGTATTCCAGGAACAGGTCAGAAAGGCTGTAGCACAGCGGACAGGAGGGAATCTCACGGATTGAGGTGAGGGAGGTAGATAGGGCCAGCTCTGAAGACTTTGTACACCATTGTAAAGAATTTGGCTTTTGTTATTAAATGCGCAACAGAGGACTATTAGAAATTATCCCATTTTCTTTTTTGTTTTTTTTGTGAGGAAGATCAGCCCTGAGCTAACATCCAATGCCAATCCTTCTCTTTTTGCTGAGGAAGACTGGCCCTGGGCTAACGTCCATGCCTATCTTCCTCTACTTTATGTGGGTCGCCGCCACAGCATGGCTTGACAAGCTGTGCATCGGTGCGTGCCCAGGATCCGAACCTGCGAACCCCGGGCCACCATAGCGGAGCGTGCGCACTTAACCGCTGCACCACTGGGCTGGCCCTCCATTTTCTTATTATACTAGATTGGCCCTAATCTAGGGGCTTTTTAAATGTTATTTATTTTGATCATCACAACAGTCCCACAAGGTAGCTTATTGTTTTCCCCACTTGAGGAAGTTGAGGCTTCCTTCGGAGCTAGAATCCCTTGGCCAAGATCGCACAACTTGGATGAGAGCCAGGAAGCCCTCCCTGTCTGCCCACCAGGCTTCAGGATCTTCCACCTCAGCCCTGGCTACACTCAGGTCTGGTAGCCCCCTCCTGTTCTGGCACCAAGTTCTCCCAGCCCATTCAGCTTGACCACTTTACAATAAGTTTGGGTTAGGTGCCTGCCCTCATCCTCACTCTATCATGGTGTCTCTCTCCAAGCTCATGTCTGACCTCTCAGCCCCAAGAACCTGCTCCTCTGGCCTGCTGACCTACTGACCATTGAGGAACCCACCCTGCTCACCCCACCCCCACTGGTGCCTCCGCCTCAGACGCACCCCCTTGCCGCATATCAAATTCCTGCACGTCCCTCAAGGAACCTCCTTGATCTTCTGAGGCAGGCTTTGGCACAGAGAAAGGCTCTTCACATGCTCGTTTCTCTCATATTGTTTATTTATCCTGAGCTCCAGGCTTTTGAAGAGATATGAGTCTCAGATTGGGCATGATAGTGGAACCAGACGATCCAGGACAGAACAGTGTCAGCAGATGGCACCATAAACCCAGCTGACTGGCACATGTGAGAGCAGAATACTAGCCCTTGGGAAAAGTTAGTGGCACCTACCGGTCAGGGATCCCAGTCCTAAAGGAACCAGGCTACTAGCCAGCCCCAGCCAGGATCCCAATTATGGGGAAAAGACCAAAGCCCAGTAATAATGACAACTTGGACACAGAATTAGGGACGAGTCTGGAGACATCGATCAAGTAGCCTCAGCAGCGGAGAAGGGAGGGCCAGGTGGGGTGGGAATCAGGTAGGTTCTGACAATTGATACGTCAAATCACTATTTATTTAAGAAAAATTAATTTAAAACTGTATTAGCCGTTAACTCAATGGATAAAAAAGAAATAAAATGCAAATTAGAAAGTCGTTTGATCAGACAACGAATAAAATAAACATGAATGAATGAATGAGTAAATAAGACATTTTCTAATCTGGGGAATATTATTCTTAGCCTGTTTGCTAATAATTCTGTCAACAAAGTGAAATGCAAAAGAAGTTCTGCAGAGAATGCTAAGGACTAAAGATTGCTGGGCCTCACTTCCATAACAGGTCTTTTGGCAAATTCTGTTAAAATAAAAATACTCAATCACTTAAATATTAAGTAATAGGATTACTTATGCAGATAAAACTAATTGAGGTAACACATATGTTTCTAATGGGAAAAGGTAAATTATGTGATCCCCAACACTAGTGGAGCATTCATTTCATGGTGGACGTAAATAATAGAAGAATTAAGTGCACTAAAGACCCCAAGCCAGAAGTCACAAACTGGCACCTCAAATATGCATTGGCAAGAATTAAGCCAACATTTAGGTATCTGGCAGTTTCATAAAAATACAAATTTCAAAGTTCTCTAATAAACAGGAAGACTTGGCACAGTGGGTTCACTTCCCACCTGCACCAACCTGCCAGATCTGTGATAATGTGCATGTTAGCTATCCAGCCCACCATGGCCATGAGACTGTCTGCACGCCTGCCTTGAGCACGTGAGCCAAACGTATATGGACCTGCCTGCCTTTAGAGGTGTTTATGTTGACACTCTCATCCTCAAGGAAGGAAATCTCAAGTCTCCAAACTAAACTTCAGGAACGGTTCTCAAAGACAGGGAAGCGTTCCCCGCAAAGTGCATCTCAGGGCAGGGCAGCTCAATGTGTTGAGGAAAGAAGATCAAACTCTACCACTAAGTGTGCAGCCATGACTGGTTAGTGAATTTACAATTGAGATTATTTTTTTTAAGAGGCCGCATTTTCATTTTACATTTTCCCTTCATCTATGTTCTTCTAGATCAGAAAGGATACAGAGATGCATAACCTCGCCAAGAGATATTTGGCTGAACTTATCAAAGAAGAATGCTGGAATTCGATGGCTGTGAAAGGTCGAGCTCTTAAGGTAACAGCTATAACTCCAGGTGCAACACCTTACTCGATGAGAATTTTCATTGAACGTCTCATGGCAGAAAATTTTAAAAAATAATAATTTTAAGAAAAAAAAACTTTAAGCAAGGCATTCAAAGCACACTTGCCCTTCCTGTACTGAATTCCACCTGGATGTGTCACTTTCTCTTGTCTCATTCTTCCCTCTCTGCTCAGTCAGCTTCCAAGCCAGCAACTCTTAGGATTTGTCTTAGCACCTCTTTCCTCGATGACACTACCTGCATCCAGGTCTTAATATCTGTCTATTCCAAAAGCCACCTCACCCACATTTCACACAGATTGAAAGCTGGACATAATATTGTTCACATTTCTACCTGTGCCTGCCTTCATATTTTCTAAAAGGCTGTTTTTCATGCTGTTTCATTGAGATTCCTCCCAGCACAATTCCCCTTTTTGTGCAGGGTGACCAAAAGTCCCAGTTTATGCCTGTAGTCCTAGAGTAACTATTAACAGCACCCTTTTGACCTTCAAATATTCCACCAATTTGGATAATGAGATATATGGTCACCCTATGTTTATGTGGTTGAGTATTGCTCTGAAACAAGGTTTCTCAAGAGCAGCACATTTTGGGCTGGATAATTCTTTGTTGTGGGTGCTGTCCTATGGATTGTAGGATGTTTTGCAACATCCCTGGCCTCTATCTACTAGACCCCAGTAACATCCAACACCCCCTTAGTGAAAATCAAAAATGTCTCCAGACATTGACAAATGTCCCTGGGAGGCTGGAGAAGAGGGGGACAGGGCAAGCAAAATCACTCCTAGTTGAGAACCACTGCTCTAGAAATAAAGTATTTTTGTACAAAATTTACACCCATACTGATGGCATACATTGTTGTAAAGAAAGTTTCCGTTGTCAATTTCACTCATGTATGATAACCTATGAATTAATTTTAATCAGGGAAAACATCCCCCACTCCAGATACACACAATCATACTAAAAATGTGTGTACTATTATTATATTATTTCATCCTGTTTTTTTTCCCAAGTGTTTTCACATCCCCTATGTGGTTGAGAACTTCCCAATGAAAGAACGCACAGATGAAGAGTTGAAAGAATTGAAGAGAGTTTTGCAGCAAAAGAAGATTGAAACAGAGTGCCTTAAAGTATAATTTTAAATATATATGTGTTTCTATAAGTGATAGGTTTTATTTCAGAGTCTCCTTCATACAGATGTGTTGGAATACAATTTAAGATAAATTTAAATATTGTTTATACTTTAAATATTGTTTGTACTTATATTTTCATTGCTTGTTAATTTGTAGAATATATTCTAATGAATATAGGAGCCAAATCCACACAATAAATCAAGAAGCCTATATCCTATACAAGACTGGCTAGCCCTCTGAATATGGGGATATACTTTAAAAAATGAGATTTGGTGTTTTGTTCTTGTCCTAGTCAGAAGTAGTCTTCATCCTCTCATACTCTTTTTATCTTCTCTTATCACGAAGGATTGTATTTTAAGATAATTGACCAAAGATGAAGTAGTATCCGTTTTGATGGAATTATGGTTTTGCTAAAGCAATTCCAGCTTTTTTTTTTTTTTTATCGGCAATCTCTATCAAACCACTAAAAAACACACTGCCCCATTGGTGTAGTTTTGTTTTGGCCAGAACCTTGCATCCATTCATTTTCTGAAACACAAAATGAAGGCATATTTAATTCTTCTTAACCTACACCCACCAGTCATATGTGAATAAGGCCCTTTGTAAAATATGAAGAGAAGGTATATTTTTTAATGTTTAAGTACCAAGAAAGATTCAAAACATTTATAAGCAGCTGTCATCCTCACAGAAAAATATAAATATTACATACTATCAAGGACAATTTTTACTCTTTTGATTTACACAGTTTATTAGTTTCTGCAGCTTTAATCTCTTCTGCAGCATCTTCAGGATCTATCTATCTTTGAATTCAGTTGTTGGCAGGACAATTTAACATCTTAAAATGGTTGTTGAAATAATTAACTTGTCACACAATTGCCCTTTAGAGAATTCTTGTTATTGCATAACTTCTGTGTCATCTTTTTCTATATTTAGCTACGAAAGGAAATTGTAGAGGTTCAGTCTGCAATTACCTTGGTTAAAAAGCATCATGAAGAGGAGGATGAAGAAGAGGAAGGAGACAATGTGGCAGTAAAAGATACCAACTTGCCCAATTACCTGCTTGGTAGTCTGAGTACTGATTTTGGGGTACATGCCTCTTTGTTGTCAAGCCAATTGGAACTTCATTCTAGAGAAGAGAAAATCAACCAGATTATATTACTGAAAGTGGGTGAATTTTTTCTTTATCTTTGAAAATCTCTAAAACTCTCCATGAGGTATCTTGCAAAGGCTCAAACTGAAATCTATTGCCAATCAAATGATGTCTTTAACGTACGTAGAGAAATACCCAGGTGGCTGATGTACATGTTCTTTAAACAGAGCTTGTGTACTAGAGTTGCTTTCATCCATTTGGACTGGGTTCTGTGATACCGGGTTTTCTAAACAACACCTTACACTGGCTGACAGCACAAACAAACTATTCTTCTACTTTGATCTTCAGTAAGCTCAAAGATAAAAGAAATCCTTGAATGCCATCTTCTAGGTAACCCAGATGTCAATGAAGACCTTCTTATAAGATCAAGATGTGATTGTTTATCTATCCCCTTAACCTGGGGGAATACAATTTCCTCTCTAAGATTTCTGTAACTTCTTGGGCTCAGGGATAAGGTGCGGCATCCCTTAGGCTCTAAGCTCCTACTCCTTACTTTCAACCAAACAAGTCAGTCTCAGAACACATCTGTACATGCCTACTGAAGGTTTTTGAAAATTCCATGACTGAGATTGCACCAATGCAGATGGTTTGAAATTTAATGTTGGCCATTTCTGTTCCTGAAAGTCCTTCAGCCATATCTGTAATTTGAGTTCTAGCCTCCTGCCATGTTGCTCTGCTTTCTCTCCCTATCCTTTTCTCTTCTTCCTCTCCTCCAACCCTGAAATTCCTATGCATTTATACTCAGAACTGTCTAGTTATCTCTTTTGTTGCTCAGCTTCTACTGACCCATGCCCTCAGGGTCTCACCTTCCTGCTGTTTTATTAAGGCATTTTCCTATGAGAAGGTAATTTCAGCCCAAGAGGAATTCTGGTGTAAGATCATTTGTCCTCCCTGCTTTAGTGGTTTCATCTTCAGTAGGACAGATATGTAGACAGAACTCCGATGGTAAAGGCTACTTTGAGTTGACCCATCATTCTGCTCATTAGCAGAGGTGAGGGCAATCCAGTTGGACCTACAGCCACCTTAGTAATGGTCTGATCCAGCTGGCTAGCTTGGGTCCCCTTCCTACCTGAGAATGACCTGTCCATACAGAGGAAGAATACTGTGTGTGGTTGTGCTTCTCTGGGAGGTTCTCCAAACAGCCTCTGTAGGCCATCTCTTCCTCACCACATCCCCCCAAACGGGGTTCCAAAGAAAAGACGTTTCCTAACTTAAATACCATGTATTGCTTTTTAAATATTTTATGATGGATTTTTTTTAGAACATACACAAAAGTAGAGAGAATAGCCCAAAGAGCCTCCAAGTATCCACCACCCACTTCAGCATTTGTCAACATACCTGTATGTTGAGTTACAAGTTACATTTTGGGAAGTAGGTTGTGGTATAACAGCTATTCTGTTGTCTTAATCCTACCCATGGCAGGATGGCACTGTAGATTATTGAACCAAGAAATGACATAATATAAACAGTATTTTGGAAATATTAATTTACTGATAGTTTGTAAAATGATTTTGGAGGGAAAGTAAAACTGTAGGATCATGTTGCCAGTAAAGATATAATATGTGATGTGTCTACAGTAACATTTGATATTTCAGGATATCATTTACAAGGTAAAAACTGCTTTCAATAATGAGTTTGATGCTGCATATAAACAAAAAGAGTTTGAAATTGCACGTGTGAAGGAAAAAAATGTAAGAATTCAAGAAATTATTTTCGATCTGGACTTGGACGAATCAGTCTGGCAACCAGAATTTGACGACCATGAGAAGCCAGAGAGAACCCTTGTTGTGGAGGATAGAGAGGTACTGACTAGCTACATTATCCCTTCCCCTTTCTCTCATGACATCTTCCAAAGCTCTTATTTATTCATCTTCTTGTTTGTGCTACTGGAAGCGACTGTATTAGGTAGCATTCTCAGTTACAAGTAATAAAAACAGTTGACATAGCCTCAGCAATAATGAAAATTTCTTTTGTGAATCCCTTGGAGTCCTGGGAAGATTCGGACACCAACCCTGGAAGGAAACAGGAACCAAAGACTGGAGCCTTATAGGGAGTCCAGAAGTCCTCTTTCTTTGTCTCTTAGCTCACTTCTCTCTGCCTTTCGGCTTTCTCTAGCAGTTTCTACTTTATATCTCCTACACTCAAGAGAGCAGCAGATCTGAACTAGAATCTCTTAGTCCCAATTCCAGATTTGCTTGGAAAGGGGCTCCTTGGCCCAGTGCCTGTACCCAGAGAGGTCAGATCACATTGTGGGAGTGAGGCTGGTGGAGCTCCAGTAATTATCTAGGTCATTGGGGCAGTATGGATCCCAGAGAAAAGGGGCTCGCTGGACAGCTTTCTTAAAAGGTGTTTGGCACAGAGGTGGTTACAAGTAAATGCTTAAAGAAAACAATTAAATATGACCATATTTCATTGCTAAAAAGTAAAAAATGCTAGACGATACTCAAAGAAAACCCCTTGCTCACATGAAACCAGCTTGATTACTTTGGGGCAAAAGGTAATAGTGTTGCTTAGGAGTAATAGCAAACATTTATACAGTCCCTGTTAAAAGCCAGGCACCATTCTCAGTGCCCTAGATAGATTGAGACTAATGTATCATTAAAAGACTTCATAAGATAGGTACTAATATTACCTCCATTTTACAGATGAGAGAACTGAGGCACAGAGAGGTTAAGTAGCTTGACCACGGTTAACAAAGCTAGTAAGTAACAGAGTTGCAGTTTGAACCCAAACCATCATGCTTCAGAGTACATCCTCTTAACCTCTATTCTCTACTGAACTTGTTTAAGGAAGTAGTTTTTTCCAGAACCAGACTCCTGCCATGTGACTTAAGACTCTGGAGCACGGTGATAGCAAGGACCGCACTCTGCACTCTCACCAGGGTCCTGCTCCGGGCGGTCACTTTGTATGAGCATGATTAACCCACCATGCTTGCTTCTTCTCCTACTCTAATCCCTTCTACATTCAGGAGAGTAGTCTTGTTACAAGCCAAACTTATTCTGTCCTTCCCCTGCTTAAACCCTGCAGTGGCTGCTCATTTCACTTGGGATAACACCCACAGCCCCTTTCTGACTGCCCACCCCGGGCCCCTTCTCCAGCTGCTCTCCCTGTCTTCCTCTGTTCTGAACACACTTGCATTCCCACAATTCCTTGAATGCCCCAAGCTATTGACCTCTCAGGACCCCCATCCTGCAGGATTTGGCTTAGATGACACAACTTTGAATGCCTTCCTCACCCCCCTAATCTAAGTCAAGTCCCCTGTTGTAATCTCATTATGGATGGAGATGGGCTTTGAGAGCTAATAGAGAAGTAATGATCTGTTTTTCCAACTCTCTCATTTTAGACTTCGTCTTCATTCCCAGATAGGAAATTGTGAAATCTAGATAGTCCCGTTATCCCCCTTGATAACTTCCAACCTCCTTTCAGTGTGTGGAAAGAGTGTTTGGTTTGAAATTTGGAAGAATAACAGCAGGAAACTACATTTCTCTTTCAGATTACAGCACACAAACATGTCAATCCATGGCAAAAAGCCAAAGCAGAATTGGTTGCAACCCATGTAATGGAGCAACGGCTTCTGTCACAAGTATGTAGTTTTGCTCAAATGGTACCTAAGACCCTCTTTCCTTTAGGGATACTGGTTCCTGATTTGGTTGAATAGCCTTGTACTTGTACTCCACTGTAGAAACACATCAAGGCATTTGTCATGGTCAAAGGTCACTGGAATCTCGGTGGCCGCCTTCTCTCCCCTCCAGGCCACTGCCCAACCTCCCCAATCCTAAATGCAGTCATTCTAACATGGGGTGGGCGGCTGCTCCTGGTGCCACTGGAGTGTCAGATCTCTGTCTCAGCTATCCTCCCCGACTCCGGCTCTTTTCCAGGGCCCCAGCACAAGACACCGAGCCCTGATGGACATGATGGGAGGAGTTCTGGAAGTTAGGAAGGAAGACATTTTGAGAATGGTGAGATTCCTTGACATCCTTATGAAAGGTAGAATGGGGTGGAGAGAGCTACTTAAATTTGACCATTTTTGTCTATACAAACCTGAGTTTTAAAAATTCTACAGCAACAAATATTATACAAACTCCCCATACCTTATAAACATACCACATGAGGCAAATGAGAAATTTGAAACCTCAGGCTTGCCTTCCAATCTGACAAAAAGCGAACAAATGAATGAAAACAAGCAACCACAGTGGTTTTGGTCTCTCCAGAAAGCAGGGATAATGCTGCACCTGTAATTCTCTGGGTACACCAGGAAACACCCTCTTTGATACCTGCATAGGTGTCCCTGGAGCTCAGGCATAGTTCTAGCTATGAAGATATCAACATACACCTCCAAACCTGTCACCTAAGAGTCTGGGTACATCCCAAACTGCCCACTCTTGCTTAAATCATAGAAAAACAGCTGTAATATTTTTTCATATCCTTTGGTCAAAGTGTCAGGTCATTGTCTTGCCAATGTGAAGAACTAGACACTTTTAAAGGGCTCTTTTTTTAACTGCAGTGATAACTCTGAGCTTTTCCTGTACCGCTACGTATATGTTTGAGCTACAGTGTATGTTTTCATTTATATCTTCAGGTGATCCCTCAACCTGCTTTCATGGCAAAATCTGATGCTTTATGGTCTGAAGAGGAAAGGAAACAATTCAAAGACTATGAGAAAAAAGTCAAAGAGTTAAATGAAGAAAGAGATAAGTACAGAAAGGTCAGAAATGTAAAGAATTAATATCTGTCATATCTGGGGGTTTGTTTCAATATCTTTTAAAATCATGTTCTTTATTTTCTCAGTGTCTTGAGTAGCTTGAGGATAGTGTTTCAGTTTAAATTCTCAAGAGAATTTGAGGAAGTGGGTGGAGATAAATTTAAAGAGTTAGAATAATTTAAAACAAAACGAACATATTGCAATGTTTTTTTTTTAATTCTTATTGATTTCAACATTTCTGACATTGTTACAATTCATCTGGTCCTCCATTCATTTTTCAAATATTTAATGAATACCTATCATAGTATGTTTGAGGAACTGCTGTATATCATCTACATCTGTTTTTTTTAATTGAGGTCACATTGTCTTGTAACATTATGTAAATTTCAGGTGTACATCATTATATTTCAACTTCTGTATGGACTGCATCGTGTTCATCACCAAAAGTCTACTTGCCATCCCCATCTACATCTGAGTTCAGTAGTACTCATGCTTGATTTGTTCTCAATCTCCAAAAATATAATTAACTGCACTTAATTTTCACATCCTTTTAGTCTCCTTTAATCTAGGACAATTCTATGGCTTTGTGTGTTGTGTTCCAGGACATTGACATTTTTTTCCAGGCAGGTTGTTTGCTGGAATCTCTCTCAACTTGGATTGGATTGTTTGCTCATGATTAGATTCAGATAAAATATTTCGGACAATAATACTACATGGGTGGTGCTGTGTCCTCAGTGCATGGTATCAGGAGGCACCTGATGTCAGTTGGTCCCATTACTGGTGATAAGTATGATCACTGGAAAAGAGGTGTTCTCCAGACTTCTTCACTATATAAGTTCTCTTTCTCCTTTGTGTTTAATAAGCAATCTGTGGGGTGATGTTTTGAGACTGAGTGACTCTCTGTTCATCCTGTCTTTTGACATCCATTGATGATCCTTACCTGAATCAACTATTACTATAATGATTGCAAAATAGTTCCTTTCTAGTTTCTATCATTTATTCCATATTTGTTAGTTGGTATTCTTATGTAAAGAAGAGCTTTCCCTCTGTCCCATCCCAGGCCCACTCTTTTTTAAAAATTCTTTTTCAAACTTAATGTGTTTTTAATCCATTACTGTCATATTCTTTTTGAAGTTCTAAGTGTTCAGAGCTGCTTCAAGTTGTCATCTGTGTCCTTTTGACATGTTCCCATAAGTTTTTGAGCACTTTCTCCTTTCTAACACAACAGGATGTTCTAGGCACCTGGAATCAGCTATTTTTCTAAGAATCCCTGATTCTTTTTACTGGGAATTGGTGTTTAAAAACCAAAATATTGGTACCAGATGAGCTCATTGCTACTGGGGAAGGGAGGGATCATGGCCTCTAGATCATTTCTGTGGACAGAGCTAACAATATATATATATGATTATCTATCTACCTATCTGTATGATATACATACATGATATCAAAACTTCATACTGTTACCTCCAATTCCAATTCAATATACTACAGAGTTCTTCTCTTTCCTTCATTTAATAATTAGATCTCCTTTCTCAGTGCAAAATCTAGTTCCCAAAGTATAAATATATTTATTCATATGCTCAGTCCTACAATATACATAAAATGCCTCTACCAAAAGCAAATCTACTAAGTTTAAGATTTCCTTGTACCTCTTTTTGTTCTTAGGATATATCCACTGAAGGTGGACCACCCACATAGTATATTCAGAAGTTATTTGGACTAATCTCTTTTTTTTTTCCTTTTGTGTGGCTAATTATCAATTTCATATAAAGTTAAGTTCTTCATGCAATGGTGTTCTTATTTGAGGGGGAAGGGGCTGGTGTGTCTTCTGATTTCATGATTTTCTTTAGTTTCTGCAGGATTCTTAATCTCCACTTCTTCCTTCCTTCTTTCCCTTCATCCCCAAGTCTCAAAAAGGAGACTGCCTCTTCCAAGCTGCCTTGCTTTCCCCAGAAGCAGTACCACCTGAGACTGCACCTCTACCTCTCAAGCCCATTCTTGATTTCCCAGAAACTCCTCTTCTGGCACCTCTAGCACTCCCACCCTAATCCAAACTACTGTCACCTTTCACCTGATTTATGGCATCGGTTTCCCTGCTCTCCCCCACCCCTGAATCCTATCCCATTCTATCTCCTATCACTCTCCCCCTTGTTAACTGCACCAGCTCCTCCCACCTCCTTGGCGTTCCTCTAAGATACCGCAGAGTCTTGACTCCGACACTCAGAGCTCATTCTTGCTGCAGGGCCTTGACGTGCCACATGGCTTGCTGTCTCACTTCCTTTGGCTCTCTACTCAATTGTCACCTCATCTCCCTTCCGGCCCAATCTCACTCTTCCTCCTCACCCTGCTTTATTGTTCTCTAGAATACTTATCTCACCCAGCCTACTTCCTCTTTACTTGTTTGCTTACCTGCCTCCTCTACTAGAATATAACATAAGGGAAGAGAATTGGTCTCTTTTGTCCATTACTGTATTCCAAGTTTTTAGAACTATGCTTGACCCATAGTAAGAACTTAATAAATATTTCTTGAATGAATGGATGAATTTTTTGACACCTATGATGTGCCAGGCACTCTCCCAGGGCCTGGGGACTTGCAGATGAGAGGATAAAGCCTTTGCCCTCAGGAGTATACAGTCTGGTCGGCTAGAACAATACCTGCTTAAATTGCAGGCCACGGCTTTTCAGGGCTGGGAGAAATTCTTGATGTGATAGATTCTGTGGTGTTCATCCATACCTTCTACTTGGTCTCCCATCTCTCATCTCCCCTGCTTCTCATTTCTCAGCATCTGATGCAGACGTTTTAAGGAAAAATGAGATTTTCCCAGGAATGTTTGAGGAAAAGTGACCCTCGTGTCTTTAACAAATACTCCTTGAGTTCCCACTATGTGCTTGGCACTGTCAGGTCCCAAGGGACATGTGGTGAATAGACAGACACAGCCTTCACCCCTCACAGTGCTCGCTCTCCGGGGGAGGAGGCAATTATATTAACTGGATGTTCACAAAATAATTATTTAACTACAATGTGATAAATCATGAAGGACAAGTTCAGGTGCCATCTATGACAGTAAACACAGAGGCACTGACTTAGATCAGGGCCACTGGTGTTCGCCAGGTCCCTTTACAGGCTGGCATGCCCATCCCCTCACTGCTATGAGTGCTGCAGCTAAAGGCTTACACCTGAGACCTTCTCTGGCACCTTGCTCTTGACTGATCAAGGGGCATCCTTATCCAGAGACACCTTCAAGGTTATACCACTGCCCCCACCCAGGACAGCCAGTGCTGACTGATGAGATGAGGGTACAAAAGTCCAGCCCCCTTGGCCCAATTTGGGACAGCTCAGCAGAATCTCTCTATTTATCCTTATACCCCTGGGAATCAGGCCAAGGCTGGGCTGCCTGAGAGCACATCATTGCTCAGCTCCTGTCCCTTCCCTGCCTGATTCCCTCACCCCCTTACAGGTGTCTCCAAAAGAGCCCTCCCTGCAGAAGTCACATGCACTGGAATCCTGTTCCAGGCTTTGCTTCTAAGACTCAAAACAGTGCCTAAGACAGGACCCAAGGAAGGCTTCCTTGAGAAAGTGGCACTTATGCTTATGTAGGAAGAATGAGAAAGGATGAATAGGTTGAAGAGCAGGGAATGGAGAGCAAGCAGACAGATGGGAAAGCACATGAGAAGGGCCTGCAGAGAGAAGAGTGTGGGGTATTTGAAGAACAGAGCAAAAGGCTGTTTTGACATCATAAAGAGTTCCTTTCAGACCAGAGAGCCTCAAAGGCCTGGAATCTGAGTGTTTTAAAGAAGAGTGGGTTGGGGCCCTTGGACAATCGGGCCCTGGCAGGCTGAGTCTTTGGCATTTGTCATGGACAATGCTTCCATTATCCAGGAACACAAGACTTTGATAAACTGTTAGGAGGCCACAATCATGACATTTTCCATCCTTTGAGATAGTGTTATAAATTATTACAAGCAAATTGACCCTGAGGTGTGCTTTTTCTGTGTTTGTTTTATTTTAATAGTTCTTTATTGCTTAATTAGCTTAATTTGGGTGATGTTTCTCCTTGCATCATATGCCTCTCTGCATTTTGCTAAACTTCTCTCTCCATCATCTTCCCAGAGTCAGTCTTTTCCTTTATTAAACCAGCACAGAGAGAACTTGGGTTTTCAAAATACGTTTAAAATAATAATGGTATTATTATCATCATAGTAATAATTGATTCAAATAAGAATTATCAATGGATGCTAAAACTGGTGGATAAAAGTTTGATGAGGCTGGGGCCGGCCCGGTGGCACAGGCGGTTAAGTGCGCACGCTCCGCTGCGGCGGCCCAGGGTTCACCGGTTCAGATCCTGGGCACACACCGACGCACTGCTTGTCAAGCCATGCTGTGGCAGCCTCCCATATAAAGTGGAGGAAGATGGGCATGGATATTAGTGCAGGGCCAGTCTTCCTCAGCCAAAAAAGAGGAGGATTGGCAGATGTTAGCTCAGGGCCTATCTTCCTCGGGAAAAAAAAAAAAAGTTTGATGAGGAACAAGATTTTTTACATAGTCTCAAAGTATCTTCCCACAAATTTATTAATTACAAATGGAAAAATAGTAACTGTACAATAGAGAAACTGGCAGACACTACTTAACCAAGTGGTCACAGTTAATATCACCAATAATGAAACAAACCAGCATCATGTCTCCTGATGTGGTGCACTGAGAATGCAACATGATTTATATAGTGATCCTGCTAGAAATGCATAACCTGATCTAAGCGTGAGAAAACGTCAGACAGACCTAAACTGAGTGACAGTCTACAGAATAACTGCAGCTTATTCTCAAATGGTTGAGAAAAAAGAGATACAGAGAGAGAGAGAAAGAGATATTGAGCAACTAATAAAGCAAATGGGGCAGAATATTAACAATTGATTAATTTGGTAAAAAGTATATGGGAATTCTTTGTACTATTTTTGCAACTTTTCTGTAAATTTAAAGTTACATCAAATTTTAAAAGTTACAAAATATTTGAAAGATGAAAATCATTTGTAACAGTATGTCTAGGATTGATCTGCAGATGTTGTTCTCTTTAAAAATATAAATTCATAGCTTTCCACTTACCTACTGTGTGCTTGGCTCTAAGTCCTGGTGGAATTTAAAGAAAGCGGGCGGGACTTTTTTCCCCTGTTGTAGAACTGTTTGGAGGGACAAAACATACAGAAAACAAGAGAGAGTACAAATACTTAAATATACATACATATGTATATACTCACTCCTTATTGCCTTAAAATCTAAAAAGTTCCATGAAGATGTATTTATGGCTTAAAAAAGAAAAATCAAGATTTTTTAGGGCCAAATTGAGTTCCTGGAAATTTCTGTCCTATGTAAAGAGATAGAATTTTCTGGGAAGATTTGCTGCACTTTGTTTAAGCTTATTTCTTCCTGCATAATTAGTCATGATCAGTGATTTTTAACCTTTTTTTCCCCAGTGCAATCTTTTTTAGCAAAAATGTGAGACACACAATATATTAAGCAGATCCAGGCAGAACATCTCTGGTTAAAGGTGGCAGAGGGCCCAAAACACCTCACAGGGCCTGCCTTCCACCTGCCCTCCCTTGCGGCAAAATATAAACACCGTTTCCTAGGAGCATTTGATGTTCCTAAACCTTAACTTTGCTATTGACTTTCTTCCAGTCATTAGAAGCAGAAATGAAGAAACTTCAAAACTCTATTCAAGAAAGCACACAGAATTTTGATGAACATTTGAAAAGACTCTTTGAAAGGAGAGTGAAGGCAGAGATGGTTGTCAACCAGGTAAATGAAAGCTTTATAAGACTTTTTCTTTTAAGGAGCCTCTAGGGACCTCTCATTGTTCTTAGGATAAAGACTAACACCCTTTCTGGCACCAAGGTCCTGCCTGCGCTGGCTCTGGCTGCCTCTCCAGCCTCATCTGTGCCACTCTCCCCTTGTTCCTGCACAAAGATGAGATTCTCTGCCCGATGCACATATAAAACCAATTATTATAGCATCAGCTTTTGAGAAAAGAAAAGGCTTTATTGCAAGATTGATCTGCAAGGAGACAGGAGGCATAAGCTCTCAGATCTGTCTCTCCAATGCAGGATTTGGGGCAAAATTTAAGAGGTTAGGGAGAAGAGGCCAGTACACTGAAATGCTGGTGGGGCAGGTTTTGATTGGAGGGCTTTAAACATTTATGGTAAGGTTCTAAACATTTATGGTAAAGTTTTAAACATTTATGGTAAGGTGTGGAAGGGGCTTTAACACCATATTTTCCTAGACAACAGACCTCTCACCTCTGATGAGAGTCTGACTTTCAAGTTCCAGTCATGTCCCAGTCCTTTGGTTCTGTTGGGGGGAGAATCTTTGGTTCCAGGGTCATTTCAGGTCAAGATTTTCTCCTCTACACAGGCTCTGGCTATGTGACTTGCAAATTTTTGGCTTGCCCCTGAGGAACTTTTGGTTGACAAGATGGGGTCAGTTTGCACTGGTCCTAGCGGGCAGTGGTTACACTCCCTCCTCTGGTGCCTTGAACACACCAGTGTCCTCCTTCCTCCCAACTCTGCCACTAACACTTTGCCAACTTCTTTGCCTCCTTCTTTGGCCTATATCTACTCATCTGTCAGGTTCCAGCTTAAAAGCAAGTTCCTCAAACTAGATTAGATCTTCCTATTATATACTCTTTTCTTTTACTTTCCATCACTTATTGCAACTAAATTTTAATTTATGTGAGATTGTTTTTTAAGGCTCCCAAGACTATAAGTTCCGTGGAGGTACGGACTAAGTCTGTCTTGTTCATCCCTGTATCTCCAGAAACTGGCAAAAACCTTGGCTCATATTATATGTTGAATGAATGAATAATCCACATACCCCAAAAGATCAGATGAAAAATCTGGCTTAATTTGATTCAGCAGTAGGAATATAAACGAAGTGTGCAGTATCTAGATGCAAGACGACCTAGGAATGAAGCCTTTAAATTCTGAGGAAAAATTATTACTCACATTGGATTCTATAGCTGGCCAAGCTATCAACTGAGTGTAAGAGGAGACTAATAATATTTTGAGAAATCAAAGTCTCGAAAATTTATATGCACCCATTCTCAGAGAGCTATTGGAAGATATGTCTCACCAGAACAAGGGGGTCAACCAAAAAAGATGAGAGAGGTTAAGGTAACCTCCAGGAAGACGTCTGTAACCTCAGGGTCCCAACAGGAATGGTGCACTGAAAGGGTTACATTTAAGAGAGTTTAATGCAGGGACTTTTTACTGAGGCATGGGCAGGGTTAAGGGAAACAGCCAGGAACGGTGAAACACCAGGGACTAGAAACAATGGAAAGCCAGTATCATCTCTAGAGCTAAAGAGGCAAAGGAAGGGAGCTGTTACCAGGACCCAGACAGACCTGTAGCTGTGGGAGAGGGGCTACTCCTCTGGAGTCATGGCCACAGATAGAAGAACATAATCCCTGGCCAGGCAGGGAGGAAATGTATATGTATGATAGTTGAGCAGGGGGAGATTGGGAATGAATGGTCCAACATTAATCATAATAGAAGCATTAATCATAATGACCAAAAAGTAGAAACAATCCAATGTCCAACAACTATGAATGGATAAATAAAATATGATTTATCCATATAGTGGAATATTATTCAGCAATATAAAGTATTAATACATGCTACAACATAGATGAACCTTAAAAACATTCTAAGTGAAAGAAGCCAGACACCCAAGGCCACATATTGAATGATTCCGATAATATAAAATGTCCAGAATAGGCAAATTCATAGAGACAGAAAGTTAATTAGTGGTTGCCTTGGGGTAGAGGTGGGGAGGCCTCTAGGAGGTGTGGGAAGAAATGGGAAATGAATGCTAAAGGTTTTCTTTTCAAAGTGACAAAATATTCTAAAGTTAATTGTGGTGATGGTTGCACAACTCTGTGAATAAACTAAAAACCATTGAATTATATGCTTTAAATGAGTGATTTATATGGATTGTGAAATACATCTCAATAAAGCTGTTATTTTAAAATGATATTCTTAGAATAAGCATATTCATACAAGATAATGAGGAAATTATCAAAGACTATTAGGTAATATCAAAAGGATTCGGGAGCCAACTTCAAAGCCCTCCTAAATGGAACAATTTAAGATTCAACAATGATAATAATAGTACTTAACTGAAACCCATCAAATTTGTTTAAATTCATGACTTTGCGATCTTTTAAAAACAAAAATGTCCCTCTGTCACCTTCAGAGGATAACAATCAATTCATTATTTAAGAACTGATCAAGAGAAAGCATCAAGTATTTATTCTGCCTTCCTATGTGAACTGTACCACTAGGTAAGCAAATAGCAGATAAGGAGAAGCATCTCTTTTATAAAAGAATTTCAATTAATAAGTGAAAAAGGAATGACAGAAATAGAATATCACCATTTTGCAACTCTCAATGGATTAGTGGACCTGGGCATTGAGCATCTACAGCTGCTAACATCACAAAAAGAAAGACAACAGATATTATATGTCTCCTGACCAAAAAACACAATATCATCTCCAGTCTTGCCAAAGGGATCAAACATGGGTCTGATCAGGCCTCTGATCCAGCTGCCAATTCTCAGGAAATACATGGGATAAAGAACCCTGATGAACTCACCATAAGTATGCAGTCAGTAAAACCCAGATTAAGTGAAACTACAGATAACTACAAATAAATGTGAGGGGAAAAAAAGGGATGGAAGGGAACCTGTGGATTATAAGAGATTGAAAATATGTGACAATTTTTTAAATGGACGACTTATATTATAGTGCCTAGAGATACATACTTTGGTAATAAAACTATAAAGAAACACAAAGATATAAAAGTCAGGACAGTGGTTATTAGTGGGGTTGAGATTATGATGGGGACACATGGGAATGGCGTCTGGCAGTAGCAAAGCTCTATTTCTTGAACTGGGTGGTGATTACAACAGTGTTTGCCTTTATAATAACTTATTAAGCTATACATTTATGTGATGTATTTTTCTGTATATATGTTTTATCTTACAATAAAATGACGAAAAAGGAAAAAAGTTATTGCAACAGTTTATAGTCCCTTTTTCTTAAGAAGAATGTCTCTTACTTGTATGTCATAAACTTGCTTAATGAGTGCCAACTCAACGGAAAATCGTTTCTCAGGTATGAGTATTGATCATTTTCCCCCCTTTTTAAATATTTCTACAGGAGGAATTGAAAATAAATAACCTTGTTTTTTCTTTACTGTTGGATGAAGAAATAAGCTCCAGAGAAGCATTCCTGCACAACTATCTTACAAGGAAGCAGGAAGAGAAAGTAAGTATAGTATCTGATATCTGAGTACCAGCATTTCCTGACAACGCGCTCCTTGTTTAATAAGAGCTCACATGCCTGGACCCTTCCTTCCTTCCACGTTCCTACTCAGCTGTGTGTTCCTTGGCTCCCTGCCTGGGACTTTGCTCCAGAGTCAGGTGAAAGCAGCCGCTCCAATCTTTTAATAAAGTTATGTGATTCAGCACCAGCAATCATTTAGTCATGTGGCATATGGTTTTTAAAATGAGGCCATATAGCTTCATGGTTGAAAGAACTTGCTTTTAGCCACTGCCTAGCTGTTGGACCTTGGACAAGAGATATAACCTTTTAAGCTATTTGCAGGCTCTTCTCTAGGGAATATTTTTCTTTATGGACAATTTGGCACCCCAATTACTAAACATGTAAGTAAGGGTTAGCTTATAGAACGAAAAGCTGTCATAATCTGAAATACTCTAATAAATCACATGAATAGATGTGTTTCATTAAAGAGGCAATGAATGCAAAATGCTTGTCACATAATACTTGTCAAAAGATGTCAGCTTTTACTAGTAGTATTAATAAAGGACATTTTGAATGAATAATTTAGAGTATCATATATGACATATGTACTTACTTTTTGCTAAGAGTCCATTAAATAGCATATGCAAAGAACCTTCTAAATACAACCCTACTCATAACCACCCTGCAGGGTACTGGATTTCTTTCACAGATGAGGAGACCATCTTGGAGAGACTGGTAACATGCCTAAGTCTCGCACCAGTATGTATAAGCAGACTATTTATTCAGAAACTTGGTATAATAAGGGAATCAGCCGCCATTACTTGTGTTTGGCAGACACTCCAAGGCAGGCAGGGGATGGGAAAGCGTTATGATGAAAGGAAGAGAGGGCTTCAGGTGCACCCTGATTGGAAGTTGTTGGCTTTGGGAAGCTAGGGGGCAAGTTAATTAAAAGCTGGGCAACCTATGGGATTGGTTTGGGAGTATATTTGGCCTTCTCTGGTTGGTCCTAAGTTGGAAATGGTGGCAAAAATTAGGAAAGCTGAAAGTTATTGACCAAGTCCTGACAATTTGGGGCCCATTGCTGCAGAGGTTGCAGTTAAACTTCTTGGCTGGTTGCTGCAGAAGTTGTGGGTCAGAGTTCTTTTTTAATATACGGTCTGGCCATTGTCCCTTTATATATTCAGGCTCTCAGAAACCAGGTCCACGTGACTCCCAAGCCTGTGCAATTTCATTGTCCATACCACCTTGCCCAGGATGCAGTATGCTCCATAGTCACTTCCACACTCACATACAGAGCTGGCTGTACTTAGGAACAGGTGATTGGATGTTTGTTCTTTCAAAGTGTCTAACTGGTTACTTTCTTCTACAAATGTTACCTGTAGTGGATACTTCATTGACATCTATCTTGTACTAGGAAATTTCTTGTTCTTTTTAGTATCCCCAATATTTTTGTTTATCCTGAAAAATCTCCAGTTCCAATCGGCTATTCCTGATATTATTATAGAGCCAGACTTCAGAGGCCATCCGGAAATCTAGAGAAGACCTCGATGTGTACAAGGAACACTATGACAACTTACTGGCGGAAGACAAAGTGAGAGCCATTGTCTTGCCCCTCACCAATGCAACGGAGTTGCTGCTGCCTGGATTTGGGGAAGATTAAAAGGGATATAATTTAATTTCCTCATAGATTTTTCTCCTACTATCATTCTTAGTTGTGGGTGACCTTCATTCTATGCCATTGTATATTTCTGAAAATCATTGTGTAAATAAATTTTTGCAAATTTCTCTGGGTTAAGCTTTCTCTTGTACAAAAAAGAGAGAGATCATCTCGACTTTCAGGCTTTGCGAACATCACGTTGCAGGTCCCATTAGTTGGTCATGAAATCACTTTAATTAGGCTATGACCAGCAGTTTTATAATGGATAAGAGTAGGATAGAAAAGCATAAAGAAGAATAGAATTGAATGGGATGAAATAGAATAGAATAGATTAGAGTACTTTGCATGTTTTACAGGTAAATATTATTTTGTGAAACTTCAGTTCTGAATGATTTCTAAAATCTCATATAAAATAATATTTTTAACTCACTGAGGTGCTTTCTATTCAAAATAAATCTTTGAGAAATCCTTGCACAGTGAGTGGACGCCATCTAACAAGTCTACCTTATAAACCAAGTTTTCATGGATTTTTTTTTAAATCAAAGTGATACGACTCTATATTTTGAAGAGTATTGTCAACAAATAAAAGGTTTCAGAAAAAGGTTGCAATCCTGGCAATGATATGTTTGTCCTTAGGTTCTAGATCGCAGCTTTAAAAAGGAATTTTCTGAAATTCCCAGTCATCAGGTGGATATACTCTACAAACTTTTTAAACGCCGACCCAGGTTTGTTTCTCCTTTGCTATCATGTTTCTGAGAAAAAAGTTTGTAAATGAACAGGAGTGTTGTTAGAATTCAGCTTTTTCTCTCAATTAGATGGAAATATGCAGGGTAATATCTTTTACATGAAAATGTTTAAGTGCCTTAATCATAACTCAGTTCTTTTTAGATTATTCTTACATCTTAAGGAGGCAATGAAGAATAATGATTTCTTTTCATTATTTAAAAATACTTAAGTATCTAGGTAAGCATAGTGCTATTACAGGTTCTATGTTATAAATGAAAGTAGTTCCTCTGAAGTCAGATGGCATACAGACTTATAAACAGTTTTTCCCAAGATATGTTCCAGCAAATATGAGTCCCTTGAGGTATGAATTGGAATTACACATAAAAGGCTTCCAGGACAAAGTAAGTTTGGGGAAATACTGGGTTAAAAAAAAAGTTAAACAGTTTCTTTACTAAAGAACTTCTCAGAACTTGATTTTGGCCTTTGGATCTCCAAGTATAGAAAATAGAGTAAGCGGTGTTTTCCAAACTTATTTGACACAAATCCCTTTTTCTCAGAACATCTCATGTGATTGTGTCCAAGTTCGAAAATGTCAGTATAAATGATTGAAAATAACCATTATCAAAAAAGTTCTAAAAGATCTGATTTTTATACTGAAAGCAGCATTAGAATTACATTTCACAGATTTCCAAATTTTTATAAATTCAAATTTCCATAATTTTCAATCAAATGTAATCTAGAAATCATGGAGTTTGTCACAAAGGTGTAGGCTCATTTGTGTCTGAGATACAAACTCATTCTTACGGGTCACGTGCAACCTGGGGAATTCAACCTAGAACATGCCTCACATCACAGGTTCCCCTGTTTTTAAAGGAGCAAGTTATAATAAGCCTTGTGAAAAACGAAGTGAGACCTCCCATATATTGGGAGGCAACAGTGGAAAGAGCATAAGCTTTATAGCCAGACAGAATTAGTTTTAAATCCTAACGCCACCATCTATCAGACCTGTGACCTGGGGCCAATAGCTCCTCTCAGAGCTTCACTGCTCTCATCTAGAGAAAGAGGCTAGCAATAGTAACTGCATAGTGTATTGTAAAGCATCTCGATAGTGAGTGCCTTGCACAGATCTTTGTACTCCCCTTCCCAGCTGCAGCCCAGGGAAACAAAGCTAATCTATTAATGTGGCTAAAAAGAGGCACTTCTCCAGTTGCCTGTATATCTGAACATATTCCAGGCTACTCACCTGCAAAAAGGATACAAGCAGAGGGTGTGTGGGACAGAACCAGGGAACAGTCACACTTCTCTTGGGCATTTGCTTGCCTGCTTAAAATACACAGAAGGGAGACATTTTCTAGTGCAGGTAAAGCTGCCAATGCTGACAACAGTTAGGAACATCTATAGTTCAGCTAAGGTCATGTCTGGGCATCCAGAGAGTACAGAAGGAGGTCAAAGTGGGTGCTTTCCTCTTTGGAATAATCCACTCACCAGCCCCTAAGTGCCAAAGGAAAGTGTCTTGCAATGCCATACCTATGCTAAGGGTTGTATTATTTAACATTGATTTTTTGTGTGAGAATGTGAAAGGTTGATGGGCTTTTATTGGTGATACCAGGATTCATAAACCGAAAACACACTCAGATATGGCCAGTATTGTGCCTTTTGGAGAGCGACCAGGATCTGGGAAATTGAATAAGGATGCCTTTGCCCAGTTAATGAAAGCCATGGATGACTTGGACAATATTAATAACATGCCAGAAGGCTTGGACCCCTTGGTCTGGGATCATTTCTGCATGACCAGACGAGTGAAAGTGGAAAATGAACAGAAAGTATATAATATTTTATTTTCTTTTATCTCAATTTCATTTAGTATACTAATATCATATATATAGTTCATGGTGGTCAATGCTTTCAGAAAAGCTAATTATTTAGGTTTTCCTGCTAGAGTAGTGGTTAGTAATATTAATAATAATGATGATGAAATAAAATTTTAACCTTAGTGCTATTGAGGGCTCAGTATAGACCTGTAATTGTAGACCCACGCTGTCCAAATGGTGGCCACTAGCCACGTGTGGTTATTGTTTACTTGAAATAAATGTGGCCAGTCCCAGCTGAGATGTGTTGTAAGTGGAAACACACAGATTTAGAAGACTTAGTATGAAAAAAAGGAATGGCAAATGTCTCAAATTTTTATATAAATTACAGGTTGAAATGACAATGTTTTGGATATATTGTATAAATAAAATATATTAATAAAATTAATTTCACCTGTTTCATTTCACTTCTTTTAATATGGCTACTACAAAATTTAAAATTACATATGTGGCTCGCATTTATGGCTCACATTATATTTGTCTTGGACAGCAATGTTGTAGACACAACTTCCCTTCTCCTCTCTGCTCTGGTCTTGAGTAGTCCTCAAGTCTTGAGTAGTCCTTTTTGCATAGATTAGAATTATATTTCACCAGAACCAACTTTACAGTTTCGCTAGAATACATTTTTAAAAGTTATTTTATTGAGGTCATATTGGTTTATAACATTGTATAATTTCAGGTGTACATTGTTATATATCAGTCTCTGATAAGACATTTTTTTTAAATATAGCCAAGGGTAACAATTTGAGAGTGTGTTTAATTGGGAAGAGAATCCTTCCTCTTGCTTCTTGACCATCCTGCCTCTTCTCCCCCAAATTCCCTAAATTCAGTGCCACATGCATCAGGCTGGCATATTTTTGTTAAAGTGTCTATGATTTTATAATTTTATCTAAGATGATGACGACAAATTTTAAAGTAAAATATACAAAAAATTCTAGTTGGTTACATGTTTGATTTTCAGTGAGAAGCAAATTTGATACTTTTCAAATTATTTATAGAATGTACCATGTAAGTTTTAGGTATATTATATTATGTATTGGCAGGGATTTAAATTTTTATTAGTCTCTTAGAAAGATAGGCTTGCTAAGGTTTTATAACAAAGTTAAAAGATGTACGTTTTCTAAAGTTCTTTAAAATTAGCTTGCTTTCATTTCTAAATCTCCGTATGTTCTGAGATGTTTGTGGTTTGGCTTCTTCAGGTGAGGCAGAAAGCAGCTGGCTTAATGGAAATGGTGGCTTTTCTCCGAAGAAGAAGTGAGGATGATGAGAAGGTGCAACGTGAAATTGAAAAAGTCTTCCATGAACTCATCCTGTAATATGAACCTTTCGTTTATTCAAAGTCCAAGCTAGGGCTGTTAGGTTGTGTTATCATTGGGGGGAGAATGCCTAATCACTAGTTCACAGCTGGCGAAGACTTACCTGTCTCGTTGGGCTTTGTAACTTCTCTTTGGAAAGGTGCATTTTGTTACAAAAGACCTTATATCAGAACGGAACTAACCTACATGTTCCATTGCTCTTTTTACAAATAGGCAAGTTACCGAAAAATCTTAGTATTTTTTAATCTGCTCCTTCCACATAAAAATACATACAAAGAAATTACTTCTGCTAGTAAGAACTTTTGGGCTCAAGCCACACAAGCAACCTGTGTGGAAAATTAAGCAGATATCTGAGAAATTTCCATGTAGGCACCTAACCAGCTAATATCTTTTTCTTTAGGGGAGCTTGTTGTATTTTGCTGAGTGATTGGGATACTGTTTTAAGTTCTTGCTTCACTTTTGGCTGTATTTACAGCCACATTGATAAATACTTCTTTGATGGTCCCAAATCCATCATTATACATCATTTGCAGATCTAGGATATAAGGAGGAATATGAACTACCCAGAAATATATTTGATAAGTAGTATATAGATTAAACATTGTTAATATAATATCAGAAGTCAGTACATAAAGTCAGAACTTTAATAGATTTGTTTAGCAGCATCTCTATTTTCTTCCACTTACAATCAAAATTATATTAGTCTTTTCTTAATCATAAAGTAAAACTTTATGAATGTATTTCTGTCCATACCATTCTTTGAGCAGCCCAAGTATAATTCCATATTAATAAGAAGTAATTCCATATTAATTCCATAGAGAACTCTAGGAAAGTTCATCATTGGGAAAATATTTTCCACGTTGATCTCTAGCATGTTTTCCTTCAGCTTAAGGAAAATTAAGTTTTAATTTTATATTCTCAGATAATAGGTGAGATTTGAAGCATAAATATATTACCACCACTTACTTTGAAGTCTTTTTCAATTTAGATTACAGGAAGAGAAAGCGAGATTCCAGTTAAATTTGACAATCCAAATTCTCCTTAAACAAGGACAAGTAGAACTGGAGAATTTCCAGTTATTGCTGGAGTATTCTGATGCAATTCTCATCAACAAGAACATAATTGAAGACTTGAATTCTGTGATTCGGGTAATTATCATTTTTTAAGGAGAAAAAAACCAACATATCATCTGCTGTACCAAGTATTTTTCATTATTCTCCCATTTCCATGATAAATCATTTTCATTCAGTTAAATCAGTGGTTTCCACCTCTGGCAGTACATTAGGCCCCACTCCTAGGCATGGGTATTTTTTTAAAAGCTTCCCAGATAATTCTGAAGTACAAGAAGTTCAGGACCATGGAGTTAAATGTTCATTCTAATATGCCATCATTCTGTTAGGCTCAATCTACTTACCTAACGATAATCTTAGACAAGCTTAGATAATTGATTTCAGACCTTGCTTGTTTTCTAACATTTAATGTTATAAATTTCCCCTTAAGCAACATTTTAGCTGCATTCTGCAAATTTTGATATTTTACATTTCCATTTTCTTCCCATTTAAAATATTTTCTAATTTCCCTTGTAACTTCTTATTTGACTCATGAGTTATTTAGAAGTGTGTTATTTAATTTCCAAATATTTGGGCATTTTGTGCTATTTAGGGATTATGTGTTAATGTTGCCATACATTTTACTTTTACAAATGTCCTAAACCCACAATACATTGTTATTGTTTTTGCTTTAGAGAGTCAATTATCTTTTAGAGTGATGAAAAATAAGAAAAAAGTATTTTCTATTTTCTTTCGTATTCACTATTTCAAGAGATCTTTCTTCGTGTGAATTGAAGTTTCTGTCTTGTATCATACACCATCTGCTTCAAGAACTTCTTTTTACTTAACTGAAATGCAAGTCTGCCTATAAAGAATTCTCTCAGTTTTTCTTTGTCTGAAATTGTCTTTGATTCACCTTCGTTGTTGAAAGATATTTTGCTGGGTTCCCTTGATTGGCAGGTTCTCTCTCTCTCTTTCTCATTCTTTTCACTTTAAAGGTGTTCATTTTCTTCTTGCTTACAGAGTTTCTGACAGGATGCCTACTATATTTTTTTATCTTTGTTCCTCTTAAGGTAATATGTTTGCCTGTGAGATTTTCTCTTTATCTTTGGCTTTTAGCAGTTTGAACATATGTCTAGGAGTGTGTGTGTGTGCGCGCGCACGTGTGTACGATTCTTTTATGTACTGTTGGATTTGGTTTGCTAATATTTTGTTGAGGATTTTTGCGTCTATGTTCATTAGGGACATTGGCCTGTAATTTTCTTTTCTTGTGTTATCCTTGTCTGGCTTTGGTATCAGGGTAATGCTGGCCTAGTAAAATGAGTTTGGAAGTGTTCCTTCCTCTTCAATTTTTTGTAAGAGTTTTACAAGGATTGGTATTAATGCTTTTTAAATATTTGGTAGACTTCACTAGCAAAGCCTTCTGGTCCTGGGCTTTTTTTTGTTGTTGGGATGTTTTTTATTCTAATTCAATATCTTCACTTACTATAAGTCTATTCAGATTTTCTATTACTTCTTGAATCAGTTTTTGCACTTTATGTGTTTCTAGGATTTTTTCTATTTCATCTAGGTTATCCAATTTCTTGGCATGCAACTGTTCATAGTATTCTCTTATAAAATTTTAATTTCTGTAAGGTTGGTATTAATGTCCCTGATTTCATTTCTGATTTTAGCAAATTGAATTTTTTCTCTTTTTTTCTTTGTCAGTCTAGCTAACGGTTTGTCAATTTTGTTGATTTTTTTTCAAAGATTCTGATTTCAAAGATTTGGGTTTTATTTATTTTCTCTATTGTTTTCCTATTTCTATTTCATTTATCTCTGTTCTAATCTTCCTATTTCCTTCCTTCTGCTTGTTTTGGGTTTAGTTTGGTCTTCTTTTCCTAATTCCATAAGGCAGGTAAAGTTATATTATTGATTTGAGATCATTCTCCTTTTTTAATGTAGGTGTTTACAACTATAAATTTTCCTCTGAACACTGCTTTTGATGCATTTCATAAGTTTTGGTATGTTATGCTTTCACTTTCATTCTTCAAAGTATTTTCTAATAACCCTTGTGATTTCTTCCTTGATCCATTGATTATTTAATAATATGTTGTATAATTTCCACATATTTGTGAATATTCCAGTTTTTCTTCAGTTATCGATTTCTAGTTTTATTCCCTTGTGGTCAGAGCAGATACTTTGTATGATTTTAATCTTTTAAAATTTATTAGGATTCATTTTTATGGCCTAACATATAGTGTATACTTGAGAATGTTCCAAAGAAGTGCATTCTTTGCAATGCACTTGCAAAGAATGTGTATACTGCTATTATTGGGATGTCTTCTGTATATGTCTCTTAGGTCTAATTAGTTTATAGTGTTGTTCAAATCCTCTATTTCCTTATTGATCTTCTGTATACTTATTCTATCCATTGTTAAAAGTGAAATACTGAAGTCTCCAATTATTATAGAACTGTATTTCTCCTTTAATTCTGTCAATTTTTGCTTCATATGTTTTGGGGCTCTGTTTTTAGGTGCATATACGTTTATAATTGTTACATCTTCTTGAAGGATTGGCCTTTTTTCAACATATAATGTCCTCTTTTGTCTCTCTAACAATTTTTGTCTTAAAGTTTATTTTGTCTGATATTAATACAGCCACCCCAGCTGTCTTTTGGTTACAATTTGCATGGAAGATATCTTTCCATCCTTTCACTTTCAAACTACTTGTGTCATTGGATCTGAAGTGAATCTCTTCTAGACATAATATCATTCGATCATTTATTTTAATCCTCTGTGCCTATCTCTACCTTTTAATTGTGGCATTTAATCCATTTACAGTTAAAGTAATTACTGGTAAATAAGAACTTAACCTCTGCCATTTTGATATTTGTTATCTGCATATCATATTTTTGGTTCTTCAATCCCTCCACTACTACCTTCTTTTGTATATAGTTGATTTTTTTGCAGAGTACCATTTTGATTCCCTTCTCTTTTCCTTTTCCATATACATTTTAGTTGTTTTCTTAGTAGTTACCCTGGGGATTACAACTGACATCATAATTTTATAATAAACTAGTTCAAATTAACACCAACTTAGTTTCAATAGTATACAAAACTCTGCTCCTATACAGCTCTGTTCCTCCCCCTTTGTGTTGTTATTGTCACAAATCACAACTTTATATATTATGCATCCATTAGCGTAGATTTATAATTATTGTTTATGCATATTTCCTTTAAATCATATGGAAAAAAAGAGTACTTAACCAAAAAGCAATAATACTGGCTTTTATATTTACCTATGGAGTTAATTTTTTATTTGGTTTTTTAAAATTTCTTCTTTAGCTTTGAGTTACTGTCTAGTGCCTTTTGATTTCAATTTGAAGGACTCCCTTTAGTATTTCTTGTAGAGCAGGCCTATTAATGGTGGGCTCCCTCAGCTTTTGTTTATCTCAGAATGTTTTAAATTTTCCTTCAGTTTTTGTTGTTAGGGTAGAAGCAACAATCATTATCAGATTTGCTGATGGATTGAACGTGAAGGGTGAGGTAAAAAGAGGCCTCAAGAATAAGTCCTAAAGTTTTGGCTTTTGAGCAACTGAGTAGTTGATGGTGTCATTAACTGACATGAGAAAGACTGGAGAGATGTAGCTTTGACTGAGGGCATAGAATGAAGAGTTTTGGCCTTTGTTAAATTTGAGATGCCTGTAAAACATCCCAATGGAAATATTAAGTAGACAGTCAAAATTCACGGCTGAGATATAAATTTAGGAGACTGCTATATATAGATCACATGTAGAAAACTAATATGGGTTATTACATATAGATATCTACATATAGATAACTTAAGCCATGAGATTGCTTGAGACCACCCAGGAAGTGGGTAGCTAGAAGAAGAGTGAGTTTGGGCCAATGCCCAAAGTCCAACCCTCAAAAAGCTAGCAGAGAAGGAGTCAGGTAAGGAGACTGAGAAGGAGCTGCCAGGAGGAAATCTAGAAACCACGAGAGAAACAGTTTCAAGGAGGAGGGACTCATACGCTATGTCAATTACTTGACAAGAGCAGTCTCAGTGGAGGGTTGGGGCAGGAGTTCAATCGGTGATGGTTGAAGAAATAATATGAAGTGAGGCAGTAGAAACTGTGGCTATAAATAAATTTTACAAAAAAGTTGACTGAAAGGAAAGCAGAGAAGAGATGTGGTAGCTCTACAGCGGTGTTTCTCAGCCTTGGCACTATTGACATTTTGGGCCAGATGATTATTTGTTGTGGAGAGATGTTTTGTGTATTGCATGAAGTTTAGCGGCATCCCTGGTCTCTATCTACTAGGTGCCAGTAGCAACACCCCCTCCTCCAGTCACATCAGCCAAAAATGTCTCCAAACATAGTCTAATTTCCCCTGGTGGGGCAATATTTGCCCCATTTGAGGAGCACTCCTCTAGAAAAATGCTCGAACTTAAGATTTTGGAGCTGGCGATGACAAGATCAAGGGTATGATCATGGGAGCTGGGTAGCTGAGTGAGAAGGAGAAAAGATCATTGAAAGTGGGAAATTCAAGGCATTGACAGGCCAAGCAGTGATCAGAAGAAGAAAATAATTTTTAAAAAGAGTAGCAGGTGGGTGCTGGCCCCATGGCCTAGTGGTTGAGTTCAGTACACTCCGCTTCAGCGACCGGGCTTCGGTTCCTGGGCATGGACCTACACCACTCTTTGGCGGCCATTGTGTGGTGGCAACCCACATGCCAAATAGAGGAAGATTGGCACAGATGTTAGCTCAGGGCAAATCTTCCTCAAACAAAAAGAGGAAGATTGGCAACAGATATTAGCTCAAGGTGAATCTTCCTCAGCAAAAAAAAAAAAGTAGCACGTGCTATAGTATGGTGGCATGAACTTCAAAAAGCTAAGTTTTTGAAGGAGAAGAGAGGAAAAATATAAAATGTAACTGGATGGAACTCTTGTACAAATTTATTTTAGAGACATAGTAGTTTCACTATTAGCAATCTGAGAGAACAACTTTCTGAACTTCATGTAGGTAATTTGAAGTGAAGTGCAAAACATCTAGTTGTTTAAATATCATATTTAACTCATTCAAATTTTTTTGCTTTTCCACTAGCTACCAACCAGATACTGTTGTGCCTAGCTGCATTAAACTACAATCCTTTATCTGTAGCGTCAGGAAGCAGGGCAGAGAGTAGGGATACAAATGCATACATATTGGTGATGGCAAAAAGAGTTCCTGCCTAATCGTTGACAAATAAAGAAAATAGGCTATGCCATTCAAATGTATCTTATAATCCCTTCTGTTTAGTAACTATCATACTTTATAGTGATCAGATTTTGCCCAAGAAGTAATTTTTAATATCTGCTACATTTTTTAAAAGAACATAGACTTATCTCTGTGCTCCAAGTGTTTTCTAATAGCATTCAGCTTCAGATAGTCTATACTCTGTATGCAGAATCATATTATATGAATATTGGAATGTACCTTTTTTTTAAAGACTCAAGGACAAAAGAAAGTTGCTAGCATGATGGAAAGTAAAGATATCCACAAAGGAATATTTCAGATTGAGTGGGAACATAAGAAAATGGAGATGGAAATGGAAGATCTAAATCAGAAGGCTTGGGATATTCAGATGCTGTTTTTTTCAAGAGATCGTCAAAAGGTAAGTTCCCCCTGCCCCACTATATAATTTTAATTTCATTCATTAATGTATTTATTCATTTAACCAGTATTTAATCAGGAGCCTGTGTGATATCAAGCATATCCTAAACCAATAGTGTTTATTCATAATATGTCTATGAATTCCGTCTTTTTCTTCCAGTAGTTTACATCTGCTGTCTCCGGTTCTTCGTGACCCATTCAGGAATATAGTTCTATCTTGCAGTTCACCGAGGATTTCCTAATTGTCAAATCCAGTCATCACCATCCCTCAACTGTGTAGCATCTGACCATCTTAATTGCTCCTTCTTTTGGCTTTTATCATCCCTATTTTCTCCTGTTTTTCTTCCGACGTGTCAGACTACTCTGCCTCTTACTGATTTCTCTTTTACGTCTCTTAACATAGCTATTCTTTAAGATTTTGCCCTTAGCTTTGTTTGCGTTTCTTTCCATGCCCTCTCCTTTGATGATCTCTATTTTTCTAACTTCAGTGCTCACTTCTAAATGACTGATTCAAGCTCTCTGGATTCCAATTCAATTCCAATTCCAATCCAAGCTCTCTGGCCCTCACCTCCCTCAAGCTCTATTTCTATATTTCCCACCTCCCAATAGCAACTCTTCTTAATTTGCTTATTTCAGTTCTTTTCAGCCACTCACTCAGGCTTGAAGGTGTAGTCATGTTTTCCCTTTCCTTCCAAGTCTTGCCTAGTTTATCTACTTATTCCCTCATTCTCTATCCCCATAGCCTTTTCCCCGGCTCAGTCTTTCCCTGTCAATGATTTAGACTATTTTATAATAATCTCCTAGTTGGTCTCTGACCTTGAGTCTTTCTCTAATCTATATCATATACTGCTGTCAGATTAATATTCCTATTCAGCTCTAATCACTTTACTACTCTGCTCAAACATTTTAAACTGCCACTTCTTACCTGGCAAATGAATTATGAAATCCTTAGGTGGACGTTCAGTGTCCTTCACCCTAACTTTTCAAATTCATTCCCACATTCCTCTAATACATCAGTATTCTCAACCCCAACTGATTACTATTTTCTAGGATTCTACCTCTGTGCCTTTGCTCATTACTGGTTCTTCTACCTGGCATATCTTCCCTCATTTTTTTTTCACATTCCAAATCTATTTTTCAGGATAAATGCCACCTCTTTCATAAAGCCTTTTGATTTCCCCAGTCCAGAGAAACCAAATCCCATCTCAAACCACCTTTGAATTTGCTTGTCACTTTACATATTTTCTGGCAACCAATCACGTCTACCTGTTCACTTTTTCTTGAAGGCTAGGTTATGTTATCTTTGTATCTCCCACAGTGTCTTTAACTGGAACACTGTTAATATGGGATTCAAATGAGACACTTAATAAATATTTGGTGAGTTGAATAAATGAATGAATGAATAAGAAAATAAACTCTAGGCATTTGTAATTATTAGTATATAGGTGAGCGTATCAATGGCTAAATACAAGTACATTATTATGGCACAAAAGTCAAATAAGCCTAAACTTGGACAATTTTTATGAAAACAGTAACTTTCAAAACTAAGATAATCTTTATAGTTATCTATTGAAATAAACAGAGAAAAATATCCTTATATATATTGTTTTTTTCTCTCTCTCAAAGTACCTAAATGAACCACACTATGAGACTCTGATTGCCATTCAGATTGGAATAATGGAGCAAACCATTGCTGTTTTAGATAAGGTAGGTCTCAAAAAATAGTGATCATTATAATCCCAACAGTTGTGAATCATTCGAACAAAGTAACAGTGTTCCAAATCATGAATTCAAACAGAACCTAACAAAATCTTGGTCATTTACAAATATTCAGGATGTAGAGATCTCTGAATAGTGTCTTCGCAACCATAACAAGCGTGGTAGACTGAAGCCCTTCTTTTAATATTAGAATTAACCCCTTGGGAGATATCTGAGTGTATGTGAATTTCCTATTTCACATTAGGTTATGATTTATGTAAGAGAAGTGTTGATCGTCTTTCCTTGGCATTGTAAAGGCTTTGTTTTTTCAGAAATGCTTAACAAATGCTCAGTTTTGATTGTGTAGCATATATAAGATAGAAACAATGTAATCTCAAGGCTATGTGGTTTTTAATCTCTCATTTTTAAGAATATACAAGATTTTTTCTAAAATGTGCTATTAACCTACCATTCTATCTTCCAACAAATAATCTAGGTACCTACTATGTGCAGGCATCATGCTTGGCACTAGGAAATGGTGATTAATGATGATGAATTTAAATTTTAAGAATAATTTCTTTATAAAATATAATGTATTTTTTCAAAATTATTTTTGTGGGGTGTCATGGAAACCAAAATTTCAGACCCACAAAAAGAATGTGGAAAACTGCAAAAAACTACTAAAAAAACTGGGAAAGTTCAGCAATCAAAAAGATGTAGCAAATTATACTCTAAGCTGCAATTTACGAGAAGAGTTGGTGGCTGTCTCAGAGAGACAAGACATCTGTAATGCAATCGGTAAGCATTTTTTTTCTTTACTCAATGGTAGGTTTCTTTAAAAGTAATCAGTACTCCTGAAATCTGTACAGTAGTTATAAAGCTACCAGCATTTCTTCCACGTTTAATTGATTCCAAGTGTTGTTTCTATATTTGAAAGTATTGATAATAATCTACTAAATCCTTTCTTCTTCATTTTTGGAATAGGGTCTAAACTGACTTGTGAAAAGATTGCCAAAGAACGATATGAAAACATGATGCAACAACAAAAGTTAACAAAAATTTCAAAAGAACAAGCTGAACAGATTTCAATACTGCAGGCTGAAGTTGAAAGATTAAGGATGAAAGCATTTCCTGCTCTTGTTCAAATGTAAAAACGCTGGTGGAAAACACAAGGCCAAGTCGATCATTTAAAAAATAAATTAATTTGATTTAAATGATTTCTTTTTCTTTCATATCAGGGAATTTAAGTAGAGCCTCTTCTTAGTTACATATTTTTAATAGCAAATTATTTCATTTTAGCCTTAATCATTATAAAAATGTTTGTCCTGCATGAATAAATGTGTGTCAAATATCATGAATTGTTGTTTTTGTTTAAGAATGAACAAAATTTTAACTCAGAAAGTATTCAAGATTCATTTTATTCATTTAGTCTTAATTTTTTATTTTCATGGTAATAGTATAGAAAGTCTTAAAGACAAAAAGAAATTATTCTTAGCCACTTCTGGCATTTCTAATTTTATAAAATTACCAGAAAAGTTATGAGATTATGGATGACATATACTTTTCTACATTTCCCAAGTTTTCTTCAGTAAGCATTTCTTCTATAATCAAAAAAAAGTTTACCAGAACGTTTAAATATTAGTCCCTGTTCTAGCAATGAGAACAAGGTGAACTGTTTACTTTTACCAAGCCCTGAATCATTTGTAAATTACATGTTTTCTTCTACATAATCTTCTACACTTCATATTCACTGTAACAGATCTCAATTTTGTGCCCTAGCCAATAGGGTTCAGCAAACAGAAAAAAGTGTTTTCTCATTTCCATGAAAAGTTTATCACTGTATTCACATAGATGATGATAATTAAATAATGAGAAGATTAACTGGTCAGAAGACTGCTTTGCCTTTCCATAGCCTGTGGACTGCTACATTCCAGGTTGATACCATTGGGATCATTGACCACAATCTCCAAGTGATGTCAATGCCTCAGTGTTCTGCAATTTGTGAATTAAATATTAAGTATAATCTGCAACACCATATCCAATGTACACTGGTGTAGGTAAAGCAAGAGAGCTATTATAAAACTTTCTATTTAGAAATAAATCTTTAGATTTAAAATTTTCCATTTAGAAATGGCCAGGATAGTACCATAATTGATCACCCATATACTGATCAGTGCTAGATGTGAATGGTAAGAGAAATAAAAGGACCAACATCATTTTTTATGACTTCCCTCCTTAGTACTAGAATGATTCCTGAAGTAGTCAATTTGGCTGATTCAGCAAGGAAGTGCCCATTGGTAACATTTCCTAGGGTCTTTCAAAACTGTCTCTGAGAGGGGTATTGATGGGGTGGGAGGATGGACCCAAGGGTAGAGAAGTGTGAAGAGTACAAATACTTTGTACTTAGGATTGTCAGAAGTTCTCTGTCCTATTGGTTTGAGCCAACCATGGATATACTAGACTTTTTTTTCTTCCAGTGATACAAATTCCATGTCACCTAAATTAGCTGCCTGAAGGCTCCATTTGCTAATAGTCAATGCCACCAATTTCACTGGATAATGTTCTGTGGATTCCCAGGTCTTAACAAACCAAATAGCCTGTGTGATTTCTATTTCTTAGTGGCTACCCTGGGTGATTCTGACAAAGCTCCCTGCTTGAATGCCTCAGTTTTGAGGCATGGATAGGTGGAGGTTAGCAGGAACCTCTTGCAGCTCTTTTCAACAGGGGATATATTGATTTTGGGGGTTGACTTTGAAAGGGCACATGGGTCATGCACCCCAACCCACTTTTGATACTGTCCGTGGTACTGATTCCTCTCAACTTCTGCTGAACAGCAATTATATTCATATTTTTATAGCCCCTTAAAATATTATCTATATTATCAAGTAGTAATATAATTAATTTGGTCAAACATAGCACAGCTTTAAGCACAAGATTTAAGAGTAGGGCTCTATTGCTGGGTTGCCTGGTTTCAAATCCCGGCTCTGCCACTTCAGTTTTAAATAATTACTTAGTTTTTTTAAATAACTTCATCATAAATTCCCTCATCTTTAAAATTGGGATGTTGATAACTGTAATCCTCAAATGAGTTAACATACTTTTTAAACTGACACAAAGCAAGTGCTTAGAGGTAGCTTTCATTTTCATGAATAAAAATATAGTATTTAGTGGTTTTTAATAAACGTATCCCATTAAATGGAGGTGAAATTCAACAGAAACAATAAAAAACGGGACTGACTGCTTCATAGGCATCCCTAGGCCCCAAATTCTCCCATAAGCCTGATCCATATTCCATGACCCACCTCCTATTGCAAGAGTGCCTACTGTGCTGTTGGAGCCCTCAGCACTCAGCCAATGCCTTGGAAATGCCCATTACTGTGACCCCATCTGCTCCCCCTAACTCTCCCAGAACCAGAGTCCCACTGTTCCCCCAAGTGGACATGTAAGGTGACTCTAGGGGATGTGCTATTCAACAGTGAGTAGCTGCAGCCAAATGCCAGCACCTTCACCATGGAAACTGCTTCCCCTGCCACATTTAAGCCATCTGGCTAAGCAGCAAGCAGTGACAGAGGCTGATAGGTACAAAACAGCACAGCTCCCCAGGAGTGCCCAATTAGGAATCCCAGAGCCTAGGGAGGCCCACGTGAGGCCTGGGCCAGTCCTCTTGTGTTCACAGAAGCAATGACAATAGCAGTGTCTAGAAGGCAGGAATTTGTGTGTGTGTGTGGTGGGGTGGCGGGGAGGGTGAGAGTTTTCTGGTATGGGCACTAACAATTAGAATGGATGCAAGAGCAGGGTCCTGAGGTCTCCTGATATGCCAAATATTAACAGTTTGGTAGATCATAGGCAGGGACTGGGCTGAAAGTGGGGCACACTTGGAGGAGGGGAGCTCAGGGTAGTGGCTACTTACCTACTAGCAGGCAAGTACTTTTTTTTTAAGATTTTTTTTTAAACTAAGTAAAGCTGTTTTAGCCCATAAAAGGACCCAAAAGCAGAAATCCAGAAAGCCCTCAAGAAGGACTGGAAACTAGAACCAGGAAGCCGCTGACCCACCAAGTTCTCTATTTGTCATCTCTGCCTTTCTTTGTAAGGGCACACACTCTACTTAGTACACCAGGTTTTCTGCTTCCAAGTTTACATACAACAGCTTCAGCCACAAAAAGAGACGGGCTTTCTTTTTCCTAAGCACAATTCCAAATTCCCAGAGACTGGGCCTACTTGGGTCATATTTCTGTATATGGCCAGGATGACAGGTAACATTGTATAATATGGCAGGCAGAAACAAAACCCTATGAAGGTGGGTTTCTGGATGAGAAGTCGCTGTGAACAAAGAAGAAACTCTAAGTTTAATCTACTGCACAGATGAAGCTAGAAATGTAGATGAATGTGAAAGACCTTGTATGCCATGATGCCTCAAAGTAAGAGATGAGGATATGTGGTTTTGCAAGAGATAAACGGTCATTTCACTAAATGAGATGAGAAATATGAGAAACAAATTTGGAGAGAGAGGAAAGAATATAATTTTGGACATATGAGCTTAATTACCTGCTAGACCATCCAGATGGAAACATGTGGTAAATGGATGGAAACAAGGTTCACAAACTTAGGAGAGAGGCAGGCATTTTTAGACCGCTTTTAGGTTTAGACATTTACCAGACTGGACTATTTTTTAACATTTAAAATAAAACTTTTTTACCACAATAAACAAAACAATGTATTAAAACTGATTTTCAGAATTGTCACAATTATTTTTTCAAACATGACAAATTTTTTTTCACATTTCTTTAAATGTCAAGTTTTCTTTGGCAAATTTATCCAAAATACTAAATTTTCACTTTAGAATTTAGTTTATATTTATATAACAGATTGCCCTAAATTGATGTTCATCGAGATACCTTTCTCAAAGCCGTAATGGTTTGTATCTTCCCTTTAAAATGTAGAAGTATCTTTTAAGTTGTCATTTTCAAAGATATTCTGAAGAAAAAATTAGGAATTAAACACCTATAAATTCTTCTTCATTTCTGTTATAGTGTAGCAACTTATCATCTAACCCATAGTGGTCTATCAACTGAGTAAGGCTGAGTTTCTTGTTCTCGTCAGCCATAGCTGACTGCAACTCATAAAGCAACAGCTGGCTACAGCTTCTCCACTTCTTTATTAACGACTGTAACTGAGACAGGTCATTCTGAAACAGGAAAAAAAAACCATATATGTCAGTAACTAGATAGGCATCCTACTTTAACTTAAAGTTGTTAAATCAGTCGATGAGTAGGTTTAAAGAATAACACACTTGGTCATGAATGGGACCTCTATCCAGGAAAAAGTAGGATGGTTTTAAGTAGAATGGTTACAATGACACTCAAATTGAGTCCCATGGCTATTTTGTTTGGTCCAGGCTCTGGGCCACCCTTACCCTCAGGGAAAAATCAAATTATTAAATAGGGCAAAACTGGAGAGAAGCAACAGTATAGATTCAAAAAATCCACTTTTTCTATTACAGTTGTACTTTAAAAAATGAAATATTCAAATTAAAAATATTTTTCAACATTCACTATCTCATAAAACTCAAGTAGTTATATTTAGAAAAATCCTAAACATTCAAGAGAGCAAATAGGATATACTATTCCATCATTTATACCACATTGCTAGGGAAGAAGCAGCAATTGCATACACATGAATGATCCAGGTAAGTAAAGCTTATCTTCTTCCAATTCCCAAGTTCTATTTAATTCAACCTATCTGGGTTAAAATCTAAAATCTAATATATATTAGTTGTTTTCTCAAACAAAATGCCTGGAACATTTTAATAATTTGGAGGAACACAAGATCACTACTAAAAATACTTTTTATTATAATCTGTGGCCCATTTTTAGCTTTTTTAATCATTCTCTATCAGCTGTCACTTCTGCTCTCATTGTATTTGCATCTAACATTTGATATTGCTAATATTGCTACAGGTTGGAAACTAGAGAGAAAATATTAGAGAGAGCATATTAAACGAGAGCTAGGTCTTTTAAAAGGCTGTATCTGGTGTCAGAGGCCTCTTCTACTCTACTCTAAATATATGGCTTATATTTGAGTTAAAGTTGTTGGAAGCCAGGCTTCTGGATACTTGGCTTATTGCTTATTATGCTAAAATAAACTTATTTTTTCTTTTTGAAATTACTTTCCTATCATTTATCTAAAAAAAAAAAAATCATGCAATGGTTCTGAAATTATTCTCACCTTTGATCTGTACATTTTGACTAGTTTTAGCCTCCGAAGAAGGTCTTCTTTCTCCTGAATCTGCTTCACCAATTTTGTTTTTTCTTCATTTAATCCTTCTTTGGGAAGATTCTCATTCACAAAGTCATTTTGAAGATCATCACTGCATGACCCAGCATCAACTGATGTAGACTCACATGCATTGATATTCTTGAAGGTATTTTTCCCATATGGACTTTCTTCAAATTCACTGTCTACCCGTTTAAAATTTTCTCGAAATTCCACACAGTTTTCTTCTGTTGAACTTGCTGGTTTCTCTGAAAAGTTCTGATCGTCTCCTTCATTCTCTACTTTGAGACGTTTTACCACACTGTAAGAGGAATTAAATGAAGATCTAGTTTTCCTTAATCGTTCTCTAAGTGTTGCACTCATAGGCTGAAAAAGGCACAAAACATTAATAATGTTAATCAAGAACAACATTCTTGGTCTAAATAAATCTTCTAGAAATAAAGACCTTACATTTCTATGGTAGACACCACTAGATGGCTTTCTGTCTCCATATATCTAAAGTAAGCATCACAAAACATCTTTAATTCCTGGAAGCTCCATTAAGTTTTATCCTCTTTTTATTTTAGCAAAGTCAGCACTCTCCTAAAACAGTGTTGAGACACTTATCCCAGTAATCACAAACATCTGGTCAGCTACTAGCACGCCTGCTGCTACTCTAGGGGCCTGCAAGTCACAAAGTGAGGAAAAGACCTAGATCCTGCCACCAAAGACCCTCACAACATCGCAGATTCAAACTGCCTCATTTCGGAATGTTGTAATCACCTGATCTGAAACTAAATGAAAACAGATTCAAGATGAAAATTTGGGGGGGGGGGAGGTCAAACCCTTATCTTAAACACCTAAAATTATTTACTAATAAAATATTTACTTATTAACCTACACATTATGTTAATTAAGAATCTTCAGTAGACTTAAAGCTACCACTGACAATACTTAGAAGTCCAGAACAGCTCCCCTGGAAGAACTAAGATGTTCATACTTGTTTTCTTGAACTACTGGTATGGGGAGATGGCGGACTGGCACTGGCCTGTGGAGTGCTTGGTGAAACCACAGCTGAGTCTGATGGACTTTCCATCTTGAAAATGAAATCTTGGTTTACCTCTAAAAAAACAGAAAATAATCACAAAATGGAAATCAAATTAACCCACACCTCTATATATTCCTCAATTTTTATCACAGAATTGTTTATCGTTGTACATAATATCCACAAGGAGCCAGCTATGTCCTCGTTCACTTAGTTGGGATTCCTTCTAGCTCTTTTTGCAGTGGTTTCCCATTTACCTTCCTAAATAAGACGGTGCTGGTCCTCATGGTGACTACTAGTTTCTCCGTGACAAATTAACTAGCTAGCATCTCATATAAACAAGACTCTCCGTTTGTTTTTATCTTATCAAAATATCCTCAAAACCTGCCATACGGGGGGTGGGGGAGAATAACAACTTCGGAGAGTCACAATTCTTTAATTTCGTTATGCCAGCTTCATAATGAGAGGAAGCGTAACTGAAATCTTGACTCAAACATCATCAGACCTGTCACACCACCCTAAACCCTAAAAGCCGTGTGACTAGAACCAGTGACCCTCCAGGCCTGAGGGATAAGGAACACAAGCGCAGATAAATTTACGCCTGTGTGCATCTTTTCAGTTTAAACAGCGAATAGCCTCCGAAAGAGAGTCGACTGGCGTGTGTCTCCTCAAACAAAGGCATCAACTTTCCCGGGAGAAAAACAGAAGGAGGAGTCCTCCCGTCCCTCCCACCACTGCAGAAAACCCACACTAGCCCTCGAGACCCCAGGCCTGAGGTGGGGTTCAGAGGTCCCCTGACCGCGACAAGGGCTCTCCTAGACTCCACAGCCCACCCCCCAAGAGGCCCAGGTCTCAGACATCCACTCGCCGCCCCACACGCTACCTCCCTCCGCCATCCCCAGAGCGCGGGAAAAGCGCGCAGCCGCGGCCGTGAGCCGGTCCCGTCCCAGGGGCGGCGCCGCGCAAGAGGCGGAAAAGACGCGCGATTGGCCAGATTGACTGACGCGCGCAGCTCGGCTTTGCCCGGCGCCGAGCACGGCGGGACGGCGCGCGCGCGGCCGCGAGCCTCCGCAAGGGGGCGGGGCGGGAGGAGCCACGTGAGAGGCGGCAGAGACTCGTGATTGGCCGAGTTGACTGACGCGCGCCGCTCGGCTCCGCCCAGCGCCCGAGAGCGGCGAGACTACGCGCGCGTGACCGCGATCCCCAGCAGGCGTTGGGAATGGGTTGGGCTGAGCTTCAGAAGGACTAACCGATCCTGCTGGGGGCGCGCTTCTCTTCGCGCCCCCCCTCCCTCCTCTTTCCGTGCATCGTCTTCTTTTCCTGCTTCCTTATTTTTGTGTGTTTGTGAAGAACGCCTGAGAACGCGCCTCCCCTTCTCCTGGCTCTCCTTAGTCTGGTCTCCCGCTCATCACAGCAAAGGCGCTTCGTCAGTCTCCACGGGACCAAAAGCCGCAGGGCCGGCTGTGTGTGAAGTTGACAGCTTGTAACGCTCCAGAGGCAGAGGCCAGAAAAGAGCAGCCATTGAGACTCAAACACGTTAGAAATCTCTCCTCGAGTCCGCGCGGATGCAGTTGAGCTAATTTCTAGCCCTTGCTGCCACACACTTAGCGCTTCTGTCACAGGTTTTCTAGTGTATCTACCTCAAAATGTGGATTCCTTAGCTTGATTTCAAATCTTTTGGTCAAAACTGAGAGAAAATGTAGCCCAATGAAATTGGTCGTGGTGCAATACAGGAAGCAGAATCATCGCTAATTGAGAATAAGTTGGTCCAGAATTCAGATGTTTGAGGCAGATATGGACCCTGCTGGATACTAGACAGCCACATCCTTAGTCTAATATAATCCTGTTCATTTCCTGTGTGGCGCTGTTCAGTTGCTGGGCAACAACAAAGTTAACTAAATTGGGTGGAGCACCGGGTTTAGGGAGAGACAGCTGAGTAATTTCTGAGTCACGTGGAAGATGGGAATTTTTAAGGGGCCAGTGTTTTCAATCCTGGGGAATGGCCATTTTAAACAAGGACACTGTCTCTGTACTAACATCTGGTAATAATGGCTTAGAAGTAGCCAGGACCCGGGAGGAATTAACTGAGCCCTAAGCAGTCGGGTATAACTACAGAACCTGAAGACAGCCTAATGCAGTGATTAAGGGCATAAATGGTGGAGTCAAACTGCCTGGGTTCAAATTCTGGCACCAGTACTTTATGTGCTTTGTAATAGTGTCTCTGTGCCTCGGTTTCCTCATCTGTAAAATGGGGATAATAGTATCAACCTCCAAGGGATTGGAGGATTAAATGAGAATTCATGACAGCACGTGAGAACAGCGGTAGGTATGTAGGAAGCACTCAATCGTTATTTTATATAGGCAACTATATTCGCCATTCCTTTATTGATTTAAAGGAATGCATCCCATAATTCTTTCATCCCTTTAATTATCTCCCAAAAAAAGGTCACATATTTTTTTAAAGATGCTACGGTCTATAAGATCCCTCACAATTTAAGCCATAAATAACAGAAAACTTGGAGCCTCTACAAAATTAATAATATGTATCCCATTCCTTCTAAATTTTTCAAAAATTATATAAATTAATCTCAAGGAATTTACAAAATGAAAGAGAACTCATGATTTTGTGATATAGGTGTTACTCACCTCACCACAGGCCTGAGTCTGTACATTTACATTTATTTCTCCCTTTACTCATCCATTGGCATCAGTTACTCACTGAAAAAAGCAGAATGATTTGTCCTGACACTAGAAGCACAATGCAGACTGCATATTCTTATGCCTTGGGGCATAAGGTTGGGTTGTTTTTATGATTCCCTAGAGTCAGCTGCTCCAAAATCCTTTTACCATTACGACCTAAGCTTAGAGCTGTGTTTTTGCTGGCTGCATAAAGGAAAACAACATCTTGCCTTGCAAATGTTCTGACTTGCTTATTATGTGAACTGGTATATTAAACAGGATTGTTTTGGCCAGATTTTCAAAGAACCTCGGAATAAGTACTCAGGAAAACCTGTATTTCAGAAATGCACATTTGTTGACCTACATCTCTGACTTCCACGTGTTGTTAGAATTGAATAATCTTCCCATATATAAGTTTGTATTTTACTTACTCCTGTCACATAACAAAATGGAAACATACCTTCCTCTCTCAATTTAGTATGAGGGATCTGGAATATAGCCCCTATAGTTTTTAATTATACCTTTAGATAAAACATTTCCATGTCTTTAGGAGCCTGAAATCTATTGGCCTATAAGGAATTTGGTGTTTCTGACACAGGACATTGTATGTTTCATATGAAACTTGGCAAGGAAAAATACTGCCCCAGAGAGCCAGCAGGCAAGGACTCCTTACTCCCATAGAGGACAATTTGGGCAATAGAATTCAATGATAATAGTAATTAATATCAACCTAAGGCAGGCTTTCTCTTTGTGTTTTTAAATTTCTTCAATACCCAAGGCTACTGTTAGCCACTTTGTTATTCATCAGGGAGTGGTAAAATGCTTCTTCCGTTCTTGTCTGTGATTATTGTTGGTGGGATGATGACGTAGACCTAAAAATCTTTATGAGGTGTTTTATTCTTTTTTAACAGCAAGAAGAGAATAGTGAATAGTGTCTCTCTCTTTCTCTCCATACAAACACACCCACACACACACATACTTTTAAGCCACAATTTAAAATTTCATTCAGTAGATTTATCTATTTTTAAAATTCTTGGCTTTAGCATTATTTTTTAAATCTTAACAGTAATCTCAGGATGACCTAAATTCCATACCATTGACTTTTCTGTATTGACAAAAATTTTTATATCATGTCGACATAGCTAGTATCCATAGGTATTTTTTTAAACAATTAAAAATATAGACATACACTTGTAAAAAACCAGGATCAAAATCCACTTGGGTGAGGGATTGCATAAAATCCACATGATTAAGTTAATTTATAATATCCATTAGGACAAGTTAAACAAACTAAATTTAATACAGATTTATAACACTCACAAGAAAGTCTACTAAATTCTCTTAAGTAGCTTTCAATATTTCTCATGACATTTGTATATAAGTTGAAAATCACCTTCAAAAACTCTCCTCTAGGTTTCTCTTGCCATAAATTCAAGTCTCATCTTATAGACCTATCCATGGTAAAGAAGATGTGTTTTAGTGCTCTGTCATCTCATAAATTTCCTCTTGAGTAATTGACAAACTATTTCTATGTCTTTTCTTTATTACCTAAAGGTCTCATATGGGATTCTATAATGTGTCATTGATTCACTTGTAGAGACTGTTGAAGACTTTGTTATCAAAGGGTGACCTTTGTGGGTAAACTGTTTCATATTTTTTAGCCAACTTAAGCAAGAAAGGATTTTATTTTCAACCTCAAGATGAAAGAGCCCTTGATTTAGCTAAAAGACACAGCTGAGAGTTTGCCTCACTGAATAGGATGACTACTTAGAACATGGAGATATAGAGAGGGTCAATAGTATTAGTGTGATAAAAAACCTGTCCACCACTAGGCAACTAGAAAATTTACCTGGTAACTAATATTGAGGGTAATATACTGAACAAGAACCTAAAGAGCTCCTTTCACCTGAAATTCCTATTGTTTATTCTATCAGATCTGGCATTTCGTCAAGTCCTTTAGAGACTAGAGAAAAGCAAGAGTGTCTATGACTCACTGCTATTACTGGGGTGTGTTCTCTTGGAGAAGAATAGAGTGATTCAGGTTAGATTAATAATGCTGAGGAAGGGGGTAGGGTTTGTGTGGGCAGGAGGGTTGTGGCAGAAGAGTTAGATTGTGGAAAAGTAATGGTAATAAAAATGCTGCTCAAGGCCACATCTTTCTCAGATCCTTTATTAACTCAGAAATGTCACTCCTGCATTCATTTGGAGAAAAAAAGGCATTTGATGTCAGCAAATCTTTAAGCAACAGAACATGTCTTATAATCGTCTTTAACCACCTGAAGTTTGAGAGATAACAACTCCCCAGATGATTTCACAGTATTGAAATCTGTTTGAAGTGCCGGCAAAGAGTCAGCTCAGTTTTCTACCTTTGCCTCTGTTGACCCATGAAAAATCACTACAATTTAAACAACAGATATTTGTTTGGTCAATTAGAATTGCAATCCAGGGAGACATAGATTTAGGCAGAAACCCAAAATGAGCTCTGGAGAAGGCAAACAAGGCAAGAGTTTATAAAGACAAAAAGAGATAAATCACACAGGTTGTTTTGCAAGACATGTGATTGGTGCTACCAACAACTGTTCTTCCTTGGCTATTCGTGATTGGTTGCTAAGGCCATCTCTAAGGCAAAAATAAAGTTCTTATCTATGGAAGGAAGCATTTTTTTCCAATTCTTAAAAGAAAGTCAAGATAACAGCAAAGCACAATTCAAAAAAGTCACATTTCATCTGGGCAGAGAGGTGGTATACATGCATAAGCCTCACGTCCTTTTTTTTTTTTTTTTTTTTTGAGAAAGATCGGCCCTGAGCTAACATCCAGGCCAATCCTCCTCTTTTTGCTGAGGAAGACCGGCCCTGAGCTAACATCTGTGACCATCTTCTTCCACTTTGTATGGGAGGCCGCCACAGCATGGCCTGACAAGCGGTGCATCAGTGCGCACCCGGGATCCGAACCAGGGCCGCCAGCAGCAGAGCATGAGCACTTAACCTCTACACACGGGCCGGCCCAGCCTCACTTCCTTAATGGCATCCCAGCTCCATTTTAGAAGCCTTACATATGTTACTTCATTTTGTTATCACAGTCCACACCTTTCATTACTGTTTCAGTCTTGAGAATATAGAAGATTTCTTCTTGGTGATTTTTTTTAGGTGGGAGAGCAAGGGTGTCTAATGGTATCAGGAAAATAAGGAATTTGGGGCCAGCCCAGTGGCACAGTTGTTAAGTTCGGAGTTCTCCGCTTCAGTGGCCCAGGTTCTCGGGTTAGGATCCCAGGTGCAGACCTATACCTCTCTTCAAGTCATGCTGTGGCAGCAAACTACATACAAAATAGAGGAGGGTGGGCACAGATGTTAGCTCAGGGCCACTCTTCCTCAAGCAAAGAAAGGAAGCTTGGCAACAGGTGTTAGCTGAGGGCCAATCTTCCTCACCAAAAATAAATAAATAAATAAGGAGTTAAGAGACTATTCTACTATGTTCTAGGACACTATTGATCTTTTTGCTTCTGCCTTTCCACCTCTTGACGAGCTTTGATGATAAGTAGAGTGGTAGAGAAAATCTGTGAATTAGCCTATAACCAGAATTATCTGGCCCAGTTCAGGATCTGAGAGCCAGACTGCAATTTAATCCCTTTCCCACCACTCCCAAAGGCAATATAAAATGTCTTAGATTTTCATCAGGGACCTTTAGGAGCAGTACCAAGCCCACTGAATGCAGAGCCCCTGACCAGAAGGTCTGAATTGCCAGGGAGGATCCATTGGAGAGGCACCATCAAAGATGGGGGAGGTAGCTTGAGCAAAGATATCTCTTCCTCGATCCTCTCCCTTCCACCTCTAAGAGTGTGCCTACTCCTCACGTCTCCCATGCCTAAATTATACCACCCGTCAGTGACATCAACATTACCCAACACTCGGGCCGGCCCCGTGGCCTAGCGGTTAAGCGCGTGTGCTCCGATGCTGGCGGCCGGGGTTCAGATCCCGGGCACGCACAGACACACTGCTTCTCCGGCCAAGCTGAGGCTGAGTCCCACATACAGCAACTAGAAGGATGTGCAACTATGACATACAACTATCTACTGGGGCTTTGGGGGAAAAATAAATAAATAAATAAAATTATAAAAAAAAAAAAGAAAAAACATTACCCAACACTCCAACTCTGTTAACACCTCTGTGGCTACCAAAAAATAATGTGTGAAGTTTAATGCAGATGCTGGTGACCCTCAATTGGCAAATGATATCACTATTTTTTATGGTGAAAATATATCTTTCCCACAGATAAGATCTTGGAAAAGAAGGATATAATACAGGTACATTCACCCTGACATGGTCCTCCAAGACTTCACCCAGCTATTTAGACTTTGTTAACACAAGATTAAGACACATAATACTTTTCTTTCAACAATATATACTTTTAACTCAAACTCTTCCCAACCCTCCCACCTCCCCAAATTTCCCCTTAAGTGCCAGTCTGGTTATTATTATAGCAGCTATCAAGAACCTACATCATCTCAGGTATTTTTCCCTTGATATAAATGACTAGCTCTGAATCAAATTATCCTTTTCTTACAGCCACTTTCAAACCTTTCTTTTCTTTATTTTTTTTAATCAAGAGAAGTTTACTTAATTGTTTTCCAATACTCTGTAGTACATGGGAATGACGGCTTAGTCTATCTCCATTGTGCTGTTTACTCTCTTCCTTACACTCTGTTATAACTTGTAGATCTATGCCCTTCTATGAATGCTGAATATTAAAAACTCAACCTCTATGCAGCTGAAGATGTGCTGTGAGTGGAATTCATACCAAGTACGAGGACAACACTCACCAGCAAAGAGGATCTTTGCGGACTTTTATAAGTCTGGCACGTGGCAGATAGCATCCCATGATATCAGAAGACACAGGTTTGGGCTTTGGAGGACAGGCAAGTAATCACGTGCACATTTGTTAAGCAAATTCCTGTGAAACTATAAATTATAAGCTGCCCATAGTTATAAAAAAAAAAAAAAAGCATTACTATAGGTTGGCATTATCCGAAACACTTTCCTGGCCTAACTCTGGGCTACTGAAATAGGGTATTTTGAACCTGCATGTACAAGTTTAAGATTTTTGTAAAGCTGCCAAATCTTTAATATAATTAGCATAAGGCTTGTGCAATTAAGCTACCCGGAAAGGAATGAGTTTGAATCTTTGGCAAGATGTTCCTCTTTTAAAAAAAGCAGTTTCACCAGTACATATTATTTTCACTCAGAGCTGTTTTCCTCAGGTTTTGAAGGTATGTAAAGCTGACTTTGATTCATTCCAATAATTGTGTATAAGGATAGCAATTTATTCATAGCCACTAGTTTTCAGGATGACTCAATCAATAATTTTACTCACCAGGACAACTCTGTCTGCTATGAATACTTGCCATATTTATAGTCTGAAAGAATCAGACTTACCGCTCCCCTCAAACTAGATAGAAGTCTGCCAAGCTCACAACAGGATTAAGTCCCCAAAATAAACTCTAGGAAGATAATTCACTTCAGAAAACGAAATTCATGGATATCAAACCGTAGATGCAGTGAGCAGTACCTGAAGTGACTTGATTTTGAGGAGTAGAAATAGCATGTTATCACAGGTTTGAAAGACTACAGGTAAGAATTACGTGGGCTAATGAGAGTACTGACGAGGCTGAAATTGAACATTTGCATACTAATTAGCAGGTCTCAAGGCAAGCCTTACAAACCCATCACCTTCCAATCAATAACTGCTCAGGTTAAGATTACAGGAAGCTTTCCTGGACCACTACATTCATAACTGAAGCCATCCTCAAGAGTTTATAATTCACTGCCAAGAATTATGTAGGAGGAGAAAGGAGAGGTTAAGGGAGGGGAGGGGAGGGAATGAGGCAGAAGTGCAGGAGAGGAGAGGGAAGGGGAGGCAGACATCTTTACTACATGTTTCTTGCCCTTAAGCAGAGCAAAACTCTAGTGTTATAAAACACTATTTTTTTGTAACAGGCTACTGATTACTAGGCTTGTTTACTCCATATTACAAGTTATTCTGCAGATTTAACCTGGGTTTTGAGGTCCAAATGGCAGATCAAACACCATGAAACCTAGGCACATTTAATTGGGGCTAGCTTCTGAAAAAATCATGATGCTTCCTTCATGAGAAATGCATGCATCATGTTCTTAAGGCCTTTTGATACAACTGAATAAAAAGGATTATGGAAGTTCAAGATTTTATGATTAATAAAGATATAAACATGCATTATAGATATATATGTACTTTCTTAGGACTGATAGAATGTTATAAAAATCAGGTTCAACCTGATTATATCTTGTAAAGTAGGTAAGCCACATTTTACAGTAGGTGAAATTTTAAGTGAGTAAGGCCTTAAACCTTTCTTTGTTGATTTTTGCTGCTGTATGCAGTGAATTAGGGATGAAATGGGCTGTGGTCACAAATGGTGAAGGTGAGGTTTCTTAAATCTGTACTAAATATGACATAATCATGGGTTGTCAGCTTAAATTGGGGGAAAATGGGGAATCATTTGGGATTTTTGTTTGAATACAAGTTTTGCTAAGTACAAATGATACACATTGATGTTTACAACTCTTTTTTCTCTGAATCATTCGTTCTGATGGAAGTATGGCTGCAGCAAGGGACAGGACTGAATCAAAGCCGCTAAGTTCTTTACTGACCCTGCCACTAACAACTAACAAGCTACGTGACTTTGGCAGGCTCAATTCCAATTCTATGGTCCCAGTTTTCTCATCTATGAATTGTAGAATTTCCAGCCCTGAGTTTCTCTAATTCCAGTTGTAGTACATTTTGGTACACCTGAAATTACAAGTTCCTACCATTACTTTGTTCACAGAGAGTTAAACAAAGTTACAGATAAAATTCCCCATGGAAACAACCATTATGTTAATGCTATGGGAGCTGTGCTAGATGCTGAGGATGGAAAAGTAAATATATTTTTTAGGAGTTTACAAAGACAAATTGAACACATTGGTATTTATCACATAGATTCAATCAGCACCAGCCCTGGGAAAAATTGTTATATAGAGGATTTTTTTCTTCAGTGACCTTTCTTTCCTCTTAGCAGCCCTCCACACCATCTGAGTCCCAGTCTCCCAAGCCCAAGGCTTCAGGCTAACTCCCATCACCCACCACTTGCCATTGCAGGACACACTTCTAGTTACTCTGCTTACTTTTACTGTCATCCTCTGGAACTCATGCCCCTGCCTTTATTAACATTTGAGGCTTGCTGTAGGTGCTCAATAAATGTGTTTTGAATGGATAAATTTAAGGATGAATGGATTATTTAATCAGTAGCTCAACAAGTGAGAATCCCAAATGAGGTAAGGAGAGAGAGTGATAGCATAGCAGTCAAATAGAGGGAGGAGCAGGGGAATATTAACAACAGGTGGAACTTTCACTGTGCCCTTCGAATTACTGATAAATTACTGAATTTATCCTTCTTTAAACAAAAAAAAATGATAAAAAAGATAATGCAGTCGATACAAACAAAAAGGTTAGTGAATTTAAGGGCATAGTGAATGAAGAGTGAGTTTTGGGAGAAACAGTTGTAAACCCCCCAGGCAAAATCCTATTTTTAAAAATCTCTTGCATTGCTGGTGAAAATGTAAAATGGTACAGCCACTGTGGAAAACAGTATGATGGTTCTTCAAAAAATTAAACATAGAATTACAATATTGTGAGATAATAGAAAATATATATATTCGTCTCTGCCCACCCCCCCCTGCAACTCAAGTTCCTCGCACAGAGCTCCTGAAACCCCTGTGAATTCGTTAAGTGATAAGAACATCTTTTGTTCAAATAGTTGGTCTTTGACCCCAGTTCCTGACACAAGGCTCCCAAATCCCTTGGAATTTTCTGGGTGACAGGACTGTCTTTTCTTCTAATGAGACAACTCTGGGTGGGCTCCTGGATGAGAGCTGGTCACCAGAAAGACCAAGCCATGATTAGAAGCTTGGAATTTTCAGCCCTGCATGGCCCCACCCTCAATTCTCTAGAGAGGGAAGAGGGGCCAGAAATGGAGTTAATAATTGATCATGCCAACGTGAGGAAGCATCTGTAAAATCCCAATAGCGTGGGGTGCAGAGAGTTTCCGGGTTAGTGAACACTTCCAGGAAAGTAACACACCCCAACTCCGTGGGGACAGAAGCTCCTGAGCTCAGGACCCTCCCAGACCTGGCTGTCCATTTGTGTCCTTTATCATATCTTTTAATAAACTGGTAAACGTGTTTCCCTGAGTTCTGTGAGCCGCTCTAGCAAATAATCAAATCCAAGGGGGAGGAGGTCTTGGGAACCTCCTACTTGTAACCAAGTCGGACAGAAGTTGTGGGTAATCTGGAGACCTACTACTTGCAATTGGCATCTGAATTGAAGGGACAGTCTCGTGGGACTGAACACTTAACCTGTGGGATCTGCCACTATCTCCAGATAGATAGTGTCAGAATTGAATTAAATTGTAGAACACCCAGCTGGTGTCACAGAGAATTGGTTGGTGTGGGAAAAACCGCCACACATTTGGTGACCAGAAGTGTCAGAAGTGTTATGAGTGTGATAGTAGTGTGAGAGCAAAGGAGAGACACACAGGAGGAAAGACTGGGTTTTTTCCTAATACACTTATGATCCATCAATTCCACTTCTTGGTATATACCCAAAAGAATCGAAAGCAGGGACTCAACAGATATTTGTACACCAGTGTTCATAGCAGCATTATTCATAATAACCAAAACGTGGAAACAACCCAACTGTCCATCAGCAGATAAATGGAGAAACAAAATGTGGTATATACATACAATGGGATATTATTCAACCTTAAAAAGGAATGAAATTCTGATACATTCTATAGCATGTGTGAATCTTGAAAACATTATGCTAAGTTAAATAAGCTAGGCCCAAAAGACAAATATTGGATGATTCTACTTATATAGGTACCTAGAGTAGTCAAATTCATAGAGACAAAAAGAATAGTGGTTACCAGAAGCTGCGGGAAGAGAGCAATAGAGAGATTTTGTTTAATGGGTACAGAGTTTCAGTTTGGGATGATAAAAACATTCTAGAGATGGATGGTGGTGTGGTGAAGGTTACACAACAACGTAAATGTACCTACTGCTACAGAACTGTACCCTTAAAATGGTAAATTTTATTTTATGTATATTTTATCACAATCCCCAAAATATCTCCAGGAGAGAATATTCTTTGGCATAACTGATATCAATATTGAACAGCTTCTCTGACGGGAAAACGGTTCCTCAAATCTAATCTAAACCTTTCAGCTGCATGTCTTCTTTCTTTTTGTTGCTTCTGTCATTGGACTAAGGAAGGCTACTTTCACCATCATAGAAATATACACTAAAGATGCACTCCCTTTCTGGATGATGCCACCGGCCCTCTTGGAAGTGGTGCCTTTCGAGGTGCTTCATTCACAGTGGGATGGGTTTTAACAGGTCTGTCTTCTCTGCCCCTTACCCAATCCTCTTGTGAGAGGCTGTTATGAGAGGTTCGGGGATTCGATCGGAGACGTAAAAGACACTTTCCACTCCAAACAAATGGACCGAAGGTATATTTTATTATATAGAGGATAGTAAAGGTGACAGTCTGCAAACAGATCCAAATAGGTCAAATATTAAGAGGGAAAAACATCAGCCCGACTGGAAAGGGAAAACACCCACATCGGCTGAAGAGAAATGACACAAATCAACCAGAAAGAGAAACACCAGGTTGACCGAAAAGAGAACACATCAAATCAATTACTTCATATCAAATCAATTACTTCACATCAAATCAATTACTCACAACATCCACGCCCCACTGCCGGGAGAGCCCTGTCAATCGACGCGGCTGGGCAAGGATCACTCGTCCTGGGCAAGGCATCCCCTCCGCAGGTGGAACTCTCTCCGGGTCTCAGTTTCCAGCAGTTTTTATACCATCAGTAATTTTTAGAGTAAGCAATTACAGAGTTTGCAGAGCAAGCATTTAGTGTTCCCATGCACAAAATGGTTATCAGTGGCGTATGTGCACTGAGGCCCCTGGCTAACGTCCCAGCCCAGTAGTTGTGTACTGCATTGTTCTCTTTGGTTATCGTCCCAGCCCGGCACAGATGGCCAGTCCATCCCGTGCTACGACGCTCCAAGAGCCTTGAAATGTTACAACTTGCAACTCCCTCCATGAGAGAAGGGCCAGTTCCCACCACGCAGAAAGCAGCTTTTATATTTCTTTTTGTGCTGGTGGCTGTAGGTCAATGGAGCGGCCAAACATGGCTGTACTCATGTCAAGACAGAGGCAGTGTCATTTGCAGTCTGTGTAGCCAGGGAATGGAGTAAAGGCAAGTCAGGTTCATGGAAATCAACCCACAACTTCAGCTTCAGGAAACCAAGTTGGATGGTGCAACAAGAAGTAAATATATGTTGGCTGCATACAAAGAATACTAATTCTATTAATTCTGCTAACTGTGCTATATACCAGTAGTGCAATCTCTGGAAAAAATGGAGAAATGTGAATCTTTTCAGGGATAACATAAAAAGGTAAATCTATTTTATTTATCTGGAAACCCGAGATTACTGTTTTATTTTGCCCCATTTATTCATTTTATTTGCCTAAATATGTCTTGTCTCTCACTCCTCCTCTTCAATATCACTTCCACTGCCCGATCAGTTCTGGCCTGAATGCCTGCAAGAGCCTCCTGACTGATCTCCTGACTTCTAGACTTGCGCACCACTTTCCCATGCCATCTCATTTCCCGTGCCCGTCCATTCTCTACATTGCTGCCTGGATGATCTTTCCAAAGATCTTAAGATCTTCTAATGATGCACAATCCTTGTCAGGATAAAATCCAAACTCCTCACCAAACAAACTTTTCCAGGTTCATCTTGGGCCATTTCCCAGCACACACCCTGTGCACAAACCGTCTCGAATTATGTACTTGCAGTTCCCGTAATAGGCCAGACTCCTCTCCTTCTTATCATCGTGCTTGCTTCTTCTGCCTAGAAAACACAGGCACACATACGCTTATGCACACACCCAAATACATGCACACCTTCTCCCTCTGCCTAATTCCTACTTCCACCTCAAGATGAGGTCAAGGGTCACAATCCCTATTCCCTCTCACTTCCTTCCCAGGGACCCACGCTCTCCTTGTACTCCCCTCCCTCAAGTCTTCTAGCTAGAGTTGATGCCTTTCCTTTTTCATAGCCCCCTGTAGGTATCCTAATACATATTTTATCGTGAGCTATTTGAGAGCAGGGACTGTGTCTTTGATCTCTGTATCCCCAGCACCTACACAAAAGGCTTAGCAGATGTAGGGGATTCAATCAGGAGATAAAGTGCTAAGGGTACAGGGGAAGGGCTAAGGGAGTTCCAAGAAAGTTGAATCAAGGAAGCCTTCATGGGAAAAAAGTGGAATTTGAGCTATATTTTACTGTCTTCACAACAATCCTGATAGAATCTTCCTTCTTGCTTTCAATCAATATTTTTTTTAATAACTAATTCTGTAAAATATATTCTACAAGTATAAACCTGATTACAGGAGACAGATACTCCTTGGGTAATATAGTGGTAGATTTATGATTGAGAAGTTTTTAAACACCTGATAAAGGGCTTATTGACAGGCTTACAAAATACAATGGGTTATTTTCTACTCTTGCTGCTGTATGTTGGGTCATAAAGAAGGAAGTATAAGGTAGCAGTTAAGAGAATGGACAGTGGAGTCAGACATACTTGGATTTAAACCTCAGCTCTGCCATTATAAGCTATATTAGTGATAATCTCACTAACAGTGTTCCTTGTATATAAAATGGGGTAATAATATCTATTCCATTAGATGTGATGATGCAGATAAAGTGCTTAACGGGACTTGGCAGATAGTGACACTCAGCACAGTGGTGATGAAGGTGGTGATGGTGTTGGTGTTGGTGATGACGGTGGTGGTGATGGTGGTGGTGACCTTAAAGCTTGGGATGGAGGCAGGTGGCAGGGGCAGTACAAGAGATCTGCTTGATGAGTGAAGTTTTCTCATCTCTTTCTTTTAGCCAAATTTTCTCAAATTGTGCACCAGTAGAAAAATGGTGTTCTGTGAGCTGGTCCAAGATGTTTCACAGGTAAAATCAAAATTAGGGTGACTTTTTCTAAATTTGTAGAAAAAAAATTAAAGCAAGATGTAGAACCCTTCCAACTATATATTTTTTTCCTATATACTCTTCTTAAAACTTTAGTGCCTGCTAATGGATGATAGATAACAGAATGAATAGGCAGCAAGTGAACATTAAGAGGAAAGATCAGTAAACTGACTTATTTTAAATGTTTATTCAACATTCAACAAACAATTGTTTTATAAAAGATCTTCTTTTTTCTGTAAAGACTTGTAAACATGTAGTTTGGTCACTTTTCTTGCTTGTTTATTGCTCCTAGTTCATATGACAAAATTAAATATGGTTTTATTTCATGCTGTTCTGTAAAGAGTACCATGTCTTCCCCATTGTGCAAGTGGTCTTGACCACTTGCAGAAGCACATGGTACGCTATTGCCAGCATCCCATTGTCTGAAGCTTTAGAGTCTTGGTTTTTAAGGCACCCTTAATACTTTACTAAAACATCCATGGAGAGCTCAACTGTTCATCTCCTAACCCCATCTTACATTAGAGGAGCACTGCCTCACAAATACAGAATTTAAAAAACAAACAAACAAACAAACAAACTGAAATCTTGGTTGCTGCACACTTCTGTCATTTATGGTGTATACTGTGAATGGATGAGTACATCTGTACCCTTAGAGTCACTGTATGTGAGGATATCACAAAGAGGGGGAGTAAGAAGTACTGGGAAATGTAGAGGACACAGGTCCTGCCTTAGCCCAAACTCTACACCAGTCATCCTCAAGAACAGAGAACTGTGCTATTCACAACTAATGATTGAACAAGAGAACTGCTCAAACTTTGGCAAACACAAATGATTAAGTCTTCACTCATCTTCCTCTCAGCAATTCTCTGAGTCTTGGAATAACTTTTCTATTGCTTGGTCCTGATAAGTAGGTGAGTCTAGCATATTTATGGGTGTTGACTGGCATGACTGATTTCTGAGGACTGCAGGAAGCCAATCTGCCCGATGGCCTTGGGCAGCCCTCATCTCACAGTGTGGCTCAGTGTTACTTCTTCTGTATTCATCCTTGTAAGTTTTCCATGTTTATTCAAAAGCATGGAAGAAAAGGATTTGAAAATCTTGCTATCCAGACACAAATAAAATGGCTCAAGGAACTTGGCATGAATTTGGGACCCAAGTATAGGCTTTTTCAGATAGTCTCATACTGCTGAGGGCTTGGATAAACACTTCTGTTTGAATCAAGTTTGATTTTTGCAAGTAATGCTTCACATTCAAGGACCTATCATAATCATACTTTTAATTATTTTATTTCTGTTAATTGCTTATCTCAAGTGCTGGCTTTATTGCTGTGAAGTGAATCTGACATGCTAACAAAAATTAGGAGTAGCAACCTCTCTTCCTAAGGCTTCTGTACCCAGACCACAGTTGGATTTATAGGAAAAGCTTGATGGTTAGCTTTAATTTTAAACAAGAAGAATCCAGAACCCTCCTAGAAAAATTTCCTGGAAAACTCTTTCTTATTGTAGCTATGTGAGCTCTGATATTGCTAAATATACCACAAACAAATCCTTAAGTCCACAAAATCTTTTTCTACACTCCATCAATTTTGAACTTAAGGAATTAGAATATTAATGTTTTTTTATCTCTAAACAAACCAACCAACCAAATCATAAAATATATAAAAAGAATGACCAAACTGGGTTTATTACAAAAGTGCAAGGCTGGTTTAGCATTTGATAATCAGCATAATTCAACATATTAACAGAAAAAAAACCAACATTATATGACCACCTAAATAGATGGTTGATAAAAAGCATTTGACAAAGTTCAACATTAACTCATGCTAAAAAAAAGCAAATTAGTAATTAAAAGCAACTTTACTTAATAAAGGATTTAATTTTTAAAAACTATGATAAATACAATGGTGAAATGTTGAAAATTTTTCCTTTAAAATTGAGAATAACAAGGGCTGGCCCCATGGCCTAGTGGTTAAGTTCAGTGCGCTCCGCTTCGGTGGCCCAGGTTCGGTTTCCAGGCGCGGACCTATACCACTCATCAGCAGCCATGCCATGGCAATGACCTACATACAAAATAGAGGAAGAATAGCACAGATGTTAGCTCAGGGCAAATCTTCCTCAAGCAAAAAGAAGAAGACTGGCAACAGATGTTAGCTCAGGGTGAATCTTCCTCAGGGAAAAAAAAAAAATGAGAATAATGAAGATGTTCACTATTATCACTTCTATTCATCATTGTACTGAATGATGATGCAATAATGTAATTCTTTTGGCAAAGTGTAATAAGGCAAGAAAAAGAAATAAAATGTATAATGATTAGAAAGGAAAAAATAAAACTCACTATTTGCTGATGATATGATCAAGTGTACAGAAAATCCAAAACAATCTACAAATAAATTATTCAAAATTATATGTGAAGATAGCAAGACTACCACACATAAGGTCAATATAGTAAAAAAAAAAATCTATTAAACTTCTAATAGAAAATGAAATTTCAAAAGGCATTGTTTCCAATAGCATCAAAAACATCAAATACCTATGAAAGACATAAAACCTTTACACAAAAAACTATGAAATGTATTAACTATAAAATTACGGAACATATAAACTATGTGTTTATGAAATATACAAGACTATAAACTATAAACATTAAAGCATATAAACTGTATGTTTATAAACATATAAACTATAAAACACATACAACTATAAAGCATTATTCCAAGAAATCATAAACCTAAATAAATGGAGGCATAGGGCTTATGAATGGAAGACTGTAAATTTTAAAGACGTTGATTTCTCTCAAATTGATATATAGATTTGTGCGATTTCAATTTTAAAAAATTCTTGGCAGGGGCCGGCCCCATGGCGTAACAGTTAAGTGTGCGCGCTCCGCTGCTGACTGCCCAGGTTCGGATCCCGGGCGCACACTGACGCACTGCTTGTCAGGCCATGCTGTGGTGGTGTCCCACGTAAAGTGGAAGATGATGGGCACGGATGTTAGCTCAGGGCCAGTCTTCCTCAGCAAAAAGAGGAGGATTGGCACAGATGTTAGCTCAGAGCTGATCTTCCTCACACACACACAAAAAATTCTTGGCAGGTATTTGTGTGTGTGTGTGTGTGTGTGTGTGTGTGTGTGTGTGTTTGACAGGCTGACTCTGAAGTTTACCTGGAAATGCAAAGGCCCAAGAATAGCCAAGATGTGTTGAAAAAAGAATAACAGAGAGGAACAACTTGCTCTACTATATCTTGATATCTAGGCAGTGTGGAATTAGAGCAAGGATAGATGAACACCACTGGAACAGAGCCCAAAAACATACCCATGCAGAGGTAGAGCCCTGATTTATGATAAAGACGACACCACAGAGAAATGGTGGAAAGGATTATCTTTTTAATAAATGGTGCTAGATTAATTGGATAGCCATATGGGAAAAAATGAAACTTGACCCCTAACTCACACCATCCACAAAAACCAGTTCCAAGAGGATTTAGATCCAAATGTGAAAGGTTGAAAAAATGACAATTTAGGAGATTTATAGGAGAGAACATCCTCATGATATTGGGAAATGGAAAGGTTTCTTAGATAAGACATAAAACATACTGCTCATTAAGGAAACGATTAAGTGTTCTGTTTGTAACAAACTTTTAAGAAAGTTGAAATGGGTGCCACAGACTGGGAGAAGGTATTTACAACGTATATACCTGATAAAGGAAATAAATAAGAAAAAGACAAACAACCCCGATTTAAAAATGGTCATGAAACTTGAGCAGGCACCTCACAAAAGGGTATATCCAAATGACCAATAAATATATGAACAGGTAGGGGCCGGCCCGGTGGCTCAAGCGATTAAGTGCCTGCGTTCCGCTTAGGCGGCCCGGGGTTCACAGGTTCGGATCCTGGGCGCGCTCCGACGCACCGCTTGTCACCCCATGCTGTGGCGGCATCCCATATCAAGTAGAGGAAGATGGGCACAGATGTTAGCTCAGTGCCAATCTTCCTCAGCAAAAAAAGAGGAGGATTGGCATCGGACGTTAGCTCAGGGCTGATCTTCCTCACAAAAAAAAAAAAAAAGTATATATATATATATATATGCATGTGTATACATATGTATATATATTTGAACAGGTAGGAAACCTCATTAGTAATCAGGGAAATTCAAATCAAAGCCACAATGAGGTACCACTACAGACCCACCAAAATGATCAAAATGAAAAAGACTGACCATACCAAGTGTTAGAGTGGACATAGAGCAACTGAAACTCTTACACGCTGCTCGTGGGAATGTAAATGGGTGCAACCCCTGTGGAATATCTGGCATTAGTTACTAAAGTTAAATGCGTACATACCCTATTATCCAGGAAGTGCACTCCTAGGTATAGATCCAGCAGGAATTTGTGCACATGTTCAACAAAAGGCATCTACAAGAATGTTTGTAGCAGTACTTTTTATAAAGTCAAAGTCTGAAACAATTCAAATGCCATCAACAAACAATATATAAATAACATGTAATATAGTCATACAATGGAAAACTGTACAGCAGCAAAAACGAATTATACACAACAATATGGATGAATCTCATAAATGTAATGTTGAGCAAAAGAAGCCAGATACAAAAGATACATACTTTGTGATTCTCATTTTATTAATTTCAAAAACAAACAAAATTAATTTATAGTACTAAAATTAATTTATGGTACTAAAAGTTTCTGAAAAGTGGAGTTTCTGAAGTGCTGATGATGTTCTATTTCTTGCCTTAAATGGTGATTTTGTAAGCATGTTGACTTTGTGATTATTCACTGAGCTGTATATTTATGATTTGTGTACCTGTCTATATGTGCACTTTTTTCAAAAAAATCAATAAAAACAAAAGACAAGCGGCCCATGAATCAATAACTTTCTCTACATGTTTCAAGGTTTATGCCTTTTTTGAATTCAGGAGTTTTGAGGTAGCAACAAGCATTTCTACGTATTAGCTACATTATACATATTTATTGCATTTTTGAAAATCTTTTTATTAGTAGACTTTAATTTTTAGATCACTTTTAGGTTTACTTTAAAAGCAGAAAATATAAAGAGTTCCCACATACCCCCTCAGCTCCTCTCCCCACCAACCACACAGTTTCCTCTATTATTAACATCTTGCATCATTAGTGTGGTACATTTGTTACAATTGGTGAACCAATATTGATACCTTATTGTTAACTAAAGTCCATAGTTTACATTAGGGTTCACTCTTTGTGATATGCATTTCATGGGTTTCAGCAAATGTATAATGACATGTATCCACCCTTACGGTGGAATGGATTTTTAAATTTATTTTTAGTTTAAGTTGGTATTTGGTCTTTTAGCTTCAGACAATTTCCATAATGATTATTCTTTCCCATTGCTGATTGATTTTGTCGTCTTTATAACTAGAGCTCTTTCCCAGAGAGGATGTAGATTTCTTTTTATGCCATTAGCCAGTGGCTCCAGTTAAGTGACATCAAGTTAAGGATTTAGGGCCAAGTACTTGGACAAAAGATCCCAGGCCTAAAATTTCAGGGATAGCCTACCTTCCACTTGTCTTTGTCGGTTAGAAGATGTGTCAACAAGATGTGTCAACATTCTGGTGAAAGATTCTATTATAATGTTTCACGGAGGAACTGCCACGGGTCATTCTACCCTCAGCCCCCACTCTGGGGATTGCTGAGTCATGGTCTGAATCAACACAAGACTCAGGACAGGATGTGCAAGTTCCTACTGCTGGAACAGTCATCTCAAAAGGCTTAGTACAACCGTAATACATGAATATCGACCATACTCCAACTGGAGAGGGTCTGGACAGCGGATTTCTTCTCCACTCCTCCTTCTGCATTCCTCAGGGCAGCACCTCAGAAATGACTAACATTATGACAGGAAAGGAAGATAACTGTACTCACCTGCCTTCGATCACAAAGAAGCAGCAGGTAGTGGTGGCTTCTAGTAAGTACCCAGGAGTAAAGAGGGAAATCTAATGACTGCATTTTGGTCTTAGAGTGAATCTTGTTGGATGTGTAGTTATGAGCACTGGATTAGAGATAAATCCACTTTTTAGTCATTGAAAAGAACAGCCTACTGAGAGTGTTGATTATATATTGGAAGAAGAGAAAGCAAATACACTCAAATGTGTTCAGAAACAACCAAAAAACTTGTCACCTAAACACAATCCATAAATAGAACCAATGAAATCCAAAGTCAGGGATAAACATCAAAGGCAGATCAAAGTTATCATGAGACAGGATGGGTTTACCAACATTTTAAGCCACATAAATTGAAATTACTGCTAGTACATTCTCATTATAATACTAATTTTACTCAATCAAAACATTGACATCAAATGACCCTTGTCTTAATGAACTTTTTCTTCATGGAAAATATTAAAACAACAAGGTTATGAGAATTATGTAGAACTCTAAGGAATAAAACTATTGTTAAACACTTTAATATCTATTTGCATACCTATAGTCATGATAGTTACCTATTCAATAAAATAGTACCTTCAACAGCTACAACAAAACAATGTGTTACCTGAGTTTGAGTTATTGCACAGCAAGAAGTGAACTCTTTACGTTCATTAATTCAGGTTTTCTCATATATCATACTCCTTTGCATGAAGCTCGTGGGAGTTCTCAAAATAGCCTCAATTATATTTTCTTCCTTTATCATCCGCCTTTTTTGTTATTTAGAGGTTTCCGTTCACTAGATCTTAAATCTTGTTTAAAAATAGCAAATATATAGGATTATCCTTCTTTTCTGGAAATATTCTTACCCAATCACATGTCATGACCTGTAGGTTCAGATGTGGCTGAAAAGGTCTCTGAGATACCAAGAGGCTTCCCCATTCTGAGGCCAAGTCTGTCCTCTGACAAGTGCCACTAGCTGCTTTCTGAAGTGCAAGGTTCTCAGACATGTTTAGGTAAATAAAGCTGCACAAATACAAACACTGGTGGTAGAATGCAGCGTTCATCCATGGAGTTGGCATGATTTGTGGAATATCAGGACCATCTAAAAATGAGCTGTGTGCTCATTTCATTTGCTGTGTGGTGGATGTCATTTGCTTTATTAAGAGTGAATGTGTGGGGCCGGCCCCGTGGCTTAGCGGTTAAGTGCACGCGCTCTGCTACTGGCAGCCCAGTTCGGATCCTGGGCACGCACCGAGGCACCGCTTCTCCGGCCATGCTGAGGCCGTGTCCCACATACAGCAACTAGAAAGATGTGCAACTGTGACATACAACTATCTACTGGGGCTTTGGGGGAAAAAAAAAAAAAAAAAAAAAGGAGGAGGATTGGCAATAGATGTTAGCTCAGAACCAGTCTTCCTCAGAAAAAAGAGTAGGATTAGCATGGATGTTAGCTCAGGGCTGATCTTCCTCACAAAAAAAAAGAGTGAATGTGGGGGCCACCCATTGGTGCAAGCGGTTAAGTGTGCGTGCTCCGCTTCGTTGGCCAGGGGTTTGCAAGTTCGGATCCTGTTCGAGCACCGACACACCACTTGTCAGGCCACGCTGTGACGGCATCCCATATAAAGTGGAGGAAGATGGGCACGGATGTTAGCTCAGGGTCAATCTTCCTCAGCAAACAAAAAAAAAAAAAAAAAAAGAGGAGGCTTGGCATCACATGTTAGCTCAGGGCTGATGTTCCTTACAAAAAAAAAAAAGAGTGAATGTGTTGTTCTTATATGAAAATGATTCTTGCCTCTAAACTCTAATCTTTTAGGACAATCCTTTGAGTTGTATGGGGTTGTACTGAGCGTTAATTTGTACTGTTGCCTAATTTCCTTGTGAGCACCATGCCTGAAACCAAAAGCTGACTTCTGTTTTCAATATTCATTTATATTGAAAGAAACCTACAGAAAACTCTTAATAGATTTTGTACCACGTAAATAATTTATTTCTATGAGTGCTTGCGCTGTTTTGTTTAAAAGATTTCGAAAAAGAATATGCTTCCAGTCTCTGGGCCAGGAGTTCCGGCAGGAAGGGAGCCCCTGTGGTTGGTTTTCACTGCCTGCCTCATGCGCTGACTGAGGGAGTTAGTTCATAAACTCCTGCCCATTTATATTTCAGAAAAACTTGCCATTCCGATAGAAAATCCTCTCCCAGAGAAGCCAGGAATCTGGGGTGTACAGATTGACTCTCAGCATGTGAGGACAGCCGCCTTAGGAATGGCAGGTGCTTTCACTTGTTTAAAAATAAAGTCACAGGAGCCCTCTAAGCCTCTTTTTGGAACAAGTGCTGAAAAAAGTAATTTCTCTGGATAATGCTCTTTTCATAGAGCTAAGCACCCTTCAGAACTACTAGGTGTCAGCAAGATTTCACCAAGCCCCTTACAATGACGGAATATTTCTTACACATTTCCCTGGGGGCTAGAATGTACCTCCCACAAATAAAATCAAGGAGTGTCTGCATCTTGCCTTTACCTGAGAATGTCTTGAGGTTACAGTTATGACATGTCATTGCTCAAAGAGATTAGAGCATCATACTTAAAATGAGCTGGCAACAGAACCCAAAATGAAAACATACAATAAGTTACAAGACTGTAAAAACTCCAGGACCAGAAGAGCAAGCAAGATCTTGTCCCCTTAACTACCCAAGGCAAAATAGGGAATCATTCCCCATGGGAAAAACAAATGAACCTCAACACCCGATATTCATTTCAGAGCTTCATCTGAGGGTTAGGAACGAGGAGTCTAATCACACTTGTTATTTTTGTTGAGTGTTATGCAGAATCATGCTCCATAGGGGAAAATAGCCCAGGTGCTGATATTACCTGCGTGTGCAAGAACGGCTGAAAAGATGGAAACATGCCAATAAGTTCCTTCTCTCATCACACTCACAAAACATTGAGAGTGTAGCCCAAATTGGAAGCAGTTAAGAAAACACTGGAAAGGAAGGGGAATAAGATGGAAAAATGTTCCAGCTCTTCTATAGAGGGCTTTAGATGGTCTATCTCTCTTGATTTGGGGAAAACCAATCTAAAATATGCTTCTCACCCTCCTCTCCATCACCCTCCTCTCCTCTTCCCTTTCCTCTTTTCTTTTTTGTTAGCTTCATGATTCCTTTCTTTATTTTACTGTTTTTCTCATACTTCTTTTCTGTTCTCTTTTTCCTCACTTCTCTTCTCATTCCATTTTGAATGAATATTTTCTGAATACTTACAGTGAGGCGGGTCCAGACCAGGCCCTGCAGACCCAAAGATGAATATAGCACTGCGGGCATAGCCAACAAGAGGGGAGAGGGGCGGAGGGTGACAGGTCTAGTTTTTAACATGTTGAGTTTGAAGTGCCAGCAGGACATCCATGGAGAGAGACAGTAGTAGTTGGGAGTACTAATCAGGAGTTTGGGAGAGAGGAAGTTTTACTGAATGTCTGTTACACTATAGGTACTGTGTTGGTGTTGAGAATGCAGTGAGAAGATAAAATCCAGCCCATTTCTCCAAGGACTTTAATATAACAAACAAGTGCGTTCAAGTGTCAGAGGTGCAGAGAAAAGTATAGGCAAGTGCTGAGGGGATGCACAGAACAAGTGGTCAGATGTCCCCAGGTAGGGGAATGAGGTAAAATCAGCCTCTCAGTTTCATTAAGCAGACCGACCAGGATGGTGTCTGTAGGCATTAAATTTGGGGCTGGATCTTGAAGCTCTGTTGATGCCAAATTGTTCTAGCCAGTCTCCACCACGGGATGTTAGCTTTTCTGATTTGTGTTCTTCTTTCTCTAACTGGGTACTGATCTCCCAGTAGCGGAACAGTCTCCATCTCCATATGCGGAAAGGAAATCTGTGGCTGCTTGTAAGGCCTCCTTCCCAAGTTGTTACAAGAAGCCTGAACTTTTTAGCTTTATTGTCAGGCTTAACACTATGCTGATTTTGCAAAATAGCTAATGATCTCTTACATTTCTTCCCAGCCTGAGGGTGTTCCAGGCTGAGTACACAGACTTGGGTAAAGCTGGCGGTCTAAAGGGCTGCGAGAACTTCCTGGGAGCACAAGTAGGTCATTGCTGTGGGGCTTTTCTGTCATGTGAGATCTGAGGAAATTAACTTTCTATTTCAGAAACTCTTCCCAGCTTTTGTGATGAAATCCCCCTTGACCACTAACTTCTCAGATCTTGGAACTAATGGAAAGTCCCTCTCACTTTACCCTACCCCCAACCCCATTTGTCTGAGCGTCAGAGTAAACTCTCCTGTCTTTCATCAGTCGCTCATTTGTGTTTCTCTCTCCCAACCCCAAAAAAAAAAAAAAAAAAAAAAAAAATCCCCATAGGCTGATCAAATAAGTTAAGGTTTACATAAACGTCTTAACTCTCTTAGTCTTTTCTCAGCTGCCTGGGTTAACCCAGACAAACCGAAAATGGAAACCCAAGCGTCACATACCTGCTGCATTTTTATCCCATTAAAGGAAAAGTCCCCTTTTGTGCTTTTCCTGTGCCAAGAACATTGCTCTCTACCCAGAAGTTATCACTAAGAAAACAGGCAGCCTTGAACATTGGTGTGGGCTTCCATAAATGGTAAATCAATATGGCTGTGACCAACTCGGATATTTCTTCTCAGGCTGGGTTTGTCTTTCCAGGTTTTCAGCTTAGATTGTCGACTTCCTTCCAAAATCACCTATTAAAATGTTATTTAAATTATGGTAATATATTGTTAATTGATCACTTCTCGAACTTTATGATATTCTTGCAAGTTACACAGGATTGTTATAAAATAATTATATCGAAGGTAAAGTTGCTTCTTGTTAGTTCTGGGGAAAGAGAGGGACTGCTCATTGGATTTTTATCAATTTTTGGGCCATCTAAAATTTTAATGAAGTCCTCCAGCTACAGGCCAAAGAGGTGGAGGATTTGAGATAATCAGAAATGATAAATTTTAGTACCCCATTTCAGGTACTCTTCCTACTGTGGCTGTTTGACTTAATATAGATGCAATGAACACAATCTGATAAACATAAGTTACGTGGCAAAAAAATTATCGTACAAAACATATTTGATTTTCTGCCACACTAACTATCCTGCCCTTGCAAGCATCCTGTTAGTGTGCAGGGTGGCTGAGCTGACTTCTTACTTCCAGGAGAAGTGAATGGATGGTAAAATCATCAAGAGCAGGGTTATTCTGTTTAATTTCATCATTGAGAATTGCTAAAACTTGCACGAGATTTCAGTGACGTAGATTCGGTCCACAATTTTTGGTAATTCTTCAAGCTCCTCAGTATTTAGGCTAGTTAAGAGCCTCAAAAAGCATCTTAAACAACTTCCCCAAATGCCATAGCAAAAACAAGCAAACTCAAATTGGTTTAAATAATAAGGAAGTTTTTGATCCCACATACCAGGAATCTGGAGATAGGATGGCTCCATGACAGTTCATTCAGACGCTCAGTGTTGTCATTGAGGAGCAAGGATGTTTCCAAGTCTCATCTCCTCACTGTGATGATTTTGTCCTTGAGGCTGTAGTGTTTTAGCACTTCCACATCACTTCCAGACCTAACAATATCCTGAAAAAGAAAAAGGCTGTCTCTTCTTTGTCTCCTTAGATGCACTAAACCTTTCCCAAAAGTCCCTGGATAGGCTTTCTTCAGGTACCATTGACCAGAAAAGGGTCACATTTCCCTCCTAAATCCATGACTAACAAGGGCAATGGATTAAGATGTACAGTTTGGGGATAGAATCAGGAGGCAACCACCATGACTATAACACTACTATAACAGATAATAAATTCTCAGTCTACACAGAGTGCTGGGCATAGAGCCATGGTAATAACTTGTCATATACTGTGCCCACTTCTGCTCCTATATATTCTGGAAATCCTTGGTCAAATCCTCTCTATAACACCAAATTCCATTAACACTCACCACACTATTAATGATTTGTATTCTTCTGTGGGGAAAAAAATGAAATTAATAGCTCTAAAGTAAATCACCCTAACTCATGTGTGCATCTTTCCTAGAGGATAAATCTCAAATATTGCAACACATATAACATGTAATGCTTTCTTACTATTTAACGTTGCTACTGAAAAAAACAGAGCAGCCCACAGAACCAGCCTCAAATGAGATCACAGAGATTATGATTTGATATCATCACTGCCAATCATTTCTGCCACAAGAGTCATCATAAAAGGGGTCAGAATTGTTTTTGAAACAGTCACCTGATGGTAGGCAAAACCCACTGCACCTGCTCCCAGTCAAAAAGTGGGTATTCCACCTAGGTCACAAAAGAAGAAATCTCACGAGCAGAGGGCTGAAACATGTATGTGGAAAAATTTGAATGATCTCAAATATTGTGTTGGGAAGAGAATAAAGAAACAACGGAATAACGCTTTGATTGTCTAAGTCTCTTGGTGTCCTAAAATTCCCACCTTATTGCCTTTTTTTTTAAATTTCAGAATTTCCACATATGCCTGAAGTACAGAAAGCTGAAATGAGCATTGCTCCCACACTAACAATAAAAATCCAGATTAAATACAAAACCATAAATTCCCTTGAACTCCTCAGACAGCTGAGGTTGCAGGGTGATCAAGCAGCCTGAAATTAAGAAAAAGCAAGCCTTTCTCTCAGGAGACAGAGCACAAGTACTAGTCACCTGTAGCAGGACACAGGAGAAAGAACTCAGTCACCTTACAATAAGGTAAGAAGAATTCAGGTAAAAATTTTAACTAATTTCAAAAGTCTTCTTTCGAGTATATATGAAACATTCATGCAAAAAGGCTTTCTAGAACATAAAGCAAACCTCAACTAATTTAAAGGGATTGAAATCATGCAAAGTACGTTCTCTGGCCACAACATAAACTAGAAATTAATGACAGAAAGTATTTGGAAAATTCCCCCAAATATTTTAAAATTAAATGACATACTCATGTGTCAAAAAGGAAATCACATGGAAAATTAGAAGCTATCTTAACTCAAATGAAAATGAAAACACGGCATATCAAAATTTGTGGGATGTAGCAAAAATGATGCATAGAAAGAAACTTACAACAGTAAATGTTAGAAGAGAAGAGAGACATCAAATTAATTATCTAAGCTTCCATCCTAAGAAACAATAAACAACGTTAGAAGTAAACAGAGGGAGGAAATAATAAAGATAAGAGCAGAAATCAATGACATTGAGAACACAAAAACAATAGAGACTTCTGGTTTCCAGTTCTGTGTGTAAAGAGCTTGGAAGTTGCCACTCCATCCTAACAAATAAAAAGCTGAACAGACTGAAAAATCAACAACTCTCCTTGAATCCTAAGAAAGGTGAGGACACAGGGCAAACTATTGCCCCCAAGATTGGAAAGACAGGCAAATACAGGGAGTAGAGGATTACCAGAGGGAGGCTCGTGAGCAGAAACCACCACAGGACCCAGTGCTGGGATAGGAAACGCTGAACTGTAACTGACAAATTACTGGAGAATCTCAACAAGGTCTGTACTTAAGGGAAACTAGTTAACTAGAGTCTGATCTGCTGGAGTATTACTATAAGCCTAACTGATGGGAAAGGGAAATACTCAACTCCAGCCCCCTTTAGTCGTGCTGTGCCACCTAAGGGGAATAATAAAAAGGAGAAACATTTGTGAAGTTCAGTCCAGAGGCACAGGCTCACTAAAAGCCTGAGACCTAATCATAGGGCTATTGAATGCTTACCCTCTTCCCACACCTCACCACCACATTACTAAAGGCCTATTTACAGCAGGTCCTTGTACACATCATGTCCAGCTATCAAGAAAAAATTACAAGGCATATCAAAAGGCAAAAAAACACAATTTGAAGAGACAGACAGACATCAGAACCAGACATAGCAAGGATGCTGAAATTATCAGACTGGGAATTTAAAGCATTATGATTAATATGCTATGTGCTCTAATGGATAAAGTAGACAGTATTCAAGAACAGATGGGTAATGTAGGCAGAGAGGTAGAAATCCTAAGAAAGAACCAAAAAGAAATCCTAGGGATAAAAAACATTGTAACATAAATGAAGAATGCCTTTGATAGGCTTATTAGTATACTGGACTCAGCTGAGGAAACAATCTTTGGGTTTGAGGCTATTTCAATAGAAACCTCCAAAACTGAAAAATAAAGAGAACAAAGACTTAAAAAAGAAAAAAAGAAAAAACCATGTCCAAGGACTATGGGACAACTACAAAATGTATAGCATACATGTAATGGGAATACCAGAAGGAGAATAAAGAAAGGAACAGAAGAAACATTTCAAGCAATAATGGCTGAGAATCTCCCCCAAATTAATGTCAGACAGCAAACACACAGACCCAGGAGGCTCAGAGAACACCAAGCAGGATGAGCACCAAAAAAATAACTATACATAAGTATATCATCTTCAAACTACAGAAAATAAAAGATAAAGAAAAAATGATGAGAGAAGCCAGAGGAAAAAACACCTTACCCATAGAGGAACAGAGATAAGAATTACATCTGACTTCTCCTCAGAAACCATGTAAACAAGAAGAGAGTGGTGTGAAATATTTAAAGTGTTGAGAGAAAAAAACCCACCAACCTAGAATTCTGTACCCTGTGAAATTATCCTGCAAAGGTAAGGACAAATAAAGACTTTCCCAGACAAAAATTGAGGGAATGAGTTGCCAATAGACCTATCTTCCTATAAATGTTAAAAGAAGTTCTTTAGAGTGAAGGAAAATAATATAGGTCAGAAACCCACGTCTACAGAAAGTAAGGAAGAGCATCGAAAAAGGAATAAGTGAAGGTAAAATAGAAACTTCCCTTTTTCTTATTCTTAATTGATCTAACAGATAACAATTTGTTCAAAATAATAATATCAACAATGTATTCAATTGTGTATGTTTATGCATATTATATATATAAATATATGCTTATGTATGCTTATATATAAGTGAAATGAAAAACAGCAATGATACAAGGGATAGGAGGGAAGAGTTAGTATTAATTTGTTATTATAAGGTACTCACACTGCCCATGAAGTGGTATAGTGCTATTTGGGTTTTTTTATTATTATTATTTTAATTATTTATTTATTTATTCCCCCAAAGCCCCAGTAGATAGTTGTATGTCATAGTTGCACATCCTTCTAGTTGCTGTATGTGGGACGCGGCCCCAGCATGGCCGGAGAAGCAGTGCGTCGGCACATGCCTGGGATCTGAACCTGGGCTGCCAGCAGCGGAGCGTGTGCACTTAACTGCTAAGCCACGGGGCCGGCCCAGTATAGCGCTATTTGAATGTGGACTTCCGTTGTAAACGTATATGGCAAATTCTAGGGCAATGACTAAAAAAAGTTAAAAAAGAAGTATAACTAATTTGCTAAGAAAGGAGAAACTGGAATCATATAAAATACTCAAAGTCACAAAAGGCAGAAAAATAATGGAAGATAAAAATATAAACAAAGAACAAGGGTAACAAATAAAAAACAGTAACAAATATGATAGATATTAATCCAACTATATCAAGAATCACTTTGAATGTCAATGGTCTAAATGCACCAATTAAATGACAGAGATTGTCAGAGTGGATCAAAACACATGACCCAACTATATGTTGTCTACAAGAAACCCATTTTAAATATAAAGAAACATATAGATTAAAAGTATGGATTAAAAATGAAAAGATCTTAGAGAAAAACATACCATGATAACAATCTAAATAAAGCAGGAGTAGCTATATTAATTTGAGACAGAGAAGACTTTGAAGCAATGAAAGTTATCAGGCATAAAGAAGTATTACATAATGATAAAGAGGTCAATTCTAGAACAAGACATAACAACCCTTAATGTGTATGTGCGTAAAAACAGAGCATCAAACTATATGAAGCAAACATTAATAGAATTGCAAAGAGAAATAGATGAATCCACTATCATAGTTGGAGATTTCATCATAGTTGGAGATTTCAACACCCCTGTATCAGAAATAGACATATCCAGCAGGCAGAAAACCAGTAAGGACATAGTTGAACTCAACAACACCATCAATTAGCTGGATATAATTGACATCTATAGACTACTTCATCCAACACAGCAGAATACACATTCTTCTCAAGCTCACATAAAACATTCACCAAGATAGACCTCGTTCTGGGCCATAAAACACACCTTAACAAATTTAAAAGAATAGAAACTGTACAATATCTGATCTCAGTTGAACTAGAATTGAACTAGAAATCAATAACAGAAAGATAACTGGAAAATCCCAAAATATATGAAGATTAAATAACACACTTATAAATAACACATGACTCAAAGAAGAAATCTCAAAATAAATTTTAAAATATTTCAAACTAAATAAAAATGAAAATAAAACTTACCAAAATTTGTGGTATGTGGTGAAAGAGGTGTTTATGGAAAAGTTTATAGCATTGAATGCATCTACTAGAAAACAAGAAAGATCTAAAAATCAATCATCTAAGTTTCTACCTTAGGAAGCTAGAAAAAGAAGAGCAAATTAAATTCAAAGTAAGTAGAAGATAAGAAATAATAAGAATTACAGCATAAATCAATGAAATTGAAAACAGGAAATCGATAGAGAAAATCAATGACACCAGAAGTTGGTTCTTTGAAAAGATCAATAAAACTTATAAGCCTCTAGCCAGGCTAACTAAGAAAGAGAGAACATAAATTACTAATATCAGAAATGAAAGACGGGCTGGCCCACTGCTGTACTGGTTAGAATCATGTGCTCTACTTCGGTGGTCCGGGGTTCAAAGTACGGATCCCGGGTGAGGACCTACACGCTGCTCATCGAGCCATGTTTTGGCAGTGTCCCACATACAAAATACTAGGCAGATTGGCAAAGATGTTAGCTCAGGGCCAATCTTTCTCACCAAAAGAAATGAAAGAGGGGACATCACTACAGATCCTATTGACATTAGGGGATAATAAAGGAATACTGTAAATAACTCAATGTTCATAAATTTGATAACTTAGATGAGATAGACCAATTCTTTGAAAGATGTGATTTGCCAAAACTCATACAAGAAGAAATAGATAATCTGAATAAGCCTATATCTCTTAAAGAAATTGAATAGTTAATTAATAATCTTCAAAAAAAAAAAGCACCAGGCCAGATGGGTTCACTAGTAAATTTTACCAAACATTTAAGGAAGAGATTATACTAATTCTCTACAATCTCTTTCAGAGGTTAGAAGCAGAGGGAATACGTCCTAACTCATCCTATGAGGCTAACATTACCCTAATATCACAACCAGACAAAGACATTTTAAACTAAAGACCAAAGAAAATTAAACTAAAGACCACTGTCTCTCATGAACGTAGATGCAAAAATCCTCAAGAAAATACTAGCAAATCAAATTCAACAATGTATAAAAAGGATTATACACCATGACCAAGTGGGATTTATCCCAGAAGGCTGGTTCAACATTTGAAAATCAATTAATATAATCCATCACATCAATAGGCTAAAAAAGCTATAGATAGGCTAATAGATGAAAGGAACATGATAGAGAACTCAGAAATAGACCCAAACTTTTATGAGTAGCTGATTTTTGACAAATTTTCAAAGGTAATTCATCGGAGAAAGGATAATCTTTTCAACAAATGGTGTTGGAACAACTGGACATCCTCATGTTAGGAAAAAAATGAACCTTAATCCATATCTCTCAGCTTACACAAAAATTAACTCCAAATGTTTCACAGACATAAATGTAAAGCTGAAAATAATAAAACTTCTAGGAGAAAATCCTTGTGAACTTGGGTTAGGCAAAGATTTCTTAGACATGGCTCTAAAATTTGATTCATAATAGAAAAAAAAAATGATAAGTTGAACTTCCTCTCCAAAAGACTCTGTTAATAAATGGCAAGTCTAGCCACAGATTGGGATAAAAATTTGGAAAAATATCTATCTGATAAAGGACTTGTATCCAAAATATATAAAGAATTATCAAAATTCAATAACAAGAAAACAACCTAATTCAAAAACAGGCAAAGATTTGGACACTTCACCAAAGTAGATATATGAATGGCAAATAAACACATGAAAAGATGATCCACATCATTAGTCACCAGAGAAATGCAAATTAAAATCATAATGAAATACTACTCCACACATTGGAATGGCTAAAATCAAACAAATGGACAATATCAAAACCTGGTGAGGATGTGGAACCACAAGAATTCTCATACATTGCTGGTGGAAATCCAAAATGGTACAAATATTTTGTAAAACAATTTGCCAGTTTGTTAAATATATATTTACCTAGGCTAACATTCCACTCCTAAGTATTTACCCAAGAGAAGTGAAAACTTATGTTCGTACATGATGTTTATAAGCAACTTTATTCACAATTGACAAAAACTGGACACGATCCAAATGTCCATCAACATATGAATGTATAAAATTGTATATGCAAACAACAGAATATTATTCAGTAATAAAAAGAGACAATCTAAGGTTGCACATAATGACATGGATGAATCTCAGATGCTAAGTCAAAGAAGCCAGGCTCAAAAGGCTATCTACTGTATCATTCCACATTGTGGAAAAGGCAAAGCTATAAGGATAGAAAACAGAGTAGGAATTACCAGGGGCTGGAGATGGGGGTGGACTACAATGGAGCACAAGGAAATTTGGGGATCTGATAGAATTCTTCTATATCTTGAATTTGGTGGTAGTTACACGATTATATGCATTTGTCAAAACTCACAGGACAATAAAAGGGTGAATTTTACTGAATTTAAATTATCTGATTTACATCTGATTCTGGCAAATGGTTAAACACCAGGGCCTCCAAAACACAAGTTGGGAACCACTGGCATAACAGTAGTTCAGAAACTTTTAGATGAGTGTTATAATCAGTGGGATGTTGAGTCAATGAGTATGTGGGCAATGAGACTTGATTTTCAGCATGAGTCTGTGTACTAGAGATATACCCGTGAGGAAAATAGTGGTAACCACAAACCAGATAATAGGGTGCGGTCTTCATCTTAATGAAGACAGTCCTTGTGTGGACATGTTTTATGAAAACCAAACCTGTCTTCTGAATCATGGCCTCCAGTACATGAGAATGCTCATCACCTGACACAGACTTTTCAGATCTTTGGGCTAAAAGCCATTAAAATCCAGTAATGAATCCTCCTGTCAGGTAGCTTCCTGCTATTTTGTCGAATTGTTTTTCCTTGCTCCCTAATGGGAATAAAGCCTAACACACATTTTAAACAACTGGTCTATTTATATTAAATAATTCACTTTTGAGAGCACATCTTTTTCTATGAGTAGTATTGAACTTTTCATCACCTTGATGCTTCTGACATCCCCCCCATGTCATTTCCGAGCAAATAAAGTGCAAATAACTTGGCTTGCCCCAGTTCTTAGAGGCTTAACACTGCCAAGGTGGGCAGGTAAACATTGCCAAACATAAGACTAGAAATGACTTCCCTCCCAGACAAGAAGATTTGCGTTTCTCCCATGAATACAGGAACCTTTTGGAATCTAAATTCTATATTCTAATCCAGTCTATATTCTAATATTATCCTATTATCTTAATATCTAAATTCATCAAGACAGAAAATAAACCATTTTTTAAACCTCCCGTTGGTAATGTGTGAGGTAACGAACATAGGACAAAATGGGGCAGGGAAGAGTCCAAACCAAAGGGAATAATCTTTTTTTTCTTTTCATATCCTCCACTGAAATGTAAGCTCTGGCAGGCGGACCTTGAGGAAGGTCACTTGGCAGGGAAAGGAGGGAAGTTTCTGTGGTCACTGGTTGGCTTGGACAATCTCAGCGTCATCCTAGGCCTTGCCCTCTCTCTCATCCTAACAGCAGTCACTAAATGCCTTGTCTCTGCCCGCCTCGGTTCCTTTCCTTTTCCGTCTTTGCCTTGCTAAACTTCAGGCCCTTTATCTTTCACCCATGCTATTGCCTTAGTGTCCTGATCAGTCTCACTATCTCATCTCTTCTTTTCTGGTCTACTCTCTACATTATCATCAAATTAATCTTTTTGCAGCTCAGCTCTCATCATTTCATTTTTTGACTTCTCATAACTCCCCCTCACCCACAGAACGACACAGATGCTCCTCAAAATGGCATTTCAGATTCCCCACAATCAGACTGGCACATCCTACACTTCCAACCTCTCCCTATCTACTGTTTTTTCACAATATGTTTCACCATCCTCCACCCAAGCCTCACTCTTTCCTGACAGGAAAGAGTGCCTCTCACGCTGGACTTTGTGCTCAAAATTCCAGCTCCACCCTGCGCTTCTTAATATCACTCATTCTTTAAAGTCCAGCTCAAATGACAGCTCTTTCATGAAGCATTGGCTGACGCCCACAGCTGGAAGCGGATTTCCATAGTTCTTACCTCTCTTATGGTTTACCTTACATTCTCTTATATTGTAATTATTTGTATATGTGGTGAATATAGCCATATATCTTTTTTTTTACTTTGTAAATTCCTTGAAGGAAGGTTTTACATCTCATCCTCAATTGTGTCTATACACCCAATGCCTTGCCCATAGTAGACACTCAATAGGTATTTGTTTACTCATTCAACAAATATGTATGAGTTTTGAACGGATAAATGAATGAATAGATCTGAAATTAGAAATGGAAGAAAGGAAACTAGCATGCTTTGTTATTATAAAGAGGCAGCAAGAAATACAGTTTGGGAACAATTCAAGAACGATTATAGACAGGAAAAAGAGATGGAGACCTTAAGCCCACATGTAAAGGGTAGGAGTTGGTACTATTTCTCAGCCGCATCCTTCCAAAAGTCAAACTGCTCCATATACTGCGACATATGCTGTTGTCATAACTGCTTACAGGGAAGTCTTATCATCCAGGAGTACATGCTAACCAAAGGGAGAGCTAGGCAGAAATATGGTCTTCTAGTCTTAGAAATAGGCAAACTGGAACAAATAATTGTATCATTTTTATTTCAATATATAGGACTTCATTTTTTTAAAAAATCAGTGGATTTACTGTCCAACAAAAGAGAAGAATCAATGATTGTAGATACTGGAATTATCTTATCAAATAGAAAATTATTCTCTCTCACCTCCTTCTCAGTGAACTTCACTTCTTATTGTCTCTTAGGAATGCAAAGCAAACGTGTCCCAAAGCTTTAGGATCCCTGGATGAAGGTGTCATAAGAACATCATATTACTATCATGTGATGCTGTATTATGGGAGGAGGGTCATAGAATAGGTGGAAATTCACCTTTAGGGTACACTCCTTTAAACCAAACAGATAAAGAAAAATCTGTGTTCACAAAGATTAATGAGGTAGTGAATAGCCATTTGACAAAAACACTCAGCCTGGTCACCAAAAACTCGATTTACACATCACGTTTCAGAAAGTCGTCAGCCACGTAATATGGGGTCCACCTGTACTCACGTTGCTCAGCAAGTGATGAGAGTCTGGTCACCAGGTGCCAATCTGGGCTACACATGAACAGACATACTTTCTCCTCAAACTATTTAAATAAGATAATTTGGGCAGGATGAATATTTTTCCGGTTGCCTCTTAAGGAGATTTTCTTTCTGGTCCATCAAAAATTGATTAAATGTGACTCATTAATGCAGCTCCAAATGGAGCAGGGAACAAGAAACACCTTTCCGGTGTCCTAGTCACTGCTGTCTCCTAAATCTGACTCTCTGTTCCTTCATTTTAGCAAGAATTTTGCTGTTTTCCAGTTAATTAAAAACATTTAAAAGACAACTCCCTTAGTACCAGGCATATGATAGTAACTTAATATATGAATGTTGAATGAACATGAGGTTTCTTTCATTCCGTGCACCAAGATAATGTCTTATTATAAATGGTTTTGCCAAGCATGATAAACTATGAACTTTCATGAGTAACTAGAATATAAGCATTTGAATTCTTTTCAAAGGGCCTAGTACAGGACTCTCAACAGTACTCACACACACACGCACATGTGAATATGCGGGTGCAGGCACACACACACATATTCACAGGCTTATTAGCTATTGAGTTACCTTGGAGGGGAATTAAGGATGAACTACTGGATGCATTACTTTGGGTTTATCTATTTTGGGTCTGACTTTTCCATTGTCCCTGGAGAATATCAATGTTATTACAGGACCCCAAAGGAAGAAAAAAAACAGCCATGCTGATTCCAATGATTGGTGAGGATATTTGGTTTTATATAGTAGTTATAGTTGAATAATTGATTGGTCTATGGCTGCCAAATCCTAATAGACAGATTTTTGTCTAAAATCATCAATAAATTACACCAACACTATAATGCTGATGATTGAAAATATCCCCATCCTTCAGGTGGTTTTAGTTCTTATTTAAGTTGTCATTTGCCCTCAGCCTGATCTCTTTTGACATTGCCTATTCTCTTTTCAAAGCTATAGGCATCCTTACATTTTAATAATACACAAGGCAGTGAGAAACGAGGGTTCAAGGGTCAAGAGCAATGTAGGCTCGGCCACTGTGTGGGAAAAAATCTCCCAAGCCTCCTCCTGTGTCTCCTTTACTCTCACACTACTACCAACTCACACACTTCTGACATCAGATGTGGGGGTTTTCCCACACCAACCAATTCTCTGGGACACCAGCTGGGTGTCCTACAATTTAGCTTAATTCTGACTCTATCTACCTGGAGATAGCATCAGATTCCACAGCTTAATGGCTCAGTCCCACGAGAATGCCCCCCTACTTCAGATGCCAATTGCGAGTAGCAGGTCTCCAGCTTATCCACAACTTCTGTCCGACTTGGCTACAAATTGGAGGTTCCCATACCTCCTCCCCCTTGGATTTGATTATTTGCTTGAGTGGCTCACAGAACTCAGGGAAACACTTACTTATGTTTACCAGTTTATTAAAGGATGTGATAAAGGACACAGATGGACAGCCAGATGAAGAGATATATAGGGCGAGGTCTGGGAGGGTCCTGAACACAGGAGTTTCTGTTCCTATGGAGTTGAGATGTGTCACGTCCCCAACCCAGTACATGGATGTGTTCACCAACCTGGAAGCTCTCTGAAACCCATACTACTGGGATTTTAGGGAGGCTGCATCATGTAGGCGTGATCAATTATTAACTTAATTTCCAGCCCCTCTCCCTGCTCTGGAGCACTTATTAGATGTAAAATCTTTGGCCTGGTTATTCAGCCTCTCTGAATGTCACTTTCACTTTTCTCAGCTATAAAATGAAGATGATACTGCCAGCTGCTGACAAAGGTGGGTAGACAGCCTCACTTCCTTGTTCCACAGAGGTTGTAGCTAGGATTCTAGGCTAGGCATGTTGCATCAGGGTAGAAAGTCTAACCTCCGTGATATATCCCATTCATGAAGTGCACGCAGATACTGAAGGGCAAAGACTAATGGTAAGCATTTCAAACAAGGGTTGAAAGAATTTCCACTCTTGAAGGTCTTGTTTCCGATCTCCATTTTGTTGTCTTCTTTTGCACATTGTTGGCAATAAACGGCATATTTTTCAAATTCTATCCTATAATACAAAACTTAAGATTAAGCCTAAGAATAAGCTTAATTAAGACAACCTAATATATATATATGCAACCATTAAGAAATCTTTCCTTGATGTGCATTATTACAATGTTTTATGCTAATTTTGACAGTAATTTTTCTTTTTGAATGATAATGTTAAACTGCTGTAACTTTTCTTAAATTCCAGTTTCTTTACTTTTGCCACTGACTGAATCAAACATCCCCACAAAGCATAAAAAAAAAGAAGATAATAATAGTACACACCTCTTAGAGTTGCTATAGGGTTTAAATGAAATAATGTATGTAAAATATCTGGCACACAATAGACCTTAGAAAATCTTAGTTCCAGTCTCTCTTCTTTCTTAATAATCCAAACACTCATGCAGTGCCTATATAGAGTTGCTCCATAAAGTCAATTTAAGAATATTTGCCAAGTACCAAAAAAACACCTCACCGTAAGATTTATGAGGCCTTGTGTGATCTAACCCCTGCCTACCTCTGGCACTTAAATATATTGGCATCATTCTTCTTCAGACTTACCATTTTTCTTCCACTGCAGAGCCTTGTCAAATACCTTTCCCCTATCTAAATTCTAGAACATTCTCAACCCCTCCTTTCACCTGTATAGTCTCTATTCAATCTTCATCTATCGGTTTAAATGTCACTTTCTTAGCAGGACTTTCACTTACATCCCTCCTCAAGATTATGTCTCCTCTTCCACTCTTTCATAGTATCCAGAATTCTTTCTTTATAATAGTTATCACATTCTTAATTGTATATTGGTACATATTTGTTTATTATGTACGTAATTTTTTATGAATTGTGTCCCCCTAAAATTCAGATGTTGAAGCTTAATCCCCAGTACCTTAGAATGTGACAGTATTTGAAGATGATCCTTTTAAAGAAGTAATTAAGTTAATATGAGGCCATTAGGATGAGCCCTAATCCAGTCTGACTGGTGTCCTTAGAAGAAGAGGAGATGAGGACATATAGAGACTCCAGGGAGTACATGCACAGAGAAAAGGCCATGTGAAGACAGAGCAAGAAGACAGCCATCTGCAAGCCCAGGGAGAGGCCTCAGGAGAAACCAAACCTGCCAACACCTTCATCTTGGACTTCCAACCTCTAGAACTGTGAGAAAATTAATTTCTGTTGTTTAAGCAACCAGAGTTTTGTTACGCAGCTCTAGCAGAGTAATACATTGTTTAAGACCTATCTTCCTCCACTAAACTGTGAATCCATGTGGACGGAGAATGTCTATATTTCACCACTGAACTCTTGGCATATGGTTCAGTGCCTGGTTCCAAGAAAGAGCCAATATATTTTTGCTTAATTCATGAATTAATGAATAAGTGAATGAATGATTCAAGGCTATGTCAATTTTATGCTGAAAGCTCTCTATCTTCCAGATTCTTCAATGCTCTTCTCCTGTGCCATTAACAGCCGACATGTTGAGTAAGTATTTATTTGAGGAAGGCGGGAATATCCCAGAAAGCAAGAACCCAATAGTGTCACATTCTAGATCATTGAAAGTGTTCTGAAATGTGACTCCAATGCAGAATATTGGGAGCTTAAGAGTGAGAACCCCATGGGTGGTGCTCGGTGGTCTGCTACCCTTCCATGCGATGTGAGTGCCCACAACAGCAAGTGCAGACATTGATTGGCACTAAACTACAGAAATCCTACAGCTCCCCTCCAGGACCTTGAAATGATGCCTCAGAACTGGGAATTCAAACCTGATGTTGGGTCCCGAGAAGATGCTATGGCTTCAAAGAACCACCTGAGTGAGTTCCAGGTTCAGACTTCCCATATTACCAACACCAAGTGTCTCAAGTTAGTCTTTAGGGGTGCCAGTAAGCCAGATGCTATCCAGGTATTCATGAGCATTATCTAGATTGGTGCAAATTGACCCTTTAGAGAAGTCTAATGTCCCCATGGAATGTACCTGGAGTTACAGGGCCTCTGGGAGTCCACACATGTCTTGGGTGTATGGAGACTATGTGATTGCTGATTTGAGGGGAAAGAAGGTCCTTAACCCTCCTCAGCACTATCTCTTTCCATTATTGAGGTGGCTAAATGCCTAAAATCCTGTCACTAACGTGTCACTCTTTGGAATCAGCATTACTGCATCTGGTTACCTCTTTTAAAAAACGAACCCCTATGCCACCAATTGCTCCACATTTTTAGTCATTAACATCTTATTCTGAATTAGTTCACCCACTGTTTCCTCCAGGTGGGCTTGAGCTGGCTTGGGTCAGAAAGGGAGAAAGAGGACAAAGGCATCTATAGAGGAAATAGGTCTTGAATATAAATCCTGCCAACTTCACAGTTTTTCTAGGGCTCTGGCACCTTGACCTCAGGCCCTCCACATGCCTGGCTACACCATGAATCATGCACACTGGGATTTTTACTACTGCCATGGCAGCAAGGAAGGGGAATACCAAGCTGTGGCAGTTCTCTAGCTATAGAAGTTAAGAAGTAATAAAAAGGCATTCCCTTTCCACTGAACCTTTATACCGTGTTCCCCATATATGGGTCCATAAATGGTTAATCCACCTACACTGGCAGGAGAAGTTTTCTGCCTCCTATAAAGTTTGATTCCTGGAGGCAGATTTTTTTTTAAATCCATCAAGTGTCAGATAATTGGAAGGGTGGAGTAACGCCGTAAACCACGACACACCTTTGTCAGGACTTGTTTGGAAGCAAAGAACTGGAAGAAACAAGACGGAGAGAAGGAGAAGAGAGCATTTTTGAAAGATCACTCAGCTCTAACACACCTTGGCTGGGTCTGGATAAAAAAAGTGGATACTGCAAACGTCTAGAAGAAAACATCGGGGAAGAAAGAGAGAGGGGGATTTATTCAAAGTTGTTTCCAAGTCCTTCAAAATCTCAAACTAGGTAAGTAACAGGAAGGATCTGACCTTTCTCCCTTTCTCTGAGACTTTGATTTGAGGCTTGCCGTTGAGAACTTAAAGTTTGTTGAAGAAAATAAGATGAAGTTGTTTCGTTTCAAGGGTTCTGACTGAAGTGATTAATTGATCATAAATGATTACTTCGGTTTATGCATTCTGCTCAGGGTAGGTCTTTTAAAGAAACATGAAAGATTCATCAGACAGAAAGAGAAGAAAGAGGCCAGTTAAGATAAACTGGGCTCTAGCGGCCAGATTTATTTGGTATTATTTTCACTATTGTAAAATGGCTTGTGTTAATTTGTTTTATTTAGAAGATGATGAGTTTATAATTCCTTCTTTCTCAATCTTAATTTCTCTCTCTTTCTCTCTCGCTCTCCCTGTCCTTCTCTGTCCCTCTCTCCCCTTGACAGCAGGGAACAGCTCAGAGGGAAAGGTAAAGTGTAGGTTAGTGGGGGCTTCTAGAAACAGCCCCTGAGCACTAAGAACCGATGTGCTGCCCAGGCCTCTGTGCTGGCAGGTTCTGATTAAGCTCAAAGGGCTGAGCAAACATTGTCGTTTATTGTACTCTAAAATTACTACTGCTCCAATCTAAAGTAAAGTGGAGTATCTGAAATGACATAATCAATCCAGGAACTTCCTGGAGTCAAACTTGGAACAATAAAAGAAAAGAGAAAGAAAATTTTGTCTGTGTACACACTTTTACTGGCCAATTTGGGCCAAAAAAAAAATTATTTTGGGGTGAGAGTTACCAGTTTAGGTATCTCACTGGACCACATGAACTGCTCACTGACAAATTACCACTTCACTTTTGGAAGTGCAGGCAAAGCCTCTGGCCCATCACTTCCTCTGAGAAGCAGTTAAGCAGTAGCCAAATACTTGGATTTCTTATGTCCATCAATGGAGTGAGATTTTTAAAAGATAGTCATTTGAAAAGCAGAATTGTATCTCTTCGCCTCTGTATGCTCTCCCTTAGAGCTAAGGCACAGACCTAAGTCAGAACTAAACTAAAGCAGACATTCAGCTCCTGATGGGTGCCCGTCGGAGAATCAAAGAGGGCCTGCTTTACTCTCAGCCCCTTCAAAACACCCACAGACATCAGATCAGAGTTTACATGGGGACAGTGAGGCGAGGAGTCCTGCTTCAAACTTGGATAGAAACTCAGACTGGTGAAACTGATCCAACCTAAGAACTGACCACGTTCTTAGATTATGCCTGACCCAAAGAAACCTGTGTCTGCATGGTTTGGCTCATTTGCAGCAAGACTTAACCAAACATGGCTGGAAACCAGCAGCCTAATCACAAAGCTGGTGCCCGAGCTTCCCCACCCCCAAATTATGAAAATTGAGGATGCCAAAGGAAGCAAGGGGGCGAGCCCATGGCTGGGGTGTTGTAGAGACAAGAACCTCTGAGGCGATCAACCCTAGGGCGTTGGTGTTCCTGGCTGTCAAACTGTTTGGCCTTTCTGTACTAACAGATCAATAGCTAGCGGACGGTTTTCTCACATTTTGGCCTTTTTGTGGTTGTTTTGTTTTACAACGTAAAGTGTACAGAAATTGGAGTAATAGGAGCTGTAAAAATACTTGTGATCCCTTAGCCAAAGTATAGGAACATTTATTCCTAAAACAGACAATAGAGAGAAAAACACTGAGCTTCTCCACTCCCTTCTTTGTATCAAAGACCAAGTGTTTCATGAGTCAGTAGAACAGGATAAGGTCAATGTGATGGTGTACTACCGCTAACGGTGGTCTGCCCTTGTTTGTGGGAGTGTTACAGCACATCATCATTGGAATAGCTTTAGGTGGAGGTGACATCACTTAAATGAAGTGGGAAGGAAAAAAACTCATAAAAGTAGAAAACTGATTTTGAATTGTGTTTCTTGCATAAGAAAATGACACGGGATCATTTTTATATCTTCAAAAGAACATTTACCATGAAATAACCACGAAGCAGCCCCTTAGAATTATGGATGGAAATTAGCATAATATTGGAATTGAGAACTTGAGTGACTTGCTCGTTCTTAGTTCTAGTGATGTGGCCCAAACATCTAAGAAGTTAAAAATTATGCTATTTGACTGTGCTTGCATCAAGTAGTGTTTTTGAGAGAGCACACTGCGAGCACTGTTGGGAGTGGCAGGCTCGGGCATGTACCAGGCACGTAACGTCCCTTTCTCTAATGTTAGCTACACTTTTTAAACCATCGGCATTTAAAATGTTTCAAAAGGAAGTCCTGTGGGAATATCGTAGGATATCATGGGAATATTGGATGATCCAGTGCAGGTTTGTGCCTCAGCCACAGTTTTCCACTTGATAACTCACAGAAAGCTACCTCTTACATTTGGTTTAAAGGAATCCATCTCCCAACACATCCCTGCCACTTCAGACTACCCATGTGGGACAGAACTTTGGCAAAGTCAACAGAGCTCCATCCTGTACATTTCAGGCCCAAGAAATCTTTCTGTACGGCCATGGGACACAGCCATGGGCTTCAGGCTGAGAGAGAGGCAAGGCCCATCTACCTGCACCTACCCAGGGCACATTCTATCCCAGAGTACCTTTCCATGAGAAGCCCCCAGGCCCTGGAGGGGAGCATCTGATTTCTTAGCAGACTGTCTCCTCGTACCCTCTGGAAGTTAGGGAATCCTTGGCTTTTTGCGGCAGGTCTTGAGGCTCCGTCATTGGGACTTAAGGAAAAGATGGCAGGGGGCCTAGAAATGTCTCTTATTTTTCTGGGTACAGACAGAACAAGAAAACACATGCCAAGGGCCATCCCTGGTGGCCTAGTGGTTAAGTTCAGCACTCTCCACTTTGGCGGCCTGGGTTCCATTCCCAGGTGCAGACCTACACCACTCATCTGTCAGTGGCCATGCTGTGGCAGCGGCTCACATACAAAAGAAGATTGGCAGTGGATGTTAGCTCAGGGTGAATATTCCTCAGGAAAAAAAAAAGAAAACACATGCCGGGTTTGCTGCCTGGACACTGAGACTCTTACTAAACAGAGCTGTCATCAGTCTGCCTTAATGGCTATAAGTGCAATAAATCCAGCCAATCCCAAATTTATAGCTTCCGGCAGCAACTTTCAATTAAGAGTCAAAATAAGCAATAACTTGTGGGAAGCAAAAGTTTCCATGGATTGTTATAAACAGTTCCTTTCAAGATAATATTTCATATTAGTTCAGGTGCCATCCTAGGTGGCTCCCCACCTGCAGCCATGTGCATTTGAATGTTGAATCTTCAAAATGCCTCCTGGTCCACAGCTAATGACCAATTTGAAAAAAAAAAAAAAAGGTGGAGGGGGCAAATAATACTTAAACAAAGGATTTCAAAGAAGGTATCTGGTTGTATGTAGGTTTGCCTGACGTAAATCATACAGGTTATATAGCTGAAATGCAGACATAGTCACAGGCCAAGTTTGGCCTTCTAATGAGTCTGGACTCCCTTGTTAAATTGTTTATGGAGCCCCACCTCTTGGCTCTGAGAAACATACCTGCAAAGACCTTCTGTGGCTTCTCAGATCCAGCAAGGAGTTTTTCCATGATGGCTCATTCTTTGCCTAGAGCTGCATTTAAGAAACTCTGATGAGCAAGAAGTTGGCACATTCCACCAGGCCCTGAAGCTGCTTGTGCCGACCTTGGTTCATTCCACCAGGTAGTTGACCCAAGCTGGTCTCATGTGGTCTTGGTTTTCAGTGTGGAAGACACCCAAAGTGACTTTTGCCTTTGTTGACCCCTTCCTTCATTTAAAAAAAAAAAATTTTAATTATATTTTATAACTGCGTTGGAAGAATATAATTCAGGTTGGATTGCATTCATTTTTCCTTCTGATTTTAAAACTATTTTATTTCTTTTTTGTGTGTGTGTGAGGAAGATCAGCCCTGAGCTAACATCCATGCCAATCCTCCTGTTTTTGCTGAGGAAGACCGGCTCTGAGCTAACATCTATTGCCAATCCTCCTCCTTTGTTTTTCCCCAAAGTCCCAGTAGATAGTTGTATGTCATAGTTGCACATCCTTCTAGTTGCTGTATGTGGGACGCGGCCTCAGCACGGCCAGACAAGCGGTGTGTCAGTGCACGCCCGGGATCCAAACCCGGGCTGCCAGTAGCGGAGCGGGAGCACTTAACCGCTAAGCCACAGGGCCAGCCCCTTCCTTCTGATTTTAAAAAGAAATTAAAACCTTTTTGTGGTCCCCTAAAAATATGATGGGACTAGGCACTATGCCCATTGCGCCTAATGGATAAGTCAACCCTAAAGTCACCACGCAGGCAAAAAAGACTGAAAGGAGACATCTAGAGAGATCTTCAAGCAAGGGGCATCCTGGCCAGAAGTAGCTCACCCCAGAAGTCTAGAATCCAGGTTGAACTGCATCCAAAAGATAAACCAGGAGGAAAGGAAGGTTGAGGGGTGGTGGGGAGAGAACCACAGGGAAAGCCAGATTTCAAGTCCTTCCAGAACCTGAGACTGGGAACTACAGCCAAAAGAGCCCAGTTGGGACTGGGATCCTTGCTGTGCTCTCCTGTGTATTTAAGCCCGAACCCCGCACCCCAGACCCCCCATGTCAGCCCTGCTTCATTCCTTCAAGACACAGTGGACAGGATTGCAATGATTTTCCTTTCCAGAAGCAGAGTGAGAGTGAAGGGAGAACATAGAGAACATGTGCAAATATGTATTTTCCTATGTATTTCTGTAGAGTTTACATATATTTTCTTCCTATATTTTTCTTACTTATGTCTGCAAATAAGCATACAAGGTCTGGTTTGTTCCAAAGAGAAAGTTTCATATTGTGAAAAAGTGCAAAGTTCTATACGTATGACCATTATAATGATTTTTTTTCCTGATTTAAAACATCATTCTCACATCCAAACTCTAAATAATGAAGCATGAATATCTTATATCTGTCGAGCTCCATATAGAACACTGAATATTATGGGATACGTCAAAATGAATTAGCCGAAAGTGCTAAATTCTTTGACAGAAATCCTTCAGCTGTTTGTTACTTTGGCAAAGAATGGAGCTTTCGCAGTCAAAGGTCAGGGCACCCCATCTTCTGTTTAAGCCTGTTAACGCTCAGCAGGGAGCAGCCTGATCAATTAGATCCTGAAAAATAAGATCCCAGTACAAAGGAATAGAATCCGAAGTGGAACTATTAATTACTCTTTGTTATAACCGATACAAGAAGTGGGAGTGACTCATAAAAACTCTGCACAAGAAAGAATTATACTTTGAGTTCTAGGAATCAAGTTTTTGGTTCTCAGCTTGAGTAGTAGAGACCTACACTTACTAAGTGATGGTGAGAGGCATGGCTGTTTATGGTTTCTGGCTTTTTCCGCAGGTGGCTATGGTATGGATATAACCAAGAAAAACACAAGAGATGGCACTGAAGTCACTGAAAGATGTAAGAACATGATCTATATCATTATAAAAGTAGTAAAAAATTTGGAAACTGTAAATAATTCATTCTTAATTCCACCACAACTGTATCATTTTTTTTTAGTTTTTTCTTTTTTGCTTTTTTTCACTGTATTGTTCAAAATGTATTCCTAAATACACTATTCCTTCCAATAAGATGCCTTTTGTTGATTTTTGTTTTAACATACTTGTAATCAAAATGTGTTCTGCTTTTTCTTCAAAGATGAAAATTGCCATTTCAATGTATAGTTTTCATAACCAGCATTTTTTTTTTTTTAAAGATTTTATTTATTCATTTTTTTCCTCCCAAAGCCCCAGTAGATAGTTGTATGTCATAGGTTCACATCCTTCTAGTTGCTGTATGTGGGACTCGGCCTCGCATTGGACGGAGAAGTGGTGCCTCGGGGTGCGCCCGGGATCCGAACCCGGGCCGCCAGCATCAGAGCGCGCGCACTTAACCGCTAAGCCACGGAGCCGGCCCATAACCAGCATTTTTAATGGCTGCGTAATTTTCTGCTGAATGAATTTGCCTTGGTTTATTTAACCATTTCCCTTTTTAGGGATACAGAACAGCAGAAATCCAAAAGAATAATATCCCACTTATGGCAGGGGCAAAGTTAAAATGACACTGGTGCCATCCACACTGAAAATTGAAAACAGTCACATTTCCTTTGTGAAACTGCCCAAATGATAAATTCAGAGACATTTAAACTGTCCCCTTAGCAGCTCTAACTCTTTCACTTATCCTGTGACTTTCATATATCTCCAATAAAAAAATTCTAGCACCACAGACTCGGAAATTTAGGTTAAGAAATAATTTATTTTTATGTGTCAAAGAATCCCAAATGTCCATACAATGAGAGGTTTAATGAAAGCTCAAGGACTATTATTCAAATCAAGCTGCCATTTTAGTCTGAAAAACCATTTCATTGTATGCGTGGAATGCTGTTTCTGCTACATTCATAACCCCATGTTGCTGCTAGGACAACCAAACTCATTAGGAAAATGCAGTGTGAAGAGGGAGGGGCAAGGCGGCAGCAGTAAGCCTGGTGTGGGATGGAGCAGCTGCCAGCAGCACGGCTTAAAGTGGCACAAAATGATCCATACCATCCT